>NC_133064.1:17883787-18186818 GCF_048771995.1 Taeniopygia guttata
TCTGCTCGCCTCAGATCCATCCTCATTCCCATCACTCTGCTCACCGCAGATCCTTTCCAATTCCCTCTCCTGTGCTCACCCTATATCCATCTTCATTGCTGATCCCTCTGCTATCCCCAGATCCATCCCCATTGCTGATCCCTCTTCTTACCCCAGGCACACCCCCATTGCTTATCCCTGTGCTCATTCCAGATCCGTCCACATTCCCATCCCTGTGTTCGCCCCAGAGCCACCACATTGCTGATCCCTGTGCTCACCCCAGATCCTTCCTGATTGCTGACCTTTCTGCTCACCCGAGATCCAACACCATTCCTATCCCTGTCCTCACCTCAGATCCATCCCCATTCCCATCCCTGTTCTCACCTCATATCCATTCCCATTTCCACCCTTGTGCTCCCCGCAGATCCATCCCCATTGATGATCCTTGTGCTCACTTCAAATATATCCCCACTGCTGATCCCTGGGCTCACCCTAGATCCATCCCCATTGCTGATCCCTGTGATCAGCCCACATCCATCCTCACCCCCATTCCTGTGCTCACCCCATATCCTTCCCCATTACTGATCCCTGTGCTCACTCCAGTCCCACCCCCATTCCCATCCCTGTGCTCACCCCAGATCCATCCCCATTCCCATCCATGTCTTCACCTGTAGTTTTCGCCCGCTCAACGCAGCTCCCCAAAGAATCTGAATAGCTCAGAGGTATAGGCTGTGAGGGGAGGAATACCAGGAGAGGGAAAGGTATTCAAAAGAGGCTCTTACCCCAGGGTGTTGGAACAACTCTTTTTATTCTGTGGTTTCCATGTGAGAGCGGGGGAAAAAGAGAGGAAGAACAGGAAATCTCAGGGGTCTATATAGTTTTTGGACAGGGTGGGCTTTCCTGGTTCTCCGCCAACCCTGTTGGGGCAGGAAGGAGGATCCAGGGGTTTTCTTGATCAGAGTCACAGGGTCCCGGGGGAAGGGGGGCAAAGGGTGTCCATGAGATAACCGTAACACCTCCCCCTTATTTCTTAAACAAGGTTACAGGAATTCACTGGGCTCAATTCAACCTTGAGTATGGGTTTCCCACCACCCCGTGTTGGTGGCCTAGTCAGGCCTCCTCAGGTTAGCCAACTCTGTGTGGTTGACCTCTGTTTTAGTTTAGGGCAAATTTGGGGAAAACCTAGGAAATAAACTCTTACGGCCTCTCTCTACCTACCTGGATCAGGGAAAAATTTTCTCTGAGAGAGAAGTGAAAAAGAACCTGTTTATTTAACAAGCAAAGCACTCCCTAGCACCAAAACAATTAACAACACTAGATGACAACAAAACTCTTTTACCCCTCTGAATAGATGAACAAATTTAGAAGGTCTTTTCTGGGAGTGGTCGCCCGGGTCTGGACGCTGGGGATGGCTGCTGCAGATCAGAAAATGCAGGCTCCTGGTGTTCTTTGGTGTTTCTTAGATCCCAGTCCAGAGCAGGTTGGATGATATTCAGAAAGAGGAAAGGAAAAAGCAACAGTCTATGGAAAGAATTGGACTGCTTAAACTAACTAGGAAGCAAAACAAGAAAGCAGGCAAAGCAAGCAAGCCAAGCAAGCAAGCAAGCAAGCAAGCAAGCAAAGCAAAGCAAAAGCCAGCTAGCTAGTCTTAGCCTTTTTTAGACAGCAGACTATGGGGGCAGGTGAACTAGATGATAACACGGCAAAACAAACCTTCACTTTCAGAGTCAGTTCTGAAAGCACAGAACATAATATAAAACGTAAACAGAACACACGATTGGAGATACAAACACTATAACAGTCACCCTAGGACATTCTACCTCTTATCTCTATATCTTCAACATCATGTAAAAACTTTATCAAGTTAAAACTTGTATCTTTCACTTACTCATACCTTCGACACTTACATATTTCTTTCTATTTCACTTGCTCAAACCTTTGACACTTACACATTTCTTTCTATTTTACTTGCTTAAACCTTTGACATTTACACATTTCCTTCTTTTTCATGTCTATGTGTTTCATGCACAGACATTGGCAGTAACATTCAGCAAACAGTGATATTTGCACAATAGTTTTACTCTACAATCAGATTTCTCTGAGGTACACATCGTGTTGTTCTATCTTTCTGCATTATCCACTATGTACAGCCTGGTTCCTGAGCAAAGACAATCCCACGAATGGGTTTGTCTGTACTCGAGGCAGGATTGATCTACACTGATTTCTCTAACAAACCTCTGACATGTGCCACTGGGACTTTATCTTCGTCTACTATATTCAGGGGCTCAGACTGGGCAGGACTTGCTCGATTGGTGGAACTTCGGCTGTTAACTAACCAGGTGGCCTTTGCTAAATGTTGCTCTTAATTTTTGAAAGATCCCCCACTTAATGCTTTTAAGGTGGTTTTTAACAGTTCATTGTACCTCTCTACTTTGCTTGCAGCTGGTGCATGGTAGGGGATGTGGTACACTTACTCAATGCTATGTTCCTTAGCTCAGGTGTTGATAAGGCTGTTTTTGAAATGAGTCTTATTGTTTGACTCAATCTTCTCAGGGGTACCATGCTTCTAAAGGACTTGCTTTTTAAGGCCTAGGATGATGTTACGGGCTGTAGCATGAGACACAGGGTAGGTTTCTAATTATCTAGTGGTGGCTTTTACTATTGTGAGCACGTAGCGCTTGCCTTGGCGTGTTTGGGGCAGTGTGATGTAGTTAATCTGCTAGGCTTCTCTATACTTGTACTTGGATTACCGCTTACTATATTACAGGGGTTTTACCTGCTTGGCTTGTTTGATGGTAGCGCATGTCTCGCAGTTATGGATAACCTGAGAAATACTGTTCATGGTTAGATCCACCCTTCGGTCTCGTGCCCACTTATAAGTGGCATCTCTACTCTGATGGCTTGAGGCATTATGGGCTCATCGTGCTAGGAACAACTTTCTCTTGTGTTCTCAGTCGAGGTCTATTTTTGATACCCTTATCTTCGCAGCCTGATCTACCTGCTGATTGTTTTGCTGCTCTTCATTACTTCTGCTTCTGGGGACATGGGCATCTACATGGCGAACTTTTACAGGTAGCTTTTTTACTCGGGTAGCGATATCTTTTTACTCTTCGGCAGACGAAATTGTTTTTTTTCTACGCTGCTAGTTAGCTTTTTTCTACTTCTCTAGCCACTTCTACAGAGCATTGGCTACCATCTATGAATCAGTGTAGAGGTAGAGCTTTGGCTACTTCTCTCTTTCTGCAATGTCTAGGGCCAGTTGAACGGCTTTGAGTTCAGCAAACTGGCTTGATCTACTTTCTCTTTTAGTGGCCTCTGCAACTCGTCGTGTGGGACTTTATACAGCTGTTTTCTACTTCTGATTCATTTTTACGATGCGACAGGAACCATCAGTGAAGAGAGCATAGCGTGTTTCCTCTGCTGGCAGTTGGTTGTATGGTGGAGCTTTTTCAGCCTGTGTCACTGGTTCTTCTTCTTCATCTGCGACACTAAAACTTTTACTTTTGGGCTAATTTGTAATTACTTCTAAAATCTCAGGGCGATTTAGTTTATTAATATGGGCACGCTGCGTAATGAGAGCAATCTACTTGCTCCATGTAGCAGTGGTGGCATGGTGGGTGGAGGGAACCTTTTTTCTGAACATCTACTCTAGCACTGGTAGTCGGGGTGCCAGGAGGAGTTGTGCTTCTGTGTCAATCACTTTTGAGGCGGCTTGGACTCTCTCGTAGGCGGCTAAGATTTCTTTTTCTGTTGGGGTGTAGTTAGCTTCAGACTCTCTGTAGCTTCGACTCTAAAATCCCAGTGGTCGGCCCCGAGTTTTATCAGGCACTTTTTGCTAAAGGCTCTAGGACAGACTATGGTTCCCGGCTGCAGAGTAGAGCACGTTCTTCACATCTGGTCTTGTCTTGACTGGGCCAAGGGCTACTGCATGAGCAATTTCCTGCTTTATCTGGGCGAAAGTTTGCTGCTGCTCAGAGCTCTAGCAGAAATCATTCTTCTTGCGGGTGACTAGGTAGAGGGGACTCACGATCTGACTGTACTCAGGAATGTGTATTCTCTAAAAACTAATGGCGTTTAAGAAAGCTTGTGTCTCTTTCTTGTTGGTTGGTGGAGACATGGCTGTGATTTTGTTGATGACATCTGTAGGAATCTGACGCCGTCTATTTTGCCACTTCACTCCCAAGAACTGGATCTCTCGAGCAGGTCCCTTTACTTTACTCTTTTTGATGGCGAAACTAGCTTCCAGGAGGATTTGGATAATTTTTTTCTCCTTTCTCAAACACTTCTGCTGCTGTGTTCTCCCACACAATGATATCATCAATATATTGTAGATGTTCTGGAGCTTCACCTTTTTCTAGTGTAGTCTGGATCAGTCTATGGCAGATGGTAGGACTGTGCTTCCACCCCTGGGGCAGTCGGTTCCAGGTATACTGCACTCCCCTCCATGTAAAGGCAAACTGAGGCTTGCATTCTGCTGCCAGAGGAATGGAGAAAAATGCATTGGCAATATCAATAGTGGCGTACTATTTCGCTGCTTTGGACTCTAGCTTGTATTGGAGTTCCAGCATGTCTGGCACAGCAGCGCTCAGTGGTGGAGTTACTTCATTCAATGCACGGTAGTCTACAGTCAATCTCTATTCTCTTTCAGATTTAGGCACAGGCTAAATGGGGCTGTTGAAGGGTGAGTGGGTTTTGCTGACCACCCCTTGGCTCTCCAGCTCTCGGATCATCTTATGGATGGGAACTACAGCATCTCGAGTTGTTCTGTACTGTTGACGATGCACTGTTGAAGTGGCAACTGGTACCTTTTGTTCTTTTCCTTTTAAAAGTTTTACTGTAGTTGGATTCTCAGACAGTCTAGGCAAGGTGTTCAGTTGCTGGATGCCCTCTGTCGCTACAGCTGCTATCCCAAATGCCCACCTGAGTCCTTTTGGGTCTTTAAAATACCCCCTTTGAAGGTAATCTATGCTTAAAATACATGGGGCTTTTGGGTCAGTCACAATAGGGTGTTTTTTCTACTCATTTCCTGTTAGACTTACATTAGCTTCTACTACGGTAAAGTCCTGTGATTCACCTGTCACACCAGCGATAGAGACAGATTCTGCTCCTATGTGTCTCGATGGAATTAACGTGCATTGTGCACCAATATCAACTAAAGCCTTATATCTTTGTGGTTCTGATGTGCCAGGCCAGCGAATTCACACAGTCCAGAAAACACGATTTTCCCTTGCCTCTACCTGGCTAGAGGCAGGGCCCCTCTAAGCCTGGTTATCCTTCTTGCCTTGGGCGTATGTCTTAGAGGTTCCTTCAAGGGGATCAGACATGTCATCATTATCATTATGCCTGGCAGTTTGGCTACGGGCAACTGGAGCTGCTCTTCTTTTGGTGTCACTTCTTCTCTGAGTCTTACTTTCTTTTAATTTATGCACCTGTTGTGCTAGAGCACCAGTAGGTTTTCCGTCCCATTTCTTCATGTTTTCTCCGCAATCGCGCAGGAAGAACTACAGCTCAGTTCGTGGGGTGTACTTTTTCTCACTATCTGAGGAACGTCTACGTTGGATACTAGAACCTCTGATCTGTACTGCTGAGATTTGGAGAAGGTTTTCCTTTATCTCCTCCCTGAGTCTCTTATGATTCTCTTCTATCTTATCTTCTAATTTTTGCAGACGTGTTTCTACTGCTGCAATTCTGGCATGGGTTGGGCTATGTACAGCATCTGCATATGCTCGGAGTTTCTTTGCCATTTCGAGCACGGTCTCATCCTTCTCATCTTGCTTCATTATTGCTAAGGCAGAAGCCTAGTCATGTGGCTCAAGCCGTACAAGTTTTCGCCACATCACAGATGTATATGGTACTAAGTCTGGATTCCTAGTTGTTATTTCATCTGAGAAGATAATCTCTGCTACTGCTATTTCTCTCAGACGTTGGATTCCTTGTTCTATAGTTTTCTGCTGGGTTTGCTGTATATAAAGATCATCTGCACACAGGTATCTTTGTGCTACACTTTCCAGAACCCGTGCCCAGAGGCTGTGAGGGTTAGCCCCCCTCATCATTTCTTGATCAATGTCAGGATCATGTGACAGGGATCTCAAATGTCTTGCCTCAGTACCATTTAGAATTGTAGCCTCGCCTGCAGCATCCTAAAGACGGACTAACTAACTAATTACAGACTCATCAGGTCGTCGGGTATAATCTTTCCTCAGGCCACGAAGGTCCTTTAGGGAAAAGGACTCAGTATTGGCCTCTGATCTTGTACCAGTTGCTTTGACTTCTGATTTTATGTCAGCAGGCATTGAGGGTCCCTCTCCTGCATTATCATCATCATCGTCATCATCCACTGGTCGATTGGTCTTTTCTGTGCGCTTTCTACTTCTTGTGCTAGTAGCAACAGCTATTGGTTGAGGCTTGGCTGCTGAGTCTGGTTTAGCTGCTAGCTTTGAGCCGGGGGTGTTGGCTGCAGTCTGAGAGATTGGGATAGCTGCTGATTTATCTCCCTGCCCCCCTTCTTCTGTCTGCTGCCCTACAGTATTTAGCAGGGTGCGATAAGCATATGCTAAGGCCCAGCTCACTGCAATGATTTTTTTTTCCTTAGAGTTATCATGGCACTTCTCTTTCAGGTACTTCGGCCCCTCAGCCGGATTTTGAATTTTTTTACTTGGAAAGTCTTAGGCTATAGGGTCAGAAAATTCCTTTAAGATTTGGCCCATATCCTCCCATTTCCCACACCACTCAGGATTTTTCACACTTGGGTCTACTCCTGGGTCAGAGGTTTCATCAGCCCCTCTAGAAATCTCAGCCCTCATTCTACAGAGACTGCAGACTGTATAGAGAAAGCTTACCAGATTAAACACTAGGAAGATGGTCTCCTTAACAGTCAGGGGAAACTGAACATTCTCTAATAGGGAGGTAACAAATTCAGAGGAGAAGAAGGAAAGCAAAGGCTGAAAAGCCTCATCCCTTACTTCCTATCTAACAAACTGGCTGTACAACCATAACTATGAACCATACATTCTAGGAACAGACCTCAGCACTTTTATAAACCTTCTGGAAGCTATTACACCCAAGCACAGCACGATGGATATTCTGGTCAGTGTCGTTTTACTGCAAAACTTACGTATTAGGGACAATACTGGAGCTATTCCTGGATAAAAAAATAAACCTAGGGACCACAGGGGGATTAAGATCTGAAAAACCCCAAGGGACCAGAGACACATGCAGGCCTTCACCCTAAGAGACAATATTAATTCAAACAACATAAACAGTAACTGCTCCATACCCACACAAAATAATTGGAACAAAAATATGATTACAACAGGGTTTTTTCAACTCTCTCGAGCCCCACGTTGGGCGCCAAAATATTTGTCTTAGTTTAGGGCAAATTTGGGGAAAACCCAGGAAATAAACCCCTACGGCCCCTCTCCACCTACCTGGTTCAGGGAAAAATTTCCTCTGAGAGAGAAGTGGAAAAGAACCTGTTTATTTAACAAGCAAAGCACTCCCCAGCACCAAAACAATTAACAAAACTAGATGACAACAAAACTCTTTCACCCCTCTGAAGAGATGAACAAATTCAGAAGGTCTTTTCTGGGAGTGGTCGCCCGGGTCTGGACGCTGGGGATGGCTGCTGCAGATCACCAAATGCAGGCTCCTGGTGTTCTTTGGTGTTTCCCAGATCCCAGTCCAGAGCAGGTTGGATGATATTCAGAAAGAGGAAAGGAAAAAGCAACAGTCTATGGAAAGAATTGGACTGCTTAACCTAACTAGGAAGCAAAACAAGAAAGCAGGCAAAGCAAGCAAGCCAAGCAAGCCAAGCAAGCAAGCAAGCAAGCAAAGCAAAAGCCAGCTAGCTAGCCTTAGCCTTTTTTAGACAGCAGACTATGGGGGGAGGTGAACTAGATGATAACACGGCAAAACAAACCTTCACTTTCAGAGTCAGTTCTGAAAGCACAGAACATAATATCAAACGTAAACAGAACACACGATTAGAGATACAAACACTATAACAGTCACCCTAAGACAACCTCTGAGGTAGAAGGTATGAGGCCCTTGATAGCCTTGAAAATCAAGTGACGCAGGATTCCGAACACCAGGGTTACAAGGAACAAAATAACAAGGAGTAACAAAATTGATCTAACAACAGATGTCCACCACCCCGTGAATCCCCATCCCTTGAACAGTTCTGTAAACCAATCTCCAGACTCTTGCTTGACTTGTCCAATCAGGCTGTTCATGCTTCGAAGGACAGCATGGATGTTTGGAGCTTTTGAAGTCAGGTCCATACAACAAAGTCCTTCAAATTCCTTGCATTCATGTCCATGCAGTAGCAAAAGGAAATCTATTGCAGCACGATTTTGTAGTGTGGCCTGTCTGGTAATTTCCTCGTCTTCTAGGAGGGAGCTGATGGCAGCAGATGTTAAGTTTGCCTGTTTGACTACCCAGCACTCTAGGTGGCCCAATTCACCTAGAGCTTTGGCTGCTGCGACCCACGGAAGAAACAGGGACACAGCAACTCTTTTTGGATTTGCCCAATGAAAAATTTCTGAGTTACAATTTGGGTCCAAAGTGTCTGCGCTCCTCTTTTGAATTTTGTTTGCCGATTTATTTTTGTGAGTCCATTCACCAATTAGAGTTTGGTTGGGTGTCAATATGGACAGCCTCCCGATCGTACATGGCCCTCCTAAAAGCCGAGACGGAATTCCTGCCCATGCCCTATCCCCACAAATTAAAAACAATCCCTTAGGGAGACCTTTGGGGCTGGAGTGAGATGGGTTGTCTGCCCCGATATGGCTCGTGTTCTGACACCACCTCCTTGCAGTGAACTCCCCACGGCGTTGTTTTATAACGTGGTATTCGTCAGTGTTAGAAGGTTTTGGGAGCACAGCAAAGTGTACAAAGTAAGCTGCAGGAGAGGAACCCAATAGCTCTAACTCTTGGGGTTCCTGAGCTATCCTGGGCAAACCCCGCAACCACTCCTCTAAGGATTTTAGGATTCCCCCGACTTGCTTCTGATCTTTGTGTGGTCGTGGGGTGTATGACTCTGGGATTTCATTGGACCTGTATTTATTCAGGCCTGCTGGAAATTCTCCAGCCTGCCATGGAATTCCTACCAGACAGGTGGACATATGGTCTTTTGCTGCTGCAGTGGACAAGCAAATGTTTTCCTGCTGTAGTGTCTGTGCCAGGGTCACCCAGACGTTTTGACGTGGCTGAGGGACGATCCATGCGGCTGCCTGACTGTTCAGCATTAGCAGGATGACAACTCGCATAGGGTTCATCACAGGGTTGAGTGGAAGGTGGGTTTTCTCTAAAAGGGAAAACAAACATTTTAAGAACATGTTAAAGTTTCTGTTTCTGCCGGAAGGAATTCATGCCTAGGAACTTTCTTCTTCTTCCATCCGGCGGCGTCTTCTCTTTGAAGCATCAGCTACTTGCTTCTTGTCCCCTTGTGTTTGACCTGGATTCTTGGGGACAAAAGGTTTCACCCACTTCTGGGGAATCCACCGAGGGCCCGAGGGAGTAGCTACACACGCATAGCCACGAACCCAGGTCACAAGTCCATAGGGACCCTTAGTTTCCCAAGTTTCTGGATCCCTAATCAAGACCGGGGGATGCTGAGACAATTTAAACTGGTTGCCACTGTTAAAGTGACGCACAACTGGTGGACTCATTTAAAGACGTTTATTAGTATTCCACGGACGGATACAAGCAAGATCTCTGAGGTTGCTCTTGGGGGATGAGGTTTATTCAGGATGCAGAAAGGCCCTGCCTCGTGCTGTGTAGCAGCACGTTGCTCGGCCTGAGGTGATGGGGGAGGGGAGAGACAAAGAGGGGAGCAGGGACTCCCGGAGGAAGTTCCAGGAGGAGAGGGGAAGATCCAAGAGGGTGTCCAGCCCCCCGGAGACCCCTTATCAAGGGGGGCTCCAAGGTGGGCTGGAACAGGACCTGGGCCAATGGGGTCACAGGCACTTGATGGTTCAGGGGAGGGTTACAGGTATGGGGTGAACCATACATTCTGGGGGGTGAGATGGAACAGTCCATTTGGCTTTTGGACCCCTCTGTAGGTGAGGGTTATTGTCCAGCCAGTAGGGGGCGTTATATTCGTCCCGGCTGTACTATTGTGGTTCTTAATCATATTTATCTACCCTTCCCAACATCTCCCCTGTTTTCACTGAACCATTTGAAACACTAAATATTGACTTAACAACTATTTTCTGCACACTTGGAGGTGTACAGGGTATTGCTACTAAAACTATACTTATTATTACTGGAACAGTCAAGCTTATTTTACAGAGTTCCTTTAGCTAAGGTTCAAGGCTCAAACCATTAAGTAAACTGTGTAGCTGAGATGGCCTAATTGTTATCAAATCACTGATTATAGTAGGGGAGGCATTGTCAGAATTTTTTGGAAAAGGTCTTATAATTAAATGGTTTGAAAAAGGTTTGTTAGGATTTGTGTTAGATATATAGGTGGTCTTAGAGCTTGCAGGCTTGGCTAAAGCTACCCAGGCATTTGTCTTTGGTTGAATTACAAGTAAAACTTCAATACAAAAACTGAAACAGAAGAACAAAAGCAACATGCACGCATATAAACGATAAAAAGTCCATTTTTCTCTCGATGACGCAGCGTGGTTCAGGTCTGGGTGCTGGCTTCTTGTCTTGTATTTGCAGAGGTACTGTCTGGTGTGGGGGTGCCAGCGGATTTCGGTGCATGGTAAGGCTTTACATTCTTTCCTGGGACCCACTTAAGTCCTTGACCTGTAGAAACACAAGCAAAACCTTTTCCCCAGGTTATCAGGTTGTATGGCCCTTCTATTTGCCCTGAGTCTAAGTTTTTTATTAAAACTGGGGGGTGTTCCTTAATTTTTGCTTTTTTGTTGTTCAGAAAGTGTCTATAGATGGGGGGGTCAGGCTCTTCTGTAGAGCTATTTAGGAAATTGTAAACATACAGAGCCTTACTCAATCTCTTTTGAGGTGTAGCCTGATCTACTCCTCCTTTCTGTTGATTTAAAATGCGTTTTAGGGTTTGGTGTGTTCTCTCTACCATTGCCTGACTCATGGGAGAGTGAGGGATGCCAAATGTATGGCGAACACCCCAATTATTTAGGAATGTTGCTAATTCTTGTGAGGTATATTAGGGACCATTATCAGTTTTGATCTCTTGGGGAACACCTAAATAGGAGAAGGCTTGTGAGAAATGCTGGCAGACATGCTTGGCTGTTTCCCCTGTATGTACAGAGGCAAAAATTGCATTTGAAAATGTATCCATAGAGACATGGATGTTTTTAAATTTCCCAAAAGATGGATATTTAGTGATATCTGTCTGCCGTTTCTGTAGGCTCTCCAACCCTCACGGGTTGGTGGCTGCTGAAGGGGTGAGGGGTTGCACATGCTGAAAGTTTGGGCAAGCTCGTACAATATTTTGTGCTTGCTCTAGGGAAATGTGAAAGTCTCGTTTGATAGCCTGTGCGTTTTGGTGAAAAAATGCATGGCTCAATTTGGCCTGTTCAATAGTGTTGGGCAAGGTGGTTGCAGCAAGCACTGAGGTGGATTTTTCAACGCCTGCTGAACCTTCTTCATCAGACGCTGCTGATGCCAGTGCATCAGCACGTGCATTTCCCTCTGCCATGAATCCTGGAAGACCAGAGTGAGCCCTGATATGAGAGATAAAGTAAGGATTAGCCCTGTGTGATAAAATGCGATATAAACAGGTGAGCCAAAGACACAAATCGTTGTTGTTCACATCCTTTAGAACGGATCCCTCAATTCTCTTAATGACATTAGCCACATAAGCCGAATCTGTGATCAGGTTAAAAGGTTCCGGAAAGAGCTGAAATGCTCTTACAACTGCAGCCAATTCAACAATTTGAGGAGAACCTTCAACTTTTTGGACATCTTGTTCCCAGGTTTTAGTATTTGTATTTTGCCATGTAACAACTGAATTGTGTGTTCGCCCTGACCCGTCAGTGAAGATGGTGATTGCGTTTAAAGGTTCTTCACTGATCATGGGCTTTTCCTTATAACATAATTTGGCTTTGATCATTTTGTGTGCTGGGTAGTGAATTGAGCAGGCGCCTGGGAAGTCCAGCAAGGCATACAGCAGGTCCTCCAATTTTTGCATAGCCCAGTCAAAATAGGTTTTCTTACGGATCACAAATACAGGTGAGTTCCAGGGGCTGTTAGTGGGCTTAATGTGGCCCTTCTGCAGTTGTTCTGCTACCAGTTCCTTGAGGGCACTCAGCTTGTTATCTGGCAGGGGCCACTGATCGACCCAGACAGGGGTGTCAGTCTTCCAGGTCAGTTTCGGAGTGCTGAGTGCTTTAGTGGCCCCTACAAAAAACCCAGCTCAATTTTAGCTCCCCATGCAGAAAGCAAGTCCCTTCCCCATACTGTGATGGGTTTCTGAACCACATAAGGGCGAATCAATGCTTTCATCCTGTCAGGCCCTTCAATGCTGATCACAGATTCACTTTGCAAGCACGGAGTGACGCCTCCGATGCCTGTGAGAGTGCTTGGGGGAGGTACCAACCTCCAATCAGTTGGCCAATAGCAAGAAGAAATTACAGAAACGTCTGCCCCCATGTCAATCATCCCCTTGATGGTGACTCGAACCCCGCCATTTGATAATTCACAAGTTAGCATCGGTCTTTGTTCACTTATGTGTTGAACCCATAGAACCTCAGGGTTTTCAGAGGCGACTGGGAAACAACGTGGTGGTATCTGGTCCATGGTTCCCATAGGCAGTGCAATGGCAATGGCTATAGGGGTTCTAGGTGGGGTATGCAATGGGGGGTAGTAAGCCTTGGCTAGCACTAATAGTTCTTCATTGCAGTTAGCAGAGACTACACAAGGCAAAACAAGTAGCCCCAGGATGCAATTCCTTTCTTTGCCAACTATTAGAAAGTCCTGCCGGAGTTGTGAAGGCCCAGTGATTCCTGTCGAAATATAGTCATAGCCATCATCCTTTAAGAAGGTTGTTGGCTTGGAGGTCGCCAGAGTGCACCAGGTGCCTGGGGATAGTAAGCTTGAGTCATTAGCTGGGATTGTGCTGGTGATGCAGCGAAGGGCATTGGGATCGGGGTATTTGCAGATTTTACCTCGGGAGTTTGGGGGGCCACCATTTGTTTCATCACGTGGTAGCGCGGCGCGCTCGCCTTGGAGTTTTTTGGATTGGGTCTTCTACTCGCATCTTGTTTGGATCGGCACTGCCAGGGCAAATGCTTTCTTTTTTTGCAGGTGGTGCACGAATCAGGCGTTTGTGGGCTTTTGTTGACTTCCGTGCAATCCTTTACAATGTTGCCAGGTTTTTTGCAGAGGTAGCAGGGTCCCAAAGGCAGAGCAGCTTGCATAACAGCCATGGTGTTGTACTGTTGTTGGGAGCTGAGATGCAGGGCAGTCAGAAGTTCAGTAAGTCTTTGGTCGCGTGCTTCTGCCTGTTGTGCTTGTGCTGCAAGAGCCCTTTCCAGTTTATCTCCCCGGGTTTCTTCGGGTTCATTTGCTTGGACGACTGCCACATCATGTGGGCTCCCAACATAGTTGCATGCTTCAATCATCTCAGGCACTGTAGGTCTTTCTTTCCCTAGGGCCTTGATGATTCCTTTGCATTGGGCGTTGGCATTATTCTCGAGGATGTCCCGGATCATTATCGGCCGGGCCAAATCATCACCACATTGCCTTTCAGTAGCTTGAATTACCCGGTCTACAAATGTGGTTAATGGTTCAGATGAGCCTTGGGTAACTAGATTGTATGCCTCTTCGGAAGTTCCTGCTGGCTGAATCTGTAAAAAGGCTCTGCGAGCCATCCTCTTGACATCATCTAATACCATTTTGGGTAAATTTGCCTGATGTTCAATCTTATCATCCGGTGGGTCACCTGTAAATTTAGACAAGGTAAGGGTGCGAAAGTCTGCATCAGTACTTTGTCTATATGTAGTCAGGACCCCCGCAAGCATTCTCTTCCATTTAAGATCCCACAATATATATTGTGAGTCTGTAAGAAATGTGGTGGCAAGATGTTTGCAGTCATGTGGCGTGAGTGTGTGTCTCTCCAGGGTACATTTCAACAGCTGTTTGAAATAGGAAGAGGAGACGCCACCATCATTAATCGCTTTTCGCAACTCTTTTAAGTCCTGGGAAGGAAGGAATGTCCACGTTCTGGGATTAGCAGGTTGCTGGCTGGGTACCACTAGCATGGCTTGGGGATGCAGGTTGTCCTCTTTGCGGCTATCACATTTGATTTCAGGGCAGTTTGTCAGTTGAAGATTGTTAGCACTTTGCTGAGAATTTGGTAAGATTGGGATAGAAAGGTTAGGGTTTGCAGGGGTAACATAGTTCTCTGTCTGTCCTTTGTTTGTCGAAGCTGCAGTCACATTGTTTCCTTCACCCTCTCGCTGCATGGTTTCTGCGTCAGGTTGCGGTGAGGAGCTGCTAGTGTGGGAGGCAGGGGCTGCTGCCAGCTGAGGCAGAAGAGCAGGAGGGGTGGAACTCGTCGCCAGCAGCACCTGTGAGGAACCGGCATTTGCGGAACGATATTCTGTAGCTGTGGCTTTGGGTGCTGCGGCAGGCTGTAGATCCGGCGGAGGGAGGGATGCGGAGGGATATGGTGATAGGGTCGGCAAACCAGGAAGTGGTGCCGGCGGCGAGGGGTTCTGGGGCTCTGCAGCCAGAGGCATTGGCTGCGGCGCCGCCGGGGGGTGGGGGGGTGGGAACGCCGGGTTTGCGTCTGCCGGGGGGGCTGGCCGCGAGTCCAGGAGGCGTCCAGGAGGTTTCTCCGGGAAACGCGGGCAGTGCGGCGTTCGCGGCCGCGGGGGCAGGGTCCGGGTGGTTTGGGAGGGAAGAGGTGGAAGCAAGGACGGGGTCTGGGCGGGTCAGGAGGGGAGGCGTGGTCGCGGGAGTGAGGCCGCTCGCTCGGAAACTGCCGCATCGCCAGCCATATCGCTGGCATTGTTGCCGGAGCGGGGGGGAGGCGGGTGGCCCGGCGGGGATTGTTGGGCCACAGCAGGGAGCGGTTTGGCTGTTATCAGCGGCTTTTGAGAAGCGCAGAGCTCTGCTAACGCCCTATACGCAGGAAGTAGTTCGCAAGCGTAGAGATCCCGCTGTGAAATATCATTGAAAAGTCTATGTCCCACGGACTCCCAAAAGTCTCCACAAAACACAGCAGAGCGCTCGGCATTCAGGAAATTAAGTAAGATCCATTCTAGGAGGTTTCGTAGCTCTTTCTTAGACAGGGTACTGTTATGGCTACGTAAAAGGTGGTTAAGTTGCTTATAGAGATCTCGATCAGATGCAGAGTGGGATTGTCCCATTTTTAAACCAGTGTGGCTCACCTCGGTGTCGCAGGAGCAGGGTCCTCTGTCGGGTTCCGACGTACACTGCAGTCGGTGCTGAGGACTCTCCGCGGGGGTCTCCTCAGAGCTCCGGGGTCGGGCATCACTCAGGGATGGCTTCCGGTGTTCGGGAGCGCCAAACCCCCCTCAGAGCTTCAGCGCGGGCAGTGCAAAGCAGTGCTTGCCTGTGCTCTGTGCATGTGGCAGCGAGTTACGGGCAAAAATCCTCCAAGGGCTCCAAAAACTCGCTACTTGGTAATGAGTCGCGGTGCTCGAGGATTGCCTCGGCAATTTTTAAAGAACTCCGGCTTCGGCGCTGCCTAGCAGCAAAATGCCGTGCTCGCGACAGCGATGGGGAGGAAATACCTGGTTATTTAGTTACTGTCCATGGAAAGGTGTCCTACTGGTAGAAAAGCTGGAAAAGCATCCAGACGGGTGTGGTGACAGGTCACCGTGGGGTCGTATTCGAAGTTGGGCGCCAGTCTGTAAAGACGTTTATTGGTATTCTACGGACGGATACAAGCGAGATCTCTGAGGTTGCTCTTGGGGGATGAGGTTTATTCAGGATGCAGAAAGGCCCTGCCTCGTGCTGTGTAGCAGCACGTGGCTGGGCCTGAGGTGATGGGGGAGGGGAGAGACAAAGAGGGGAGCAGGGACTCCCGGAGGAAGTTCCAGGAGGAGAGGGGAAGATCCAAGAGGGCGTCCGGCCCCCCGGAGACCCCTTATCAAGGGGGGCTCCAAGGTGGGCTGGAACAGGACCTGGGCCAATGGGGTCACAGGCACTTGATGGTTCAGGGGAGGGTTACAGGTATGGGGTGAACCATACATTCTGGGGGGTGAGATGGAACAGTCCATTTGGCTTTTGGACCCCTCTGTAGGTGAGGGTTATTGTCCAGCCAGTAGGGGGCATTATATTTGTCCTGGCTGTACTATTGTGGTTCTTAATCATATTTATCTACCCTTCCCAACAGACTCATATTTTCGAATGAACAATTCAGAAAATTGATAGTAAACATAGCTTTACAAAGCTTTTCCTGTGGAGACATCCACGGAGCTGAGCTGTTTTGTATTTTCAATACCTGCTTGAGCGTCTGGTGTGCACGCTCAACTACAGCTTGACCTGTGGGGGAGTGGGCAATGCCAGTCCTATGTTCCACTCCCCACTGTTAAAGAATTTCCAGGAACTCCTTGGATACATACGCTGGGCCATTATGTGTTTTGATCGTTTTTGGCACCCCCAATACTGAAAATGCTTGCACTAGGTGTTGTTTGACATGTGCAGCCTTTTGTCCTATATGGGCAGAGGCATACACTGCACCTGAGAATGTGTCATCGCTCACATGAACGCATTCAAGGTGACCAAAACTCTGAATGTGTGTGATGTCTGTCTGCCATACCTCACAACTGCTAAGGCCTCTGGGGTTTAACCCCATGCCCAACGATGGCAGGGCCTGGAGCTGGCAATTAGGACAGTTGGTCACAATGGCTCGGGCCTGACTCCGTGTAAGCTGGAACTGTCGAATCAGACCTGGCACATTCTGATGGTAATGCTGGTGACTCAGCTTTGCCTGCTGGAAAACATCAGGGAGACGTGCTTTTTAAACTGGTGCAGCAAAGGAGTCTGCTTTTCGGTTCCCCTCTGCAATCTCACCTGGCAAATCAGTGTGTGACCTCACAAGCATCACAAAGAATGGATGTTCTCGGTGCGAGATTAAATAAATTAGCCCTGAGAGTAACCTGAAGAGATGTTCATTTTCTATTTCTCTGAGCACAGCCTGCTCCGCCCTGTACCTTAGTGCTCTCTTGTCCCCCCTTTGTCCCAGCTAGCTTCCTGGAGGGAGGAGAATGCGGGCAATTTCCGTGTTTTCCGGCGAACCCTCGCGGGCGTCGGCTGGTGCTGCGTGGGTCTGAAAGCGCGGCTAGTTCCGCGGCGAATAAAAGGAGAGAGACTTTTTCTCCTGTGGGCAGAATCCCGGTTTATTGTGGCTTGGTTGGGAAAGCAAAAACCGAAAAGGCTGCTGCGTGCTTTGCTGAAGTTTGTTTGTGCCACCTTGCCGGTTTGGGGGGGGGGGCGGGCAGCGCGCTTCGAGGGTGGCCGCAAACCAGGAGAGGCGGCGCGCAGGGCCGCAGCGCTGTGGCCGACTAGCGCGGGTTCCACGGCAGCAGCGGCGGTGGCGGCGGATCGGCTGCGGCAGTGATCGCTGAGCGACCGCGATCGCCCGGGGCAGGGGCAGTGGCGGCGGCGGCGGCTGCGGCAGTCAGGGGCCGGGCGGGAGAAAAAGCCGCGGCGGTGGTTGCAGAGCGGCAGCGCGCAGAGGCTGGGCGGCAGAAAAAGCTCGGGGCGTCCCCAGCCTGTGGGTTAAGTACCGAACAGGGGAAACCCAGGGCGGCCAATGAGATAACACCACGGGGGGTCTGGGGACAGTGGGGTGCAGGGGTATATCCAATGGGAGATGGACAGGTGGAGGGTCCCAGGTTGTCTCCCGACCCCGCTGCGTAACTGACAGATGGTCTGAAAGATGTAAACACAGTGACTTGGCACTTTCCCGGGAAGGCAAACCGCGGGGGGAGATGGGAAAACCCGGGAGGTTGCTACAGAGCGCGGGGGGGTTACATGGAATAAACTTATACATAATAAAACATATAATAGCACAATTGCACAACTCCCTCTTCTTTTTTTCAAAGGAAAAAAACGGAAAATAACTTAAATGGGAGGTTTTACAGTCCTGTTCCCCATCGTTGAACCTGATGTCCTCTGGGTGTTCTGCTTGGTGCTTTTCTGGCTGTCTGCATTGAGCGGTGTCAGCTCTGATGGGGCGGTGAAGACTGCGCGGTCGATGTGCACGGTGGAATTGATGACCTTTAAACCTTTTAATATTACTAAAACTTATAATAAGAACAATGAATGTTAACAGCAACATAAGTCTTGTCTCTGAAACTGATTCGATTTAACTTGTGAGACTTCATCCTTCAAAGTGACCTCAGCCAGTCACTTGTGAGAGGGATGAAGCTTACATCTGAAAAACAAGTGGAACGTGGATCAGCATTCTGGGGAGGGGAGGTTTAAATTAAAAGGGAAGAGTGAGTCCAGGGAACTGGATGGTGAAAGGGAAGGCTCTGAAAGAGAAGGTGTTGGATCAAAAAGGAAGGGAGGAGACTTTCTCCGTATGCGGAGGGCTGCATGCTTCACCTGAGGATCTTCTTTCTTATCAGTCTGGTGTTTGGGGACATATGGCCGGACCAACTTGGATGGGACCCATCTCAGGCCTGAGGGCGTGGACACGCAAGCATATCCCCATCCCCAGGTGACTAACTCATGGGGCCCTTCTAGCTTACAAGTCTCCGGATTTTTGATGATCACTGGTGTTTTTTCCCTAACCTTGCTCTGCTCGTGGTTGCCAAAGTGCCTGGTGATTGGCGGGTTGAGGTTTTCAAAAGAACAATTTAGGAAATTTAGTGTAAAGAGGGCACGCGCAAGCCGAATTTGGGGGGACTCAACCTTCATAGTTGGTGTTTGTTGTTTCAGCATGCGTTTAAGACTCTGATGAGTCCGCTCCACCACGGCTTGACCTGTCGAGGAATATGCGATGCCAGTTTTGTGCTCTATTCCCCATTGCTGCAGGAAGCTGGCAAAGCCCTTGGATGTGTACCCAGGGGCATTATCTGTTTTTATCAATTTTGGGACGCCCAGCATAGCGAAGGCCTGTATCAAATGCTTTTCAATGTCTTTGGCTTTCTCCCCTGCGTGGGCAGAAGCAAAGACCGCCCCAGAGAAAGTGTCTACTGAGACATGGACGTACTTCATCCTCCCAAAGGAATGGATGTGAGTAACATCCATCTGCCATACCTCGCAGGACTTCAGACCCCTAGGGTTTGCCCCTGAGCTCACCGATGGTAGGGGGAGCGACTTACAGGACGGGCAGGTGGCCACAATGGCTCTGGCTTGGTCACGAATGAGGTGGAACTGCCGGACCAGCCCGGGCGCATTCTGGTGGTAAAATTGGTGGCTTATCTTAGCTTGCTGGAACTTATCTGGGAGCAGTGCTACATGACCTGGGGCGGCAGCGAGAGAATCGGCACGCCGATTGCCCTCGGCCAAAAACTGTGGTAAGTTGGTATGTGACCTGATATGCATCACATAAAAGGGTTGCTCTCGGTGGCAGACTAGCTTAATCAGTTTCGAGAGCAATTTGTGCAGGGCTTCGTTGGACACACCCTGCAGGACAGCGTCCTGCGCACTAGACACTACACTAGCTACATATGCCAAATCGGTTACCAAATTAAAAGGTTCAGAGAACCGCTCAAAGGCTCTGACGACAGCAGCCAATTCAGCTATTTGAGGGGAGCCTTCCACCTCCACAACATCTGTCTCCCACTGCTGCGTCTGGGGGTCTTTCCAAGTTATCACAGACTTGTGAGAACTCCCGGACGCGTCTGTAAAAACTGTCAAGGCTTTGAGTGGCTTTTTGCTCTGAATTTGTTTGATGGACAATGCAAATTGAATTTCTGATTCAAAAATTTTGTGGGCTGGTCTCAAAACTGAAATTTTGCCTGTGTAGCTGTCTAGAGAGAACTGCAGGGATTCATTTTCCTGTAGAAGGTGTTCTAGCATGGCCTTGGTGAATTGGCCTGATTCCAATTTGATTGGAATGTGAATGCATTCAAAGTCACATCCAGCTAGCTCTCCGATCCGTGCTCTTGCCTTGCGGATCAGTTCCGCTACTAACTCCTGTGGCCTTGTCATTCTCTTGGACCCATGGTGACTTAGGAAGACCCATTCTATGATGGAGAGTGGGTCCCTTTGGTCTTGGCCCTTGCCCTTCCCTGGGGTTTCTGTCCATTGAAATATCACACCATGGAGGTGCGGCAGTCTGCCCAATATGATGAATTTAAAAGGCAGGTCCGGATGGTACCGGTGGGCCTGTCTGGCAGACATTGTCTCCTGGACCCCAATCAAAGCTGCCTGGGCCTCTGGGGTGAGTTCCCTGGGAGAACTCGGCTCCTCCCCCCCTTTCAATAAATCGAAAAGAGGGGCTAGGTCTCTGTTAGTAATGCCTAGCCATGGCCTCACCCAGTTCAAAGAACCACACAGCTGCTGGATGTCTGCTAGGGTCCGAATTTTGTTCTTGATGGCTAATTTTTGCGGAGTGATAGTCCGCTTGGTAATTTCCAAACCCAGGTACTTCCAGGGTGGCATCTTTTGAATCTTATCTTCTCGCAGCTCGAACCCTGCAGCAACCAACGCATCGGTTGTCAGGTTAAGCGCGTGTGTAAGGAGATCATCATTGGGGGCAAAAATCAGGATATCATCCATATAATGCTGGATGATCACGCCCTCGGGGGCTGTACGGACTGGGGTCAGCAATGAAGCTACGTACCGCTGGCAGATGGTGGGTGAGCATTTGAGGCCCTGTGGCAACACTCGCCAATGGTACTGCTCCATTGGGGCTTCTCGGTTAAGGGACGGAACCGAGAAGGCAAAACGTGGCGCGTCTTCCGTGTGGAGGGGGATATGAAAGAAGCAATTTTTGATGTCAATCACAGCCAATTCCCAATCTTTGGGTAACATTGTGGAGGACGGCAATCCTGGTTGGAGTGGACCCAGATTTTCGATCACATTGTTGATGGCACGGAGGTCGTGGAGCAACCGCCATTCGTCTTTGTCTGGTTTTTTCAGGACAAAGACGGGGGAATTCCAAGGATATGTTGTTTCTTGGATATGTCCCTTTGCAAGCTGCTCTGCCACGAGTGTTTGGAGCGCTTTTAATTTCTGTTTTTTGAGCGGCCACTGCTCTACCCAGATCGGAACATAAGAAAGCCAATGAAACTTTTGGGTAGGATGCTCCTCAGTGACTGCTGCCCGAAAAACCTGGGGGGTAGGAGTGGTCAATGTGACCCCCCACTGGGCCATTAGGTTTCTTCCCCACAGGGGCTTTGTGTAATCTAGAACAAACAGACGCAGGTAAGCTGTCTGTCTGTTTGGCCCCTCAAATTTGATGATGTTTTTACATTGTTTTGCCAATTATGCCCCTCCGACACCTTGAATGTGTCCAGCCACGTCCTGCAACTCCCAACGCGACGGCCAATCCCGTGAGGGAATGACTGTGACGTCTGCCCCTGTGTCCAAGAGGCCATTAAGCCACTTGTGCTCACCGCCGTTCCACATGTAACACTCAGTTTTGTGTCTATCCTTCCCAATTACCTGGGCCTGACACACCTCGTAGATTTCCTTTGCGGTCTTCATCCATAGGTCTTCTGGGTAGACGGGGGCCCCAGATACAGGTATGGCTTGGGCAATGATTTGCCCTTTGGGAAGGTAGACTGGCGGGTGAGCACAGTGCAGCCACAGCACCAGATGTTTAGGGTTTGCAGGTGTTAAATTGGGTGTGATAGTGATGTCGAGTGGCGTGTATTTTGTGTCCCCAAGGACGATGTACTTACTGTGGAGTTTTCTCCAGGTCGCTGGGTCCTGTGTGTCAACGGTGACAAAGTGCCAATTGCTGTCCCTGAGCAGTAGGGGTTCGGTTAGGGCCAACCTGTATGGAGAGAAGTTGGACTGGGTGTTAAGGATGGGCCTGGGATGGTCGGGGTCCCGACCAAGCCATGCCTGTGAGATGAAATTCCCGACTCCCCCCACGCAGGCTGGTTCCCCAGCTCTTGTTCCCCTATTGTGCAATCCAGTAATGTCATGTTTGGTGTTAGAGTTATTGTCCTCAGGTGGGTATGCTAATGTGTCGTCCCTCCTGCCCCCTGATGTTATGTTTCCCACCAAATTTGTGTCCTCACGCAGGGAGGGACTGCGCTGGGAAATTAGTTTTTTGATTGTCCCCCTGGGTTGAAGACCCTTTTCCCCTGCTGCTGGTTTTTAAAACGCAAGAAGTCCTCTTTGAGGGCGCAGTGAGATGCCCAGTGTCCTTTCTTATTGCAGAGGTTGCAGGGCCGTCCTGGATGGTAACCTTTGGGTGGTGGCCCAGTGAAGCGGCGTGCAGGAGCAGGAGCCGCGGATGGCGTGTGGGCTTCGGCGAAGGAGACTCTCCGTGATGGTGTTTGGGGTGTCTCCTGAGGGTCCTTTGATGGCAGGGTGACCCTTCGAGCACACACGTCCAGCATGTCCTGGAGCGTTGGCTCTGGGTCGAGGGGCAGGCTCAGCATTGTCTGTCGGCAGGCCTCTTTGGCGTTCTGCAGGGCGATGTGCTTCACCATGCCTTGCCTCAATCCCTCCTCTGGCACCTGCGATTCAGCTGCCCTGTTGTCCTAGGGTGACTGTTATGGTGTTTGTATCTCCAATCGTGTGTTCTGATTACGATTGATATTATGTTCTGTGCTTTCAGAACTGACTCTGAAAGTGAAGGTTTGTTTTGCCTTGTTATCATCTGGTTCACCTCCCCCCATGGTCTGCTGTCTAGAAAAGGTTAGGGCTGGCTGACTGGCTTTGCTTTGCTTGCTTGCTTGCTTGTCTTGCTTGCTTTGCCTGCTTTCTTGCTTTGCTTCCTAGTTAGGTTAGCTAAGCAGTCCAATTCTTTCCCTGGACTGTTGCTTTTTTCTTTCCTCTTTCTGAATATCATCCAACCTGCTCTGGACTGGGATCTGGGAAACACCAAGGAACACCAGGAGCCTGCATTTTTTGATCTGCAGCAGCCATCCCCAGTGCTGGAGAGCAATCCCCAGCGTCCAGACCCGGACGACCACTCCCAGGAAAGACCTTCTGGATTTGTTCATCTCTTCAGAGGGGTGAAAGAGTTTTGTTGTCATCTAGTGTTGTTAATTGTTTTGGTGCTGGGGAGTGCTTTGTTTTTTGAATAAACAGGTTCTTTTCCACTTCTCTCTCAGAGGAAATTTTTCCCTGAACCAGGTGGGTGGAGAGGGGCCATGGGGGTTTATTTCCTGGGTTTTCCCCAAATTTGCCCTAAACTAGGACACCTGTACAACCTGTCTATGAAACTAACGAAAGACTCCTGTGTCTCCTGCTTAATAGAAAAACAGTTAACAACAGAACCATGGGGTTTTAACTTAAAAAATGCTTTTTCTGCCGCGTTGGCAGTTGCTGCCAATGCCCCCCTTGGAATCTTTTCAGCCTGTGTTGTTGCCATGTACCAATCCCCCATCCCGCACAGGTGATCAATGATTAACATCCCTCCATCGATGTCGGAGGAGGTCTCGGCTTTTTCCCAAAGCTGGGGTAATGCATCCCGTACCTCCCGCCTCCATGCGGACTCCCATACCAAAAACTCAGCTTGAGTAAGCAAGCACAAAAACAGAGCGCGCATGTCAGCAGGGACATACTCGTTGGAGGAAAGTGTGACTTTTAAAAGTCCCTTAAAGTATTCACTTTCCCGACCAAACTCCTTTTGGGCTTTGCAAACATCCCTAATTACAGCCTGTGGGATAGGGGCCCACTGTGCCAGGGGTCAGCCCCTCTGCCGCGGCGTGTAGTGACTGGTGCAGCAGAAAAGGCAAGCGGGGGTTGCGGCAGGTCGCGGCTTCCCCCCTCCCCTCCCCTCCCCTCCCCTCCTCCCGCTCTCCCCCTCCTTCCGCCGCCCCCCCTCCCTCGGGAACCGAGGCGTGGGAACCAGAGGGTGGGTCGCGGGAACCGAGGGCGGAGGCAGGACCAGGGCTAGGGGGTGTGGCTGGTGTTACATCACCCCTAGGGGTGGGGTCGGAGGGAGGACTGATGAATGATTCATTAGGGGAGGTGCCAGAAGGGGGTGGAGGGGAGGGGTGGGTGGAGAAGTCTCGGGAGTGGGAGGGGTTGGCTGTAGGGCGGAGGGGCTCGTTAGGAGACAAAGCACGAAGGGAGTGGGATGGGCATGCCATGCAGTCCCCTCCATCTTGTGCCCTGGGGAAGGGAATCATTTTTGGAAAGGTCCGGGGAAGGTCCTGGAGAGGGATCTGGGGTTTTAAAACTCACCACTTTGCTACTATGGGGCAGGGCTGTAGAAAGAGAGGGATTTTGGGGAGGGGAAGGGTGCAGGGCGATGCCAGCATTGTCCTGCGATGGAACCTGGGGGTTGACAGAGAGGCCAGATTCTGCCTGCGGCTGGTTTTGCCAGGATGCCTGTCTGAGAATCCCCGGGCTAGGGAGAGAGGGATAAGAGAGGGTTTTTGGGGGATTTGGGGGGCTTGGAGGGCAGCGTTTGCCCTGCGGTGGCTCTGGCTTCCCTTTGCAGTTATCTTTGTCAATATTTTTCAATTGGATTGCCAGGTGGATAAAAATTGAGAGGGACTGATCCTCTTTTTGGTCAATTTCTTTTTCAACTCGATCCCAGAATTGAACTTGGTACAAATTTGCCTGTGAGACATTCTGGAATGACTGCAGAAGCCACCGTGCAAAACGCTTAACGTCTGATTTTTTACATCTCTTCCCTCCCCCAACTAAAATTCCTAAGATTTGAACATAAATTCTCTCGTGTGGCACAGACATTTTTGCACCCATTTTGTCGATGTTAAAGCGTGTCACAACCCTCGTGGCTTGTAAAATAACAAAAGAAAAAAAAAGACACCTGGAGCGCTGGGAAGCCTTCCCTTACACACTCCTTGCAGCGGGAGACAAAATGTGGGATCTTATTGCCCTCTTGTTGGAGAAAGAGAAACCCACCCCAAAAGGAGCAAGGCGTACCCAGCCCAGGGGGACCCCGGTAACTCACCACGGGTCCAGCGACGTCCGAAGGGGAAACGAAAAGTCCAGCTGCGAAGTCTTTTCCGTGGGGGGGCCAAGCTTCAGCGGTGCAAGCCAAAGGTGCCGGCCCCACCCCTCTGGAAGCCCTGGCTCCTTAAAACGGAACCGCGGCTTGCGAGGGTGTTGTAACGTCCACGAGGTAAATCCACGAGCTTCTCGGGGCTCGGTGGTCCTCAATACGTGTGCCTGGAGCTCCCAAGCGACGTGTTTGGGCGCCACAACTGCCTTAACGCTCTCTTGTCCCCCCTTTTGTCCCAGCTAGCTCCGTGGGGGGGGGAGCGCTGGCAACTTCCGTGTTTTCCGGCGAACCCTCGCGGGTGTCGGCCAGGGCTGCGTGGGTCTGGGAGCGAGGCGAGTCCCCAGGCGAATAAAAGGAGAGAGACTTTTTCCCCCGCGGGCAAAATCTCGGTTTAGTGCGGCTTGGTTGGGAAGGCAAAAACCGAAAAGGCTGCAGCGTGCTGAGTTAGAGTTTTTCCGTGCCGCGTTGCCGGTTTGGGGGCGGGGCAGCGCGCTCCGAAGTTGGCCGCGAGCCAAGAGAGGCGGCGTGTGGAGCCGTGGCGCTGTGGCCGGCTCGTGCGGGAGCCGCGGCGACAGCGGCAGCGGCGGCGGCAACAGATCAGCTGCGGCAGCGACCGCGGAGCGGCCGTGGTCACCCGGGGCAGCGGCAGTGGTTGCGGAGCGGATGCAAGCGGTGGCGGCTGTGGCAGTCAGGGGCCAGGCGGGAGAAAAAGCCGCGGGCCGGGCAGCAGCAGCAGTCAGGGGCCGGGCGGGAGAAAAAGCGCGGGGCGTCCCCAGACCGCGGGTTAAATACTGAACAGGGGAAACCCGGAGCGGCCAATGAGATAACGCCACGGGGGGTCTGGGGACAGTGGGGTGCAGGGGTCCAATGGGAGATGGACAGGTGGAGGGTCGCCGGTCGTCTCCCGACCCCGCCACGTGACTGACAGATGGTCTGAGGGATGTAAACACGGTGACTTGGCACTTTCCCGGGAAGGCAAACCGCGGGGGGAGATGGGAAAACCCGGGGGGTCGCTTACAGATCGCAGGGGGATACATGGAATGAACTTATATATAATAGAACATATAATAATACAATTTCACATTTTCCCATTCTTTCAACAGCTTCATGCTTTAGATTTGCAGAAATTTATAACCTAAGGGAACAATACTTCAAGGTAATTCAGTCAGCCTTGACAATCCTCCTCTAGAAAAATTGTACATTACCCTATATAGGAACAGCTGTGATATGGCAGAAACATCAAATGTCACAAGTATTTCAGATGCTGTATGAAACAATTTTCTCTTTACCCTCCCACATTCCTTGGGAGAACTGGTTCCCTTTGTTTGTTTGTTTTTTTTTAAACACTGAAATTTAGCACATGTAGGAAAAGCATGATAGTGTAAAAGCAAATTATTTAACATACCTGGAATCACACACATACAAGAAGAAATTAAATTCTATCAAATGACACTGACAGGATCTTGTGCTTTTGTGTTTGGATTTTTTTTTTCCAAAACTTAAAGAAAAACATTTATGGCTCTTGGACATAAAAAAAAAAGGAGGACAAGGTTGTATTTGGCTTCTACAGAAGCCGGGAAGTTAACTTTCATACTTAAAAAATGCTTAAATAGACTGTATTGATAGCTGAGTTAATTGCTAATAGAAACAGGAAAGAATATTATCAACTCACAATTCATTGGTTCTCTAGGACAGATGGAGAACAAAACTGATGCCAGGTACTGGAGCTAACGCTGCTTCTGGTTCTGGGGCTCACTAAATTAACAGAGTTGTAAAGATTTTGGAGTGCAGTGCCCAAAAATACTTTCTTATGACAATTTTAAGACAAGGGTGGAAAAAGAATGAACACAGGTGCCTATTTATGCCAATAAGCAGAGACACAAAAAGCCTCAGAATACAGCTCTTAGACTCAGTATGTAAAGTCTACTTCCCAACAAATTCTTTCTCCAGGTTATTACATGAAAAACTGGGGTGATTTAGGTATAGGAATTTGCAGCTCTTTGAAATGTGGCAAAAGCAATCTTGTTATTCAAAAGAGAAGACACCCACTGAAATGCCAGCAGCATGCAGAAGTAGAATTATATTAATCCCTAAAGT
The DNA here is from genome assembly GCF_048771995.1 of Taeniopygia guttata. Lineage (NCBI taxonomy): Eukaryota > Metazoa > Chordata > Aves > Passeriformes > Estrildidae > Taeniopygia > Taeniopygia guttata. Next base: position 17,910,882 of record NC_133064.1, read on the forward strand.
TCTGATTAAAATCTCTGCAGCCCTCTGCTAGTACAAATGGTAAGTAGTGCAGTGGAGAGTAAAATGTCTTTAGTCCTTGAAATAAATATAGCAATTTCTCTGTGTAGCCAGAGCTTTTAAAAGAAGACATATTTTGCTTTACATTGCTGCTATAAGCACTCAAACCATATCAAGGTAGTAACAATAATTTTTCAAACCACATTTTTCATATGCTCTTATCTGATTAAATGCTAAAGTCATGTATTAGATGAAGCAGGTCAATTCTAGCATAAATGTGAAATAGACTCACCTTGACATCTACTCTTACCTTTTTTTGGACTGTGTATCTACAGTGGTATTGTACAATGTAATATATGAATCATTAGAACAGTGTGTATTATGAAAAAAAAAGGGATGCATATTTGTGTGATATTTCTCACCACAGTACTTCAGCCCTTTTTTAGACCTTTCAGAATCTTGGTTGAGGAAATATATCAGAGGTTTCTACATCTGATTAAATTCTTATTGGTAAATTATAGTTTCTCTGACCAATTAAGATAGATATTAATGTGACTTTCCTTTGTCTTTTTTCTGTTTTGTATGTGAAGTGGAAAAAAAAAACTTTATAATTTTATAAAATGTATATTTTGTTTTGGTTATGGATAATTTTCATGAACCTTATTCTGCATGCAGAATAAATTTACTTAGGCCAAAAACCTTGCTGTCCGTGAACATTATCTGCTCAGTGAAGGTGTTGAGCTGTCAGCCAGATGTATATTTTGGATGGTTCCAGATTCAGTGCTATAATAGACAACTAAATAAATCCCACAGGTTTAAATAACAAAGGTGTATTAGTGAGATGCAGAACTACTGACCTACGTGAGCCTGTAATCAGACATCACGGAGTGCAGTAACTGGGGAATTATGGAAGAGAATGTTGATTAGGGTGAAATGATGTTAGGCTTGGCGATTAAAGCTGGTCAAAACATGTTAGAATCTCAGAGATTGTGTGATAAACTGAAAGTTTATCACTGAATGTTTCTAAGACATGCATGTTCATTCCTCTGAATTCCTGATTTTCTGTGACAAGTCCTCCCAGACCTGTATTTCCACCACTACTCATTTAAATTTCATAGCTCAGTCCCACCTACTGAGAGAGCCAGTCCCACTATTCCATCCAATCCGCTGTTGCAAAAGCTCAGGCTGTGAATCCTATCATATCTCTATAGTTTTTCCTTCTCCTCCCTTGATACATCAGAAAGTCCATAGCTGGATGCTTCAGGCTCTTGATGGCATACATGATTTCCACCTTTTGTTTTTCTATTTGTACAGCCTGTCAGCTTTTTTTCACCATTTCAGCAAAGTGCAGTCACTGTTGATAGCTTTGGGACACTCTAGCACACAGCCAAATTTTGCACATTTTGGGCTGATATCTGCCTCTGGATGTTGAAACCAATCTCAAACTAATCTGCTTTGCATTCTATAAAGCTGTTTTACTGAGGCTGTTGGTAGTTCGAATTTCTAGTGCAATCTTTTTTGGGAATGTGTGACAGCCTTGATATAATTTAAAGCTTAGAAATAAGTCTCCAACTCATTGAGAGCTCTGTCTGAACTTGAATGTTCATGTGTGTGCTTGAAAACTATTAAATCTTGGGGGAGATCCTCCTCTAGCATGGATGACTGCTGATTGGGGCTTTGAGCTGGTTCCCTTGTCCTCTTTCTTCCATGTATTTTTTACTTGTTGCAATGGTTGCCCCTGTTGCAGACGAACTGTGTTTTTAGATATGATGTCCTCTTGATGTTTCATGCTAAGTGTAAGAAACAGCAGCTCTGCTAATTGTAATTTCTCTTTTTCCCCTACTGATTGCTGCTGATCATAAAAAAAAATGTTTCTTGGAGGTAGGCTGTTGGGAAGGGTAGATAAATATGATTAAGAACCACAATAGTACAGCCAGGACAAATATAACGCCCCCTACTGGCTGGACAATAACCCTCACCTACAGAGGGGTCCAAAAGCCAAATGGACTGTTCCATCTCACCCCCCAGAATGTATGGTTCACCCCACAGCTGTAACCCTCCCCTGAACCATCAGGTGTCTGTGACCCCATTGGCCCAGGTCCTGTTCCAGCCCACCTTGGAGCCCCCCTGATAAAGGGTCTCCGGGGGGCTGGACGCCCTCTTGGATCTTCCCCTCTCCTCCTGGAGCGTCCTCCGGGAGTCCCTGCTCCCCTCTTTGTCTTACCCCTCCCCCATCACCTCAGGCCCAGCCACGTGCTGTGTCTAGCAGCTCGAGGCAGGGCCTTTCTGCATCCTGAATAAACCTCATCCCCCAAGAGCAACCACAGAGAGCTCGCTTGTATCTGTCCGTGGAATACAAAATAAACGTCTTTACAGTAGGCCAGTAGTGAAACTGACAGTCCCAGAAGCCTGTTAGCACTGTTCCTTAAATGAATTTCCAGGCGCTGTGACAGCAATGCAGTAGAACAGATTCTTTAGACAAGGTCAGATTGGTATTCAGCAGAATGCAAATAGAAATTGTAAGTCAGCACAGACATATCTCACTCTGTCACATGTGCTGCCTGCTGACAAATTAATAACTCTTTCAGGAGTTAAATGCAGGTGCTTTCCAATGCTGTTCACTACTTTGGTGGCAATTATAATTTTCTTGGATATACCTACCCTATACATTTCTTTTTCATTATGAGGTGAATCACTGTGTGGGGAACAATTACTGCCTAACTGCTCGTATCCCGCCGAGTGTGTCATGGTTTGACACGGGAAGAGAATTTTTTTTTAGAAGGAAGAGGTCCACCAGTCAGGGGTCAGGTTTAGATACTGACACTTGGGGTGACCAATTGAAGGTGGACACGCCTCTGAGAACACAGAGGGGTTAAAAGCGGAATTCCCAGGAGGACTCGTCCTTCTTTGGTTCCGGTCACCGCATGGTACGGACCTCCTCTGCCCAGCCCGGGCTGGGTGGGGGAGGGGAGCCATGCGGCCTGCAGAGGTAGGCCAGGAGGTAAAGGATCGGAACCGGCTGGGTCAGCTCCTGCGGATGGAAGGGTGGAGAACATCTGGGATGTTTTTGTTCCCCCTCCCCTAAGCCAGAGGGAAAAGAGATAGAGAGCCAGCAGACACCTAGGAGTTTGCCGGCGGAGGAGAAGGAGAAAGGGGGGGGAAGATGCCCAGCGTGGGAGACTAGAGAAAGAGTCCTGGGCTGAGATTGCAGCTGTCCGGGAAGTCCGGGAATTTTAACCCTTTCCTGTGAAATGAAGGCTTTATGAAATATTACTCCTCCTGAATTTGAAGAAAAGAGAGACTGCCTGAAACTTCAGATGTTCAGAGAAGAAGGTTGGGGGCAGATGATAGAGTGGCTTTTTGGCTGGACTCTGCTTGTTTACCATAGACTGAACCACTCTTTCTTTCAAGAGGGACTGCATTTTAGGGGGATGCATTGGTGAGCCAAGAGACCTTCTTCAGCAACTACCAGTTTTGGAGTGGACAGAGAGAGAGCTGAGGAGGGTGTGAGGATGCCCTCCATCTTCAGAGAAGAAAAGATGATCTCTGTCTTTTGGACCCTCGGCCCCAGGGGAAAATGGGGGGGACTCTAGTCCCGAATTGTGATACTGGACTGTTGTTCCTGGTGGTCCTTGGCAAAGCATCCTTAAAGGGGCCCTATAAGCAGTCTTTGTCCTTGCACAGTGGTGAGAGCACTGTGACATGGAGAGGAGAATGTCACACTGGCCGGTGTGTCTGGGCGGTGCCACGTGTGACATTGGAAACACAAGAGGTGGCAGCTGTGTTTCCTGGGGGTCTATGGTGCAAGGGGGACTCCTCTCTTCCCCGATGGACTCAGTATTGATTATATTGAAGGGTGAAACCTTGATTAAGGATCCAAATGGGTCTCGCTGGGGTTTGGTGGAGTTGAGTGGAGGGAGGAGAAATGTTTTAGAAGGTTTTAATTTCGAATTTTGTATGTTTTTTTTCTTTCCTTTCTTTTCCTTTTATAGTAGTAGTAGTAGTAGTAGTGTAATAAAGTTTTTTCCTTTGTTATTAAGTTTGGCCTGCTTTGCTCTGTTCTTGATCACATTTCACAGCATTTGATTGGTAAGTTGTATTTTCATGGGGCGCTGGCATTGTGCCAGCGTCAAACAATGACAGAGTGTTAAAGTGGGTTGGTGTTAGTTCACAGTGCTGTCTGCAAGCTGTCCATATATCAGTGGTTTTTATATCAGTGGTTTCAAAGGGAACGCACGAGCTGCTGCATAATGTGGGTAAAAGCTGTGTTTTCTTTCTACTTGTCTTAAAAAGATGAGGTCACCATACCAGTGCTTGGGCCAGAAGAGGGATACTAAATTGTTCCATGCTGCCATCAGTTACCATTTCTATCAGTCTTAGGAAGTCATGCTGGTATTACATTTGTCTCTCTCTGCTTCTGTTCCATGAATCACAGTATCATAATACACTCATATGTTGGGTCATTTGTGTTTTTCAAGAGGTGGCATGTGAAACCCTGGAGTGTATCGGGTGCTGACTTAGAAACACCCTTAAAATTTTTTACAATACTTACTCTGAGAAAAAGCTTTTTCAAGCAAATCTAGATGAGGGCTTACAGCTGGAAAAGAGGAAGATTTCCCAGTAGTGCTTATCCTTCACTTTATCTGCAGCAAAGATCTGCCTTCAGGGTCAGACCCAGAGAAGAAAGCGCAAAAATGTGTGTGTAGAGGGGCTTGTTCAAGATCTTTCAAGTGCAGGCATGTGCTCTGCAGCATCCACACATTGATCACCAACTATGTGTTGCAGCAGAGAGGGCTTTACAGTAAAATCTTGTAGTAGGGGGCCAGGGACTTTTGCAGGACAAAGACTGGAAAGGAAACCCTTCCCCCAGGTAGTTGCAGACACAGTTCTTAATCTGGTGGTGGTGGTTGGATAGCTACTCCAGAAGATTGGGGAAGCTAAAGAATAAGAAAAAGCTGAACATGTCTGAAAAAACCTTGCTTTGGTATTTGGCCCAGTGCTAGATTTCTTTTCCCTTAATGTGAAGAGTCTTTCAAGGCTTGCAGAGCAAGATGTGAGTAGTTACTCTGTGGTGCTGTCTACTACATAATTTACCCAGGTGTAAAACAGGGGCTTCTGATTGAGCACAGTCTGACCTACAAGAGCTTATTGCAGTGCTCAGGGACTGAGCCAGGCACACCTGGTGCTCCAGAGGAGAAGGGAGAATGAGGAAAGAAAATGTTGAGAAGACAAAGGACATATGAAAATAAGAGAAAGCAGCAAATGAAAGAAGAAGCGCCTGAAGAGGAGAAAGATCTGAAAAGGTAAAAATGACAACTAGCCAGTACCATGACAAATAATGAAATGAGAAAGCAGAAAGAGACACATGAGGCTTGGGCTTGGAAGCATGCCACTGAATCTCATGATCCTTGAGAGTTCTGTTAATTTCCTTTCACACTAGATAAGGATGGGAAGGTTTCTGCCTGGTACAATGAAGTGAATTCAGGAAGGATTGGAAAAGCAATGCATTGTTCCAGTCTGCTCTTTCACCCTAACTGGGGAAATCTTGGAGTGAAATTTCTTATTTTCCATGTGACAGCTTTATCTATAATGGATTGTTTAAAATTTAAATTTCACCTATGTTCCAAGGAGTGATGTAGCATGTGTCAAGTGAGGAAATTCTGAAATCAATCAGGTTCAATAAAAATCTGGAAGGCTGAATACATATCTGTTAAACATGTTCTCCAAGAGACGAGACATAGACGTACCACTGTGTTGTAAGTTTCACAAGTTGCAAACATGCACAAAATTACATTCCTGCTTCCAAATGATCTGAACTGATATTTATGCTGTTGCAGTAGTTATGTTTTAATGTACCATTGCATTATGTTCCCAGAGAAAGTAGAAGCATATCTAAAGAAACAATAATGTATAGTAAATTGAAGATTATAGGACAGACATGACCTGCCTTGTTCATCTTCAAGTCAAAAATCATGAATCTGTGTATTGAGAAGATTGATTGATTTGTTTTTATGACTACAGAAGTAATTTTGAATGAGTAAGAAGTCTACATGTGCATGAGATCTCTATAGAAGTATTTCTCAGAAGAAATCACAGAATCATAGATTATTTTGCTTTGGAAGGTACCCGCAAAGATACTCTAGTCCAACTACCCTTCAAGGAGCAGGGTCATCTTCAACTGGATCAGGTTGTTCAGAGCCCTGTCCAGACTGACCTTAAATCTTTCCAGGGATGGGACATACATCAGTCCCCTGGGCAACAGTTTCTAGTAACCCACTACCCTCAACATAAAAGATTTCTTCCTTATATCTAGTCTGAAATGATGCCAGTGTTTTGGCTAAAACTTTTCATTTTCAAGAAATGAAAAGTGATTGTAAAAATTATTAACTGTGTAAATATAATATATTATGTAAGTTCAATAGGTTAGAGTGCACTTGAGTTTTTTCCGTTATGAAAATAAAGAAAAAAAAAAAAACCCAAAATTTCTAAAATGTGCTTCTAGTTTTTGAGAAGAATATTTGTCTGCAAGTCACATTTGGAGTGCATTTAATCTTCAAGGTGAGTAGTATTGAAAAATGGGAGGTCGATTCCTAGTGAAAGAATACAAAAGTCAGAATTCTGCTCAGTTCTCATGTCAATAGCTTTAGTAATCAAATTGAAACAAGCTTAATGTCACTGGTGTATTTTTGTTGAATTAGAAAAGTGAAGAGTAAGCAAAGAAAAATAATCTTCTGTGTCTCCAGGATATTCTGTTCAGTTTGAAAATGAAAATTAAAAAAATGAAAGCCTACATAAATACCATTTAATAAAAAGGCACAAGTTCTTTTCTTAAAATGTATGCAATTCAATGAATTTTTCAGGGAATAAATCTTGCTTTTACTGCTTTAGACTAGCATAGTTATTTAGGCCTATAAGTAATAACATTTGACAATGAACATAACTGTTGTCTTCTAAATTCTGAAGATCTGAAGGGTTTTTTATTTTAAGAAACTAGGATGGAAAAGAAGTAACCTGATTTATACTACTGAAGCAACCCAGTGTGAAATAATGTCTTTTTAAAAAAAGTTTTCCTCACTCTGTCATGAAGAATGGTAGGAGGAGGGTATAAATAAATAAATAAATAAATACAACAAAAACAAAGCCTTGATTGCTACTCACTCTTGCAGGGAGCTTGACAGTGCTGATTAACTCTGTCAGTGCAACTAAACACTGTATAATATTTATATTAAAAAATCACAATAGCAGTTCACTTTCCATAAATTTAACTTTGCTTTCCAGCTGACTAATTATGCATATTATTTTGGCATCTTCATAAGAAAGGAAATGGAATATATGATGCTTCAAAAACTTTACTATTGAGTAATTTTGTACCAAAACTAAAATGCACAACCATACTTCTGAAAGTAAATTGGATGTGCTGTAAAAAGAGCAGAACAAAAATTCAGATAGGTCAATAATTTTGGTCATATTGTCACAGATTTTGTGAATTTTCTGGCCTAGAAAAGATATTGAAATTATAGACTCAGTGGGAAGGAATGGGAGTATATTCTGCTCTTTGCTTGAATAGCAAAACAGATTCTGTGCAAAGTTTAAATTAAAATACAACCCACATGTTTTGGGGGTGGGATGATTAAATGTGAGTGAAGGGAGAGAAAGTAGCAGTGTATAGTCTAGTGTAGTAAAGAATTGGAACGATTTTCATTTCTGAATTGTTTTTGCACTTCACAATGCTTAGCTATTATGATGGCAACCAGAAAGGTGTATTTTTTCGGGAATTTGATCACAGTCACCATAAAGTAAAAAATATATTTATTATTTAATTTTATTATTTAACATTTAAGGCTGCTGTCCATAGGCTAAAATGAACCCCTTTCCTCACACCACAACAGGTCAGTCAGCATTCCTAGCAGAATATGTTATATGCTGCTTTTCCTCATCTTTCCATCTCTTCTGAGGAGTTGCAGGATTTTCAGCATGGGTAGTTAGCCTAAATTGTCCTTACTGTATACTTGAAATTTCACATTAAACTTAATTGTTTCATTTTTTTAATAGCTGAAAACAGATATTGGAAGGGGACTCTCTGCAATGAATAATATATACTAGAACAAGATTTTGCTTTGTCATTATATACATCTGACTTTTGTTGACTATTTAATTTCTGTCTTTTTTTAAATTTATCCAACACTTCCAAAAGAATAACATAATAACTGTTGAATAACTTCTGTTGAATAACTATGGAATAACTTATTCAACAGATTAGATTTGATTCTTGCTTCCTCCTCTTGTGTCCTAGCCATCATGTTTAAAATTGAACTTCTATTAGAGATTTTGAGAATGTCTAATAGGAATCAAAGCTTTAAATACATTACATTTCCTTTGACTTCATGCTCCACTACATAATTTAATTTTGGGGAGAAAGGAGACAAACAACTTTGTACCTCAGCTGGAGCTATGACAGTAAGATCTTAACTTATTTGGGAGAGTATTGGTCAGGATATAGATGATATGTCAGAACCATATTGGAAATATATTTGAAACAAGAAATGATTTGATCATGTGGTATATGTTTTTGCCTCTTTTCACTTTTCAATTGATTTTGATGACCTGCTTAGTGATTGTGTTCAAAATTGTTATTTTTTCAGGCATTAATATTTATTTTGATTTTAAAATATTATTATGTGAAATGGTGTCTTTGCAGAAATCTTTTTTGTAAGGTATAGTTTGGCCAAAAAAACGATAAAACAAAAAAATAGAAAGACTTGAGAAAATTTACCACATAAGAAGCTTGGCACTATTTTTGGCTGAGTTCACATATGTTTTTCACAGTTTAGTACTTGTACCTAACAATAAATGTTGGCTTTATTTGCTTCTACCAATTATTTCAAATATTCAACACTTTATCTTTGCTTGGACCTAGTGAAGACTAGCTAAGGCTCTTCCTGGCCAGGAAAATTCTCCTCTCAGGGGGCATATGTCAATTGTCCTTGGGTTAGATGACCTGTTCCAGGCTAAGTTAAACTGTGATAAAAATAAGACTGTAAATGTAGTATTATTGCTTACTCCTGATTAATCAATGAAGGATAGTAGCGCTTAATGACTATTAGATTTAAAAGAATTATTATTTTATTTTGTTTTGTTTATCCATGTAGCATGCACATATGCACTGTCTCTGGAATGTTGAGCATTCTTTAGCTGGAGAGCCAGCTGGAATGAGAGCTTCAAGGAAAGCTTCACCGCCCACTACTAGATTGTTTCTGTCTGTTCTTACTTAGTATGGGGTTTATTTTAATTTTAATACTATATGGTAAATTTATACCTCAATTACTGGTACCAATCAATGTAGGACTTGATATCCTGATTTCTACCTTGAAGACAACCATAGTTTTCTTCTATGTCTTCCTAATTTACTTTGGAAAGATTATCAAGATCTTGACATCTACTCCTGAGACTTTATTGTGGAGTATTAATGACTGGGAGAAAAAGCAAGTCTATTTACCAGGTGGGATATGTTATTAGAGAAGAAGTGAAGCAGCCCGCTGACCAGTTTGATCTATATTCCTCTGAAGAGACTTTTCTCAAAAGTTTGCTTTTCTGAGATTCCTTCACCTCATTACAGACAACAAAAGTTGATTTATAGTACTTAAAATTTTTACTGTCATTTAGAGCTGGAGTTGATATGCTTTATAGACTCATAAAATAAGCGAGGCTGGGACAATTACTGGAAGTAACGGCAGTTATAAATTGACTTTTTTGGGACTACTGCAGTAGTGGATTACATTTATGTCACTGTTATACAGCTAGGACACCGTGATAGACTTAACTGTTTCTAAGCATAGGTAGTGAGGCAGAAGGTGAGTATGTACAAGGCTTTATGATACCCATTAAAAGTTATGAGATTTTACACATATTTGTGACTTTAGTAATTCTCTGTGCATTAAACTTGATTGCTGCATTTCTTGTTGCGCAATATAAAGTCCAGGAAGCCAATGTAGGGGTATTTTTGTTTTGGTTTGGTGGGGTTTTTTGGGGTTTTTTTTTTTTTGTTTTGTTTTGTTTTGGGTTTTTTTTGGTTTTTTTTATGAGCAGAACAGTAAAAATGTACCTAGACATTTTATTTTGAAAGGTTAGATTAAATGAAAGTGGTGGAAGAAAATTTCCTTATCCGAATTTACCAAAACATCAAGTCTAAAAAATTGGAATTGATTTCAACCCCAAATTTACATACTAAAGTGCCAGAAAAAAGATTTGAGCCTCATTCAATTCTAGCCAATATTTTTTCTAATTACATAATTTAATTTATAATTTTCCTCTGCATAGAGTTTTTACACTATTATTTTGTATGCTTTTGAAGCTGAGAGTGAGAAAATGTAGAATCTCATCTCCTTGGCACTAGGGTGCTTAAATATATATTTTTCTGAAATATGATTGTACAGTCCAGTTGGTTTTCTAGAAAACCTGAGAAAATTTGTTGCTTAAGCTTCTTTGTGCATATGTGGATATGAACATATTAGTACATATAAGATAATATGTTAATAAACACAACTCTGTGCTTTACATAAACTAGCAATAATAAGCCGTACTGCCTGTGCCAGACTCAAATAATAATCAATTTGAACACGCAAATAAAATATACTGAATATCACTTTTTGAAGTTTTGAATTTCCATGACAACTTTTCTGTGCGTTTTTTTGATGCTAGTGAAATAAGTATGATGCCTTTATTAATGAAATAAGTATGATGCCCTCAAGTGAGAGGGCATCCAAGTGAGAGATGATAAAAGACTCAGCTGCACTGCAATGTGAATATAATTAAACATTGTTAGTACTTCAAAATATAACATCTTCTTGAATGGGTTTTACTACTGTGAAAGACAATAGCATAGTTTTTGTTCATCAGGAAAAGTCCCAGGGATTGTATAAGTCACAGGAAACAATGGGGCAGGAGGGCAGGATGTACTGCAATTAGTAGATAGTGGAATTGAGAGATCTTTGAAAGCTGCGTTACCATATTTGGAGAAGTTATTGCAGGGTTAACGCTACCTCGGAGGAAGAAGAATAGGAGCTTTCCTCAAACGATCACCGGACAGCAGAAAAAAGACCCCTAGCAACACGCCGCGTAGATGCAGAGCACGTCGAGAATATCACAAAGTCCAGAACTGAAGGGGTATAAGAACTGAAAGACCGGGAGGTGCGGTGCGAGACGTTGGTGGGAGCAGAGGCTCCCCGGCCGCCCAGCGCTGCATTTGCCCGTACTGCTTGCTTGCTAAATTAATAAAATTCTCTTTATAAAGTGACACAAATTGGTCCCGTGTCATAATTTATAACAATATTTGGTGCCGTGACTCGGATAGAGAAATAGCCTGGTTATTCTGGGACCCTTGGGAGGCGCCCCGCCTTTTTTTTGGCGGCCCGATTGTCCCAGACCTCCCGGTCTCTCTACCGACGAACCTAAATTAAGCTGCGGGCAAAGGAGAGCCGGTTAAAAGGAGAACCGGTGGTTACCCCTGTAAACTTTGTGCACGAAGATCCGAGCAAAGACGCAGGACGCGTAAGTATAGGCCGGTTTCCCGCTCGGTTTGGGGTGGTTTTCCTGGAGTGTTGTGTATGAGAGGTCTCATAGAGACCAAGTGAGTGCGGACCCTCAGTAGTGCGGTTCCCAATACCCGAGAGGGCTTGGGCCACGAACCAGGGGAGCGTGTGTGTGAAAAATTGAGTGCACTCCGGAAGATGGGACAGAGGAAAAGCAAGCCCTCTGGTCCCATGGGTGGGGGAACCCCTGCAAAGCTTCCCCAGATTCCTGAGGATAGTCCTCTAGGAGTAATGATAAATAATTGGCATGCCTTTCCCAGTAGGGGAAAGGGAAAAGATAAAGCAAAAATGATCCACTATTTTAAGGAGGTATTGGAAAAGTTTGGACCCAAATTTGGGAGGTTTGGACCCAAATTTGGGGGATTTTAAAGAGGTTTTGGAGATTTGGAGCCGAGTTTGGAGGGTTCTGTCCCAAATCCAGGAGGTTCTGACCCAAATTCGGGGAGTTTTAAGGAGATTTTAGGGGGTTCTGACCCAAAACCAGGAGCTTCTGAGCCGAATCTGGGAGGTTCTGACCCAAATTTGGGGGTTTGGAGGCAGAATTTAAAGACTTGGACCTGAAATTTAGAGGTTTTGACACAAATCTGGGGGATTCTGACCCAAATCTGGGGAGTTGTGACCCAAATCTGGGGGTATGGACCCAAAATTAGGAAGTTCTGACCCAAATCTGGGGGGATTTGACACGGAGTTTGGGGGATTTTAAAGAGAAAAGGAGAATTATAAGGGAAACGGGGATGAGAACCTAGGATAATAAACATCAACAGGGACCATTAGCAGACACTAAAAGGCCCCTGCAAAATCCCCAATGGAATAACCAAGACCCGCAGCATAGGACCCATATGGACGACCTGCGGAACATAATCATACAGGGCATTAAGAGAGCCGTCCCTAGGGGACAGAATATGCAAAAAGCCTTTAAGGTGCAGGACAAGAGGAGGAGGCAGTGAGACAGGAGAAGGAGATTCTCTCAATCCCAGCCCCGAGGACTAAAAAGCAAGTAAGGCAATTATTGGGACTATTTGGGTACTGCAGGTAGTGGATAGGAAATTTCAGTGGAAAGATAAAACTTTTATATGTGTCATGGTTTGACGCTGGCACGATGCCAGCACCCCATGAAAATGCAATTTATCAATTAAATATTGTGAAATGCAATTGAGAACAGAGTAAAGCAGGCTAAACTTAATAATAAAGGAAAAAATTTATTATACTATTACTACTGTTACTATAAAAGGAAAAGAAAGAAAAGGAAAAAACTATACAAAATTTAAAATTAAAACTTTCTAAAATATTTCTCTTCTTATTACTTTACTAAATTATAGTGAGACTCATTTGGATCTTTAATTAAGTTTTTATCTTTTAAGATAATTAATACTGAGTTTATTGAGGAAGAGAGGAGTCCCCCTTGTATTATAGACTCTTAGGAAACACAGCTGCTACCTCTTGTGTTTTCATGTTATATGTGGCACTGCTCAGACACACTGGCTAGTGTGACACACTCTTTTTTTATGTTACAGTGTTCTTACTACTGTGCAGGGATAGAGATTGCTTATAGGGCTCTTTTAAGGATGCTTTGCTAAGGACTATTAGGAACAATAGTCTAGTGTTTTATTTCGGGACTATAATCTCTCTCATTTTCCCCTGGGGCCGAGGGTCTAAAAACAGAGATTGCTTTTTTTTTTTTCTCTGAAGATGAAGGGCATCTTTACACTCTCTTTAGCTCTCTCCGTCTATTCTTGAACTGGTAGTTGCTGAAGGAGGTCTGTACTTTGTGATGACCGGAACCAGAGAGAGCTAATTCTCTTGGGAATTCTGCTTTTAACCCCTCTGTGTTCTCAGAGGCGTGTCTACTTTTAATTGGTTATTTTAAGTGTCAGTATCTAAACTTGACTCTTGACTGGATCGACCTCTTCTTTCTAAAAAAAAAAAAAAAAATTTTTTCTGTGTCAAACCATGACACTATGATAAATTGACAAAGGATTACTCAAATAGTCACAAGAAGATGAGGAACAATTAGAGGCCCTTAAAAGAGAATTGAGTAATGCACCTGTACTTAGCCTCCCTGATCTGAAGAGACCTTTTTATCTGTTTGTTAATGTAGATGGGGGGACAGCATATGGAGTTTTGGCTCAAGATTGGGCTGGGAGTAAGAAACCAGTAGCCTACTTATCAAAGCTTCTGGATCCTGTTAGTCGTGGGTGGCCCACCTGTTTACAGGCAATAGTGGCAGCTGCTTTGCTGGTAGAAGAAACCGGTAAGATTACCTCTGGAAGCGAGTTAAGGGTAATGTCCCCACATAACATAAGGGGAGTATTGCAGCCGAAAGCAGAAAAATGGATTACAGATGCTAGGCTTTTGAAGTATGAAGGAATCCTAATTTCATCCCCTCAATTAACACTTGAGGCCACTGCCCTCCAAAATCCTGCACAGTTTCTGTATGGTGAGCCTTGCTCAGAATTAGCACATGATTGCCTCCAGCAAATAGAAGAACAAATAAAGATTAGACCAGACCTGGAGGGGGAAGAACTGGAAACAGGGGATAAGCTGTTTGTGGATGGATCATCCAGGGTACTTGAAGGGAAAAGAAGGTCGGGATATGCTATAATTGATGGGAAAACCCTACAGGTAAAGGAATCTGGTCCCCTGAGCCCCAGCTGGTCCGCCCAGGCATGCGAATTGTATGCAGTATTAAGGGCTCTAAGATTATTAGAGGGAAAGGCGGGGACAATTTACACTGACTCAGAATATGCCTATGGTGTTGTGCACACTTTCAGGAAAATTTGGGAGGAAAGAGGTTTAATCAATTCACAGGGTAAAGGACTGCTGCATGATAAAACAGATTTTGCAGGCAATAAGGGGTCCAAAAGAGATAGCTATAGTGTACATACGGGGACACCAGAAGGGCATGGGAAACACAATCAGAGGAAATAATCTAGCTGACCAGGAGGCAAAAAGAGCGGCACTACTAACTTTAAAATATAAACCGATGAACATGCAACGGGAGAATTGTACCACCTGTGGGGGTGGTTTGGAATGTTTTTGTGAAAGCCCTGAGGAGAAATATTGCTGTTCACATGGCCCAAAATTCATTTGAACATTTACTGTTCAAGAAAAACAAAAATTGGACTGAATGGGGGTATGGGAAAAAGAGGAAGGTAAATGGATATTACCTGATGGTCGGGAGGTGTTGCCAAAAGCGATGGCATTGAGAGTATTACAGGCAATGCACGGCAAAACGCACTGGGGAACTCAAGCACTAATAGACCAATTTGCTATTAAAGATATGTGTATAGGGGTATATAACCTGGCCAAGCAGGTAACCAGTCGCTGTCTAACCTGCTTAAAGGTAAATAAGCAGCAGCAAAGAGAGAGAGTGATGGGTGGTCAGAGCTGGTTCACAGACCCTTTTCTCACGTACAGGTGGATTTCACAGTTACCTAAAATAGGAAGGTATAAGTACTTGCTAGTCATAGTGGATCACCTCACCCACTATGTGGAAGCCTTCCCCACAGCAAGGGCAACTGCACATGATGTAGTAAAGATAATACTGGAAGAGGTTATCCCCAGATATGGTATATTGGTGGCGGTAGACTCAGACCAGGACCCTCACTTCACCTCGAAGGTGACAAAGGACATTTTTAATACTCTGAGAATACAGTGGAAACATCACACCCCATGGCACCCACAAAGTTCCGGAAGGGTGGAAAGGATGAATGGGGAAATTAAGAAACAATTGACTAAGTTATGTCATGGGTAAAATGCTTACCCCTCTAGCACTGTTGAACATCCGTACGCAACCTCCACTGATGTGGGGGTTTCACCCTTTGAGATGCTGTTTGGGATGCCATATGACATTGAGGCCCCCATGAACCACCTATGTATAGAAAATTTTCAAATCAACACCTACATCACACAGATAATGAATAGGAGAGAGGAGCTCCAGAAAAAGGGGCTGTTAGTGCAGAGACCACCTTTGGACCTCCCCATTCACAAAATAAAGCCTGGGGATAAAGTACTTATTAAAACTTGGAAAGAGACCTGCCTGACCTCACGTTGGGAAGGTCCGTTTGTTGTTTTGCTTACCACAGAAACTGCTATCAGAACAGCTGAGAAGGGGTGGACTCATGCGAGCCACGTCAAAGGTCCAGTCACCACAGACGACCACTGGAAAGTGACCAGCCAGCCTGGGGACTTGAAGGTTACCATTAAGAGAAACTGATGAACTCTGTATACATCATTCAAGTCGGTCACAAAGGGGAGCAAGAGGGATATAATTACCTGCTTGTTAGTGATTATTTGATAATTTGTAATAAGGTAAACTGTGATTGTTATCCTTTTGTATGCTTTGCATGTAAAGTTTGCCAAGAACGGTGGGGAGTCCAGTGCCGAAGGGGGAGGCTGCCCACTGGGGTTTGTACAGAATGTTACACGACTGAACGAGAATTAACCGAAGCTGTGTTGAAATTAGGGGAGTGGGAAATCAGTGGATTCCCTTTGAATCTGAGGAAAATTTACACCGGAGGGGTGCATCCAGAAAACTTTTGTTTCCACTCTAACGAGCCCCCTCTATTTGTTGCCCAAATTATAAAAGAGTGTTGTCGAAGGGAACTAAAGGGGGTCCCGTGTGACCCACCCCCGGTCAAGGATAAGAACTGGGAACAGTACAAAGTTAGGCAGGAGCAGGGGAATGGGCGCTCAGGCGAGTACCGCTGCTGCCGAGAAGATGGTTTACCCCGCGGCTCGAAGCACCCGAGTCGGCGGGCGAGGCAGAGGGGAAAGAGCCAGGCCCCCCAAAAATAGAATATCGCTGAAATGCTCCAACTATTGCCAGCCAAGTACTAAGTTCCTCCAGAAGACCAGTCTGATTACCCCCGAGACACCAACAGGGCAACAAACCCAAAAGGGGAAAATAAGACATTATATAGTAAATGCAAGGTCAGGACTCCACCCATATTGGCAAATTACTGGTATTACAATGTTTTTTTTACCCTATAATAAGGAGAGGGCTCCCAAGCTTTACATCAACCTTTTAAGTGGACACTAACCCGAGTGGATGGTGTGGGAATTCAGAACCAGATAACATCCAGATCCCCTAGTTTTAACCCACAGTTATGTGAACTAGCCCCTATAGAGCCTTGTTTGGATAGAAACGGATTTTATATGTGCCCAGCATCAAACCCAGGGAAAGGGTATTGCAACTACCCTGGAGAATATTTCTGTGGGCACTGGGGCTGTGAAACAATAGCTTCAGATTGGTCAGTAGCAGGAGATAAATTCCTTAAAGTATCATGGGGGCCTTATGGATATAAACCTCCGCAGAAGGATTCCAGTGGTAAAATTGTGAACTCGGAGAACTGTAATTATTAAGGGAAGGCTAGAAGCATCACACCTGATGCTGATTAGAGCAAAATATGAGTCAATACCAGAAAACCTAGAAATGGAAGAGATCCTAGTTATAAGCCACCAAGAATTACAAAGGTTTGATGAACAAAATGATGAAAAGACAAAAGGGGGGATTTGTGAAAGACAATAGCATAGTTTTTGTTCATCAGGAAAAGTCCCAGGGATTGTGTAAGTCACAGGAAACAGTGGGGCAGGAGGGCAGGATGTACTGCTATTAGTAGATAGTGGAATTGAGAGATCTTTGAAAGGTGCGTTACCATATTTGGAGAAGTTATTGCAGGGTTAACGCTACCTCGGAGGAAGAAGAATAGGAGCTTTCCTCAAACGACCACCGGACAGCAGAAAAAAGACCCCTAGCAACACGCCGCGCAGATGCAGAGCACGTCGAGAATATCACAAAGTCCGGAATTGAAGGGGTATAAGAACTGAAAGACCGGGAGGTGCGGTGCGAGCCGTTGGTGGGAGCAGAGGCTCCCCGGCCACCCAGCGCTGCATTTGCCCGTACTGCTTGCTTGCTAAATTAATAAAATTCTCTTTATAAAGTGACACAAATTGGTCCCGTGTCATAATTTATAACACTACTACATTGAAGCAATCCCTCTTCAATTATGTGTAAATATTTGACTAAACATTTATATTGAATTTAAAATTAGACAACAAATAAAAGTTGATGCTTATCCTTTAAAGCATTACAGATGATTTTCTTAACACCACAAGTATGTGTAACATATTTAATTTTATATATTAGGGGAACATCATATAGCATTTAAATAATTTTTTAAAAATATTTTTGGTAATTTGAAATTTCCTACCTACTGAGGGAAGAGAGCAGAAATAAAAAAACCATACATTTACTTTAGGTGTTTGGAGTGGAATACACTCTTTGCAGATTTTATATAGAAATATCTGAGAAGGTGTGTGTGTTCAGTTAACAAAGGTTTATTAATGAAAAGGAAAAAATTTATTCCAAGAGCAAAATGCCTTGGAAGTCTAATCTACCATTATAAAATGTAATGCACTACTTAGAAGCTAAGCACTCACAATACAGTGTAATGAATTAGAAAAGCTGATTACATTACTATGGAGCGTATTCTGAGATGACAGGTAATCACTTATTTCACAATAAAGTAGATTGGTTTTGAGAATATTCTGTTGTAAACTTACTCTGTTTCATGCTGTGGTGAGTCCCTTGGTTTGCTGGGTCTTGAGTGGCAAGTTACTCCTTGGAAAGCTGTTTTCCAAGGTCTTTGAGAAAGAAGTAGCAGCTGTCAAGGTGCTCATTTGCCATTCTATCCGGTGCAGGTGGCAAGGTTTCAGGTGTACTGGGAGCCTGCAGGAGCAGTGCATTGTTTCCCTCTGTTGAACTTCAGGGCGTTCTTTTCTCTAACCTGTTGAGAGCCCCTGAATGGGTACAAAAGCATTTGATGTGTTGGCAGCCTCTCCCAGTTTTGTGCTATCTGCAGAGGTGCTGCAGGTGCACTCTCTTCTCGACACGTGGGTCACCAGTGAGGAGGTCAAACCGTGCTGGCCCTGCTAAGGACTCCTGTAGCACATAACTAGTGACTGGCCTGCAGCTGGACTTTGTGCCACTGATCATCACCTTCTGGGCCTGACAGTTTCCAATCCATCTCAACATTCACTAATGTAATTAGTATTTCATAATTTTTTCAGTGAGCACTTTGAAAGAGAGAATGCTGCATGCCTTGCTGAAGTCAGGATAAACAATAGAAACTGCTCTACTCTCAGTCAGCAGGCCAGACCAGCGCTTGTGTCATTGAAGAAGGCTATGAAATATCCCCTTCAGTTTTATTATTAATCTGTTTTTTCTGCTGGTGCAACTTCTTTCAATTTCTTTTCTCATTATTTTTTTCTTTTTTCTTTTTTTTTTTTTCCTATTTTTTTCCTTTTTTTTTTTTTTTTTTAGTGGCGGTAGGAAGCCTTCACTGAAATGCTATGTTTCATTTTAAAAATAAAAATATTGAACATAAAAAGGTCAGCACACATCTACTTTCCTGAAGCTAACAGAAGTCAATGAAATGATGTAAACACGACTATACAGAGTCATAAATACCGTGTAGTAGAAGCATGAATTAATAGATTTAATAGAAATAAGTGAATGACACACTCCTGATAAAGGAAGGGATGGAGACAGAGAGTCTTTGAAATCTAATTTTGTAGCAATTTTGGTGGAATGTAGAGGTTGCAAGACAGTTGCTTTACTTACTCTGTTTTCTAGCTTATGGCTTCTTTAAAGTAAAGTAAAATCACTAAAATTGTAAATGGGTGAATTGCAAAATAAGAGATAATATTGGTCTCGTCAGACTAAGACTTATCTAAACTTTACTTTGTCAAGGAAATTGTTTCGAAAGACATGAAAAAATAATATTCTAATCAATCTAATGATCCAGTCATAGATTCAAAATTAAAAAAAATGTTTGGCAAGTAAATGTTGCATGTTGTATGAATATAGAAATGTTTAATCATAGCTGAAATGCTTGTTATGATAGTTTGCTTTTCTGCCTCAAAATTGTTTGCTTCTATCAGGAAAAAATGGACAGGAAGTGAATGCAATCAATCTTTCGCCTTCATTGTGTGTGGAAAATAACAAACACAGATAGGGGATAAAGAGTCACTCTTTTAATATTATGAATATACTGGATTTCGTGGTTGTTATGTGTCCTATAGAAATATAGAAAAGCAAACAATTATAAATTCTTGTATTTTCTGTGTTGGCTGTTTATTTTGAAAGGTTTTATAATAATGTACATGTTTAAATTATTTGGAGTATTATTTCCTTCAGAATAGTGATGGGTCACTTGAAATGATCAAGTATTAAAAAAATTTATAGGAGTGTATTGTCCTATTAATATGACTGCAGACTGGATCAGAAAGTTAGAATGAGAATAAAGGGAATCACCTGCTCCAGCAGTGAAATGACCTTGCAACCAATAAGCTACTTATATCCATTTTGCAACTAATGTTAAGGTGTAACAGATTTTTGCTTACTATGGACTTGGGCTGACAAAATTATTTTCTAAAATTTTTGATTTTTTTTTTTTTTTGGTGCAATGTATTTGGAATTTAGTAAATATATTTTTGCCACTTGAAAATCATGTTTCCCAGCTTTGGCCTTAAAATTATCACTGAATTCATTACAATGGCGATAACAGGTTGCGATGAGACTGAAAGTAAAATTTGTTTATGATTTTGTGAATAATTTACTCTCTTGGAAGAAAAAGAGGCTATATTAATAAACTAGGATTTCATAGAAAAGGAAGAGGATTTTATGAAGTACTTGAACAATAGAAGGAATGGAACTGAACAGTATAAAAAGTTTGAACTCTTATGGTGCACATTACCAAGGGTGGAAGCTCATCAATTTTTAATAAGATAAATGAATTGAACTATAGGTGTCATATTAAATCCTGTGGTGGTGTTTGATTAATTTCTGATGGTGATTCTTTGATCTGCTCACCTGGAACGTCAGGGGACTGATACAGAAGTGCTTAGAGTGTTACTTAGCTTTTTTTTCCAAAATGAGGGATCATTTGATGGTTTTGATGATAGTCTTTCTAATATGTGCTAACACTTTAAATTGGTCACCTTAGGAGAACTGAGCTTTTTTAAAGTGCAAATAAAATGCTTCTGTGGGGTTTTTAATTTAAAAAAAAAAATCTATTTAGATGGTTTTGGAGTCACAAAATAATCTCTGAGGGGAACTGAGAGATCAGTTGATCCTGTGGAAGTGAAAACCACATATAAAAAAGATTCTTGTTCTTTCATGCAGCTAATAAAACAGAAAATGGAATACTAAAAACTCCTACCCAGTAGGATGTTAAAGACATGTCCACTACCTCAATACTCATAGCAGAATTTATCTACTATGTTTAAAAATCTGTAGCATTTGTAGTCATTACTGTCTGATACCCAGGAATATTTTTCATATACTTTAGAGTTGTTAATGTGTTCATATATATATATATATATATATATATATATATATATATGTAAATATATAAAAATTTATATATATAGGCATATATATTTTTATCTATGCCTATATATATAAAATTTTATGCAAAACCCTGAAGAACTAGCATATAATCTTGACTGTCCTTTCTCTTCTTTAATAAAGAAGATATTGCAAAATTTTTGTCTTTTTCTGATGATTTAAAAAGTCTGAATTTTTTCTTGCATGCTATCTTTTCCATATTATGAACAGAGCTGAACATGGTACTTCATCTGGAAACTTACCAGTAGTAAGCAATATGGAAGATTATGCAAGAACTGAGGTATTCATACTCTTCCTCTGGAGATTTTTTTCATTGAAGGAAAAGTATAGTACTCTGTGTATGTTTCAAATATGTTTGTTTAAGGGAAAGCCATCTTCAAAATGTCATTAATGAAAGTGTTGTGTTTAAAAATTAGACAATTGAAAACCACTTTTCAAAAGTTTCTGTCATATGAGCTTTAAGAATTGGAGTTTTTTAGTTACTAGGAAAAAAATATCTTGTAGAAATGAAGAAAAATAGAAATGAGAATAAAGAACCTGCATGTACAATTTAAAAAGTTCTAATTATTGAGTAATAAAAATGTCTTGTGCTGGTCAACCTGATGACTGTAGTCTCTAAAGAAGAGTAGGCATATGGATTTTTGATAGCTTAAGCAGTAATGTTTTTTCATGATGGCCTAGTATAAGAATAGAGGATTAAACCATTCAGATTCCTATATCATTCATTCTTGTCATGAAATTGAAAGCCTAGGAATCTGTGACTGAAAAGGTTTTTTTCCAAATGAATGCACAAGACCTTTGTAAACATTGTTATCATCACAATTTAATTTTTAATGGTAATTTCTGTTATCTTTCAGATTTCTCAGTGTAATTTGGAGTTACTGCTGAAGGTAACAAATGTAAATTTAAATGTCTAACACTTGTCAGACTAGCAATTGATAAAAGGTGTTTTATTCTTGACTGATCACTACTTTAGTCAGATGGTAGAATGGACATAATTTCATGTGTTTCTTTTCTTCAGAAGGAACTGCAGCATACAGCTCTTGACTGGAGACTTTTTACCAAGAAACAATGCAAGTTTCCTGTTCCCCCTCTACTCTTTCACTTTGACTTTTATTTGCTTCCTTGTCTTTTGAAAGACAACAAATATCTCTTTTTTTTCTTTCTCTACTGGTTTGTTCACAGGAACATCTTGTAGCATCACTGTGACTGAAAGGCCAAAGATTTGTCAGTGAAACTATATGTCTAAATACTTAGAGACTTAGAGATGGTGATTTCTTAAAAAAAAAACTCCACCCCAAACGATCATATTTTGACAAGTAGAGCTTACCTCTTAAATGAGTATAAACCTGGAAACTAAAGGTTATGCAGTGATATATTTTCATACATTTTAGAAGGTAAAATTTACAAATTCTTCTGAAATACAATATTTTTCTGCTTCCCTAAACTCCCAGCATCTATTTCGCAAAGTTTTCTTTTACTGCTAGGAATTTCTTTGGTAAAAAAATTTCTCATGATTTCTCTCCTTTGCCTACCAAGAAAAAAAAAAAATCTGAAATTCTTAAAATTATTCAGGAAAAACATCTCAAAACCAAGGACCTTGCATTAGGCCTTTACTGTCTAAATGCTACAAAATCTCCTTCTGACACTCAGTGTGCTGCTTTTCTGCTGCTATTTCCACTAATATATATGTTTCGACCTGGTTGGCCTTGCCATATAGTCACTTGAACTCATATTGCTTACCTCTGAAGATTTAGGGATTTTAACTCTGCTAAAGGTTTTATGTATGATTGTTCTCTTCCATATCTATTCACAGTGTGGTGAATCTCATTATTCTGTAATGAGATAAATATTTCCTTTATTTCAAGAATTTTGTTTTCCTGTAGAAAAGGCAGGCATCAGTTTTGTATCAATGTTGTTTTCCTGCACTACAGTCCTTTGTTTTATTTTTTTTTCACTTTGTTTCGTGTGTCTGTTATGAAAGCTGTCATTCTTATTCCAAAGTGATCACCCCAAATTTTGCCCAATTCTATCACTTAACAGGACATTAAATCCTCTTTTGCCAGGATTATATCATAGAACAAGACAATCTCCCTAATAACTGCAGTTACGAGTTATTTTACCAATAACTTAGCTATTATTCTGGTTATGTGCCATATGTAGTTTCACTTATGGAGTACTGCAAAAAATGAAGATGCTTTAGGTGAAATCAGGTGAAATGCTTCACTGAAATCAGAGTAAAATTTCTGAAATAGTCTATGGAGTTGCATAATTCAAGCAAGTTTTGTCTTCATAGTCAGGAAGCTTAGTAAAACTGTACTTGACCACCTGCCTTCTAATTGTTGCTCATTATTTTCACTGCTGTAGGATAAATTGCCAGATAGACCACCTAGTTTAAGACAAAAATAGATCTTCATGGGGAAGAATATGAATGCAATCATTTGATACAACTTGATCTGGGACTGGCAGCTAAGTAATTTGAAAAAACTTCCTTCCATAGAGCTGTATGTGTGAAACTTGGTTTTAAAAGAGAGTTTTAGGTTGAGAAGAATCATTTGAGCTTATAATTAATGCTAGCAGTAAATGGTTCTGGTTCTAAGCTGAGTGATGGAGTTAGCATGAATAAGTGCCTGTGTTAGCAAATGCTCTTCTGTCTTGTAACTGAGCTATCAGTCATTAGAATTATGGTGTGCTATAAAACTTCATTAGCATTAAAGTATTCTCTCAGGTGATATACATTTTAACAATCCTATATTAATAGTCACATCCCACAAGTCCATTACACATTTCATGGTTTAATTATCTCTCCTCAGTGTTCAGAACCTGTCTGGATTTGTCCATTCTTTGGTAATGAGTGGCAAATTTGTCCAAGTTTTAGTAAGTTTCTGCATGAAGTAGTTTTGCGTTCTGTTAATAACTGTCTAAATCTTGGCTGTCTGGGCAAACAGATAGTAAAGAATAGCCAACATGGACTTATGAAAGCTAAATCATGCTGGACATAATTACTTTCTACATTGAAATGAGGAAGCTGAAAGACTGGTGCAGGCAATATACCTTAATTTCAGTTAAATTTCTTACGCCATCTGCCACAGTATTTTCACTTGGAAGCTCATGAAGTATGTTCTGGAAATAAGGATAATTAAGTGGACGGAACATTGGCTGGATTTTTATATATAAAATGAGACAATCATTGGTTGAACATCTCTTTGGTTCCTGGTAAGCAGAGCAGTCTTGGGGTCAACACTGAAGCCCAGGTAACTGAATATTTTTATCACTGGCCTGTGTCACAACACAGACTGCCCTTTTATCAGATCTGGTGATGACAGCAAGTGGGGTGAAATTACTGATATACTAAACTCTAAAACTTCAATTGAGAGAGAACTTGGGAAACTTGAAACTTGGAAAAATAGAAACATATTAATTTCAGCACAAAATAAAGGCAAAAGTCTGTACCTGCAGTAGAATAACCCATGTGTTAGCGGCTGATGACTGACTGTTGGAGAAACAGGGCTGTTGGAAATGAACTGGATATTCTTGAAGGTGTCCAGCTGAATATGAGTCAGCAAGGTATTCTCATCCTAAAGAAGGCAAGCCACACACTCCAGCTCCTTAGGGTAAGGATGGCTAGTGTCTTTGAACAAAGTTACTGTCTGCTTGACACTGATGAAAACACACAGGAACTGCTGTGAGCAAATGTGGCTCCCTTCTTGAAGCACAGTGTTGAGTAGCTGGAGAGAGCCCATTGGAGGGGTGCTACTGTAATTTGGGGTACAAATGTCCCACAAGGTTGAGTAAAGTGGGCTTGTTTATTGTACTGAAGAGGACCCTACAAGTGTGGCCTATAGCTGCTTGAAAGTGTGACAGAGGTAGTGGACATAAACTCTCCTCTTCAGAGGCAAGTGATAATCAGGAGACAATACTCAGGCTGCACCTTGGGAGGTTCATATTGGACATCAGGAGAAAATATTTACATAGTAGGCTAGTGCTGCAGTGGAACAGGTAGCACTATTTTGATTCTAGAACTTTTCAAGACTTTGATAGATAAAGCACCAGTCGACTTGTTGATGGACTAACTGAGCAGGAGAATGGACTAAAGGTGCCTTTAAAAATGATGCTTTTATGATTACGGGGACTTTATTTCCATTTCTACTAATTCACCCAATGACAAAAAATATTTCAAAATTTTATGTTCAGCGATAATTCTGCCCACAGTATTGCTAGGCAAAGCTGTCTCTATTAATATGCTGTAGATTCAACAAATGAAGAAGTCTAGCAACATTGGTCATAGTTATGATTTGAGATCTCCTACATCAGTTACGTTTTTAAAGACTTTTTCAAAACCAGGGTTGTTATTAGTAGAACATAGTTCTGCAGCTGAAATCAGTGGAATCCCTTCCCATTCTATCTTTTTTCCCTTTTTCTACCTCTGTCAGTTTTAGGTGGCATTAAATCTGAAAGACTTACTAATGCCATAATTTTGGCAGAAGCTCCTCAACGTATCATGAAAAAAAAAAGTAAAACATTTAAAAGGTTGTATATGTTTCTTTTTGACTGAAACTTTGATGAAGAGAATGAAATATTAAAATCTGAGATAAAATACAAAATCATTCCACATAAATAGAAATCATTTATTCTACATGTCCAATGGAAAAAAAAAAAAAAAAAAAAGAGAAGAGAGACCAAAATGTCCTGCAGACTGCTTTAAGGAAGTTTCAATGCATGAGGGAAAAAGGTGGAAAGCTGGGTGACAATGTTAGATCCTAGGGAGTGACACCTTTTGAACTTGATATTCACTTTATTACTCTAATATACAGAGCATGTGAAAGTATGTTCCTGGATTGCTCGGAAAGACTTTGTGCTAAAAAAACCAATTTCTTTAATATTTGTATCAATCATAACACCTATGAGTATGAGAGAGCTGCAGTATTGATCAGTTCAGACTACTTCCATCAATACAATATTAAAATGTATGGCAAGCGCTCAATATAATATTCATGACAATCAATCATAAACAGGTTTCAGATTGCATTTGAAAAGCCTTTCTGAGCTGTAATCACTGCTTTTATGTTTCCAGCCACTGGAGGATATAGAAGAGATCTTTGGAAGGCCTTTAGGTATTTTTTTACATGTGGAAATTGTCAAGTAATATAAGATATATATGTTACAACTATCGTATGCTTTCTGCCCAACAGTGATTGCTAATTACTTTCCACTGAAAAACACAGTTATAAAATGTGTTGTGATTTTCTCATGAATATCATATTTATTTTATTGTAATTTTCCATTTTCTTCAAGCCCCGTTAGCTTCTACAATTCAGGTAATGATTCCTATGACATAATTTTCAGCTCCAGAAAACTTATTTTTGCATTCACAGAGACAGTTCATTCATATCTTAACCTCATTTCAGAATGGGTATGGGCAGAATGCATAAAAAAATGCATTAAATAGTGATGGCCAAATATCCCTATTTAACAGTCATTTCCAAAAAGGAAAAATGCAGTTTCCTTCAGAACCATTATTTCCACTTTAAATCCATTCTCTACACTAAACAGAAATAACGAGAATTAGCTATTTTACTGGAAATAAAATATTCTTTTTGTTCTAGTCATGTTTTGTACACTGCTGAGAACTGGGGAATAGGGATAATACATTTCTTCAAAATCTCAGCAATTCAAATACTTTTTTCATCAGAATAACTTGCCTTGTTTTTTTTTCGTTGTTGTTCTTCATGATGTTCATTCCATGCAGTATCTGAGGTGGTTAATCGTATGAAAAAAAAGAGGTGAAAATACAGATTTGCAAAAGGAATAGTTGTTTCATGAATACTGATGAAATGGTGTTTTATGAATACTTAATGAAAACCCAGTTTGCTTATTTTTCTGCATGGCTGAAGTCTGTTGAAACCTTCCAAAAATTATGGGTTGACTTCCTTCAACATAGGAGGAAACGAAACCTACAAAGAGAATTTTTGAATTTAGCATATTACTCCTGTGTTCTGATTGAATTAAGCTATGAATTTTGCATATTTGTGTGCTATTAAGCAGAGAAAGCAAGTAGTTTTCCCTTCAAGTACTTTAATTGCCATTAAGGCAGGCAGCTTGGGAGACTTTAATGGCTGGAAACAGCCACGTGAGTTTAAAATGTCGCTTAGAACGTGTTCTATTAAAGATGGTGAATGACAAAAGCCCCAGAGGTGTGTTTATATGGTCATCACTATTGGAAGTGATGACATAGTTGGACAAGACCGACGACACTGACGACAGTGTCATGTGATACAAAGTAAATAAAAGTGCTAATAAGACAAAGTGTTCTGTCATCCTGAAAAAAAATGTAAGCTAAGATTGATTTTTCCAAAGAATGTGAGTTTCTAGAGACATTGTGCATCTTCTCATTTAAATTCTTAGAATTTTTAACATTAATTCAAGAATATGGGAGTTTTTATTTCAAGGTCATTCTCTTCCTTGCCAGCACAGTGCACGTATCCCGCTCTTGCCCAGAAACATGGATTTGCTGAACACTCCAAAAACACTGCTCTTTCCTAGGCGAGCTTACAACTGCTGTCAGACGTCTGTGCTCTCTGTTTTCCGCTGCCCAGATCGTTGCGGTAGAGTGCACAGCCCACCCTGGCATTCAGTTCAAAGTGAAGGCAATTGCAAAAAACCAGAAGCTGCTCACTCCCAAACACAAGGGGCTGTCTATGTCCTTGCTTCCCGACAAACCCAGTGCCGCCCTTCTTTTCTGCAGCTGCCATCGAGTTCTCTGCATCTTGGAAGCTCAGATCATAAACAAGAATTCTCCAGGATGTCTGCATCAGGACGAAGTCAAAACCCAGAAAAGTCATCCTGGAACACCTGCCATAAGCATGCCAGCGGTGAATTGAAAAGGCAGGCAGCTGCAGCCAACCGTCCTCTAGCAGTCCCAAGGCTGCGCAGACAAGCCGGCTTCGTTCTTCGCCTCTCAGAAGGCAACCGCTCTCCCCGGCTCCCGGAGGCGAAGAAGCGGCTACTACGTGCACCGCTGGACTGAACTGCAGTTGTAGGCTGTAAAGCGAGGCTTCGGCAGAAAGACGCCGGGAACGGGCGCTTCCCTCCGGACTGCTCCAGAGAGCCGTAGTCCGCATCTCTAGTGGACTGTGTCATAGCGAAAAGCTTTTACAGCATGTCTTGCAGGGAGAAAGCTTTCCACCACACTGCACGTATCCCGCTCTTGCCCAGAAACATGAATTTGCTGAACACTCCAAAAACACTTCTCCTTCCTAGGCGAACTTCAAACTGCTGTCATACATCTGTGCTCTCTGTTTTCCGGTGCCCAGCTCGTTGCAGTAGAGTGCACAGCCCACCCTGGCATTCAGTGCACAGTGAAGGCAATTGTAAAAAACCAGAAGCTGCTCACTCCCAAACACAAGGGGCTGTCTATGTCCTTGCTTCCCGACAAACACAGCGCAGCCCTTCTTTTCTGCAGTTGCCATCGAAGTCTCTGCATTTTGGAAGTTCAGATTAGGAACAAGACTTCTCCATGACGATGGCATCAGGAGGAAGTCAAAACCCAGTAAAGTCATCCTGGAACACCTGCCATAAGCATGCCAGCGGTGAATTGAAAGGGAAAGCATCTTCAGCCACCGTCCTCTAGCAGTCCCAAGGCTGCGCACACAAGCCCGCTTCGTTCTTCGCCTCTCAGAAGCCAACTGCTGTTGCAGCATTTTTGAGAGAAAGAGGGCATGAATTGTGAAAGTTGAGCTACTCCAGGCTAGGCCTCAGATTGAGGCCTGGTGGGGCCTTCAGGCCTCTGACGCAGTTAGAAATTCAGAGGTTGTGGCGCAGATAGAAAATAGTCTTAAGGTATTGTAGGGACCACCGGGTGTGAACTAGTATAGGTTTTATGGTGTACAGTGTAGGCCGTTTTAAGGAAAAGGTAAACAATGTTAGCCTACCAATCAGAGTGTCTTTGTTTCTGTAAACTATGTAGAAGCATATATAAACTACCGTCTGATTTTGAATAAACGGAGAACGTTGCATTAATCATATTGATTGGATGTGCGTTTGTCTTGTCCAGTTTCCCGTTTTCCTGAGGCTCCCTGGCTTTAACTGGCGCCCGCACAGGGACTCAGGAGGCTCCGAAAAGGCTGCCAAATTACTTTTAGAGTAACGGGCAGTCAGGTTTGAGTCGCGCGACCGAAATTTAGGTCCAAATCGCCTCATGGTGACGGGACCGGGATCCCAAATTCACTTTTTGTGAACGGGGGTCAAGTGGGACGGAGCAGAAGTCTCCAAACTCCGAATTGGGCCGTTCCCAACGGGAGGAAAAAGACTCTTCGCATTGTTGTTTGTTTGCGAGAGTCCGTTGGAGCAGTGGGAAGACCTCGGCGTTCACAAGAGACCCGAACGGCGGGGGTGGACGTGGCCGAGGCCGGGGAGCTGGAGTGGGAGCTGCTGCCTTGCCGAAGAAAAGCGAGAGCGGAGCAGCCCGCGGAGGTGAGGTAAGCCGCGGACAGAAAGAGAGGGTGAAAGTTCACCATGGATGGAGATTTACAGGCTTCAGTGCGGCTGCTCTTTCATATTCTCTCAAAGAGAGCTGAAAAAGTTAAAGAAGCCGATTTAGAACAGTTGGTCCTTTGGGCAAGAAGCAAAGGCAAGCTGCAAAAACCTTCCCTACTTTTTAGTGAAACCGAATGGCGAGAGCTGGGGCAGCTGCTTTGGGATGCAGTGATAGAGGGCAAAAAGGACAAGAAAACACTATTAGAGCTTGGAGGTGTTTGGAAGAAAGTTTCACATACCTTACAGAGCATGGCCGCGGAGAAAGAGGCAGCGGAAGCTGCCATTCGAGCATTTGAGCAGTCCACAGCAGAACAAATAGAAACGCGAAAGACATCGCGGGTTGAAAAAATCTTTAATGTTTGTAATATGCGGCCAGTGCGCGGGCAGAAAGCCCCAGTCAGCCCCTCTGTCAGAGATGTTGTTGCTCGTTTGGAGGGCGGCACGGAGCCGGGCAGCGCGGGGCCGGCCGGCGCGAGACGGAGCGGGGATGCGGCCGCGCCCGGAGAGGAAGTGTGCTCACGAGCAGCGGATGTTAACAGCTCGGCGGTTTCGCGAAATGCGGCAGACCAGGAAGTGACCCTCCCGGGTCCCTTGGGAAGCGGGGAGACACCTGAGGAGGCAGGCGGAGCTGGTGACGAAACAGGGCTGAGTCAGGAGGAGGAACTCAGGGGCGGAGATCAAGGCAGAGACCAGGGCGGAGACGGGAGCGAGGCGGCGCCGGCCCCTCACCCCCCCGCAGCGGCGGCGGCGGCAGCTGCCACCGGTGCGTGCAAACGCAGAGGAGCGGCTCGCCGATACCCGCCGGCGGCGGCGGCCGCGGCCAGCAGCCTGGCGCGGTTTGGAGGGGCTGGACACCCCAATGCTAGCGGAGTGGCAGAAGTAGCCACCCAAACAACACCAGAGCAGAGCCCCGAAAATGCCAGTTCCCACCCCACCACCGTGGCGCGGCACTGCCCACTCCCACCGAGTTCAGATTCTGACGACTCAGAGCCAGACTTTCCGGTCGTCAATTGCAGCAGGGACACACGATCACAGAACAAGATACAAAGACCAAATACGTTGCAGAAAAAAATAGCCCACCTTGCCACCCTTTCGAGTCGTCAGGTTCAAGCAGTGGAACCTTCCACTGGCCAGCAATTGGCATCGCCAGCAGTTTTAAAAAATCCCTTGCAGTCCCGATGGGCGTCAGTTGTGAAAGATGCTCTTTTAGACGGTGACTGGAAAGCTGCCAGCTCCCTGGCTTGTCCTGTAATAGTGTCTAATGGGAATGCCATCTGGGAGCCCCATGACTGGAAAATCCTACAATCAGCTAAGCAGACAGTCACCACTTATGGGATCAGATCAGAAGCAGCCAGGAACATCATTCAGTATATATTCACAGCAGATGTGCTTTGTCCTAGTGATTCGTCTAACATTGCATCCCTGCTTCTGACACCTTCTCAATTCCTCATGTTTGAAAGGGAATGGAAACGGTTGGCAGTTGAGGAGGCCAACAAACACACAGATGCGGGAGACCCCTTTTTTGGAGTCCAGCCAGATATGCTGACTGGGCAGGGACCATATGCAACCAATCAGGTGCAACTTACCTTTCCTATTGAAATACAGCAATTGTCACAGCAATTGGCTCATCAAGCTTTGCTTTTGGTACCGGACAAGAAAAAGTCAGCATCCTATGCCACCATAAAGCAAGGAGCCACTGAACCATTTGGACAATTTATTGATAGGCTGTCAGCTGCTTTAAAGGATGCACCTGACGTGCCACCAGACGTTCAGGAACATTTATTCCGATCCCTTGCTTTTGAGAATGCTAACCCACCCACCAGAACCATCCTAGCCACCCTCCCTCAGGGCTGTCCAGTCGATGAGATGCTTGTCAGAGCCACACGCGCAGAACAGAGCAACCAAGCTGCCGCATTCGCCGCAACCATCCAGGATGCAATTGAACAACAAGGACACATCATTGCAGCTGCTTTATCAAGCAACAACACAAGGAAACAAAAGACGTAATGAAAAAGTATAGCAGTACTGAGTGTTTTCCAAGAAACCAAGAGGGATGGACATTATGCAAATCAAAGTTATTTCAAATACAATGTGGATGAAAATTACTGTGAAAAAAAAAAAAAAAAAAGATAGACATGTTAATAATTATTTAATTGCTAAAAATGTCTTTGAAAACAAAGATTTGAGAAAAGTCAGTCAGATGGAATGTTGGCATTGAGTTCACAATTTCTGTTTTTGAGTTTTTATAGATAATAAGATAAATAATAATTGTCAAGTTTTTATAGGTAATGATAAGTAGTGATTGTTACTAATGTTATATGAATGCTTGACAAGATTGTTTTAAACTATTTTAAACATTTCTTGTTAATAGGTTGATCATGTAATGTAAGTTGTCTGATTTTTGTGATAAGAATTATTATTAAGATGTTAAGGTATTGAGGTGTTGTTTTAATATTTACAGTCAGTTTTCATATGTTTTATGGGGTTTTTTTTTTTAGGTGATTGAATGTAAGATGTGTTTTTCAGGATCCTGTGTGTTTGATTTTTTAACTACTCATGTGTTTTCTTTATTCAATTTTCTATGCAGCTGCAGTTCATCTTCTTTTAAAAATTTATAGTCCAAGTTCTGGTTCAAGATTTCAGACTTCAAATTCTCAGATTTTTGAAGAAAAGGCTTGTTGTATTTAGAGAATTTTTGTTTTAAAAAGAAATTTTAGACAGGTTCAATTATTTGATGTTTTGATAAATTTTTAATAATAAGGTTTTTTACTTATAACTGTTATTTTTAAGACTTTTGTTTTAAACATATCCTCCAATTAGAGTTCGAGCTCTGGCCAGGCTCTGGCTCTACGTGGATGGTGTGATTGATCCAGATGTTTTCTGCATCAAAAAAGTATTCAAGTCCTTTTGGCTTGACAATTTGACCATACAGGACAGCTGAGCCTCAAAGGGAGTTTGGAGAGACATGATCCGGACATGTTTTATCCAAATCTCTGTTGTTTTAAGGTTTTTCAGCTGCTGCAGACTCTGGGATGACAACTTGATAGTGTAGCACTTGGTAACTGTGATTTTATATGTAATATTGATTGTGTATTACTTGATTGATTTTTATTTGTTGTTAGTTTCTTTACTATGTGCATTGTTTTGTTCTTAATGTTTTTCATGTTTATAACAAAGATGTTGATATTTCCATTTCTTCATGCAAGTTTTAGCGAACAGAATTGAGAGAGGACCCTCCAGTCCCTGTGGGGGTGTTGGGTTTGTTTGTGTTTTAACAGGTGCAGAATCTGGATGGATTTCAGTGAAGAATGTGGAACTTCTCAATTGCAAGAGGGCACTGATCTCTCCACAAGTGGATCAGAGGATGCACAGCAAAAGTGGATTGTGCAAAGATTTGTGTTTCACCCACAGAAGATCGTGGGCTTTGAGTTTTTTTTATAAGTGTGTTTTTAATGATGTTATAGAATTTTTTTTTGCTAAGTTTTTAATAAGTTTTAGTAATGCCTGTGATTTTTCTGTTCATCTTGCCATTGTCTTTCAATGGCAAAAGAAAAAGAGGGAGGTCCCAACGGGGATCAACAGAAATTCTACTTGAGTGAGTGTTTTTACCCATCCAACCAAGAAGTCGTGTGATGGACAGGACAGATGCTCTTGCTGCATTGATACGAAAAGGCAGAAACAGAATTTTAAAAATAGATGAAAAAGATATCAACCCGCAGTGATAACAACGTGAAAAACAACAGTTCGCCTGGAACATCCCGTGATGAATCCTGTTCCGATGAAAATTAATTTTGTAGAGTACAGAAAAATAAGTTGAAATATCATAAGTGTGAAGTTAGATTTAACAGAAGTTAGTTTATTAGAAGTTATAGTTTATGTTTAAAATTAAGATTGTTTCTTTCATGTTAGCTGGGTCAAAGGGTATTGCACTTTTTTTTATCTTTATAGTTATTTAAATTGTTATACCGTGTATTTTACAGTGTGTGAAAAAATTAGTTCATTGAACCTTCACTCCAGCCTGAGTAGCTCAAAAGAAAAAGAGGGAATTGTTGCAGCATTTTTGAGAGAAAGAGGGCATGAATTGTGAAAGTTGAGCTACTCCAGGCTAGGCCTCAGATTGAGGCCTGGTGGGGCCTTCAGGCCTCTGACGCAGTTAGAAATTCAGAGGTTGTGGCGCAGATAGAAAATAGTCTTAAGGTATTGTAGGGACCACCGGGTGTGAACTAGTATAGGTTTTATGGTGTACAGTGTAGGCCGTTTTAAGGAAAAGGTAAACAATGTTAGCCTACCAATCAGAGTGTCTTTGTTTCTGTAAACTATGTAGAAGCATATATAAACTACCGTCTGATTTTGAATAAACGGAGAACGTTGCATTAATCATATTGATTGGATGTGCGTTTGTCTTGTCCAGTTTCCCGTTTTCCTTAGGCTCCCTGGCTTTAAACTGCTCTCCCCGGCTCCCGGAGGCGAAGAAGTGGCTACTACGTGCACCGCTTGCCTCAAGCGCAGTTTTAGGCTGCAAAGAGCGGCTTCGGCGGAAAGACGCCGGCAACCGGCGCTTCCCTCTGGACAGCTGCGGAGAGCCGGAGTCCGCGTCTCTAGTGGACTGCGTCATAGCGAAAAGCTTTTCCAGCATGTCTCGCAGGGAGAAAGCTTTCCAGCACAGTCCACGTAACCTGCTCTTGCCCAGAAACATGGATTTGCTGAACACTCCAAAAACACTTCTCCTTCCTAGGCGAGATTTAAACTGATGTCAGACGTCTGTGCTCTCTGTTTTCCGGTGCCCAGCTCGTTGCAGTAGAGTGCACAGCCCACCCTGGCATTCAGTTCACAGTGAAGGAAATTGCAAAAAACCAGCAGCTGCTCACGCCCAAACACAAGGCGCTGTCTATGTCCTTACTTCCCGACAAACCAAGCGCAGCCCTTCTTTTCTGCTGCTGCCATCCAGTTCTCAGCATCTCAAAAGATCACAGCACGAACAAGACTTCTCCAGGCCGTCTGCATCAGGACGAAGTCAAAACCCAGGAAAGTCGTCCTGGAACACCTGCCATAAGCATGCCAGCGGTGAATTGAAACGGCAGGCAGCTTCAGCCACCATCCTCTAGCAGTCCCAAGGCTGCGCACACAAGCCGGCTTTGTTCTTCGCCTCTCAGAAGCCAACCGCTCTCCCCGGCTTTAGGAGGCGAAGAAGCGGCTACTATGTGCACCGCTGGTGTGAACCGCAATAGTAGGCTGCAAAGCGCGGCTTCAGCGGAAAGACGCCGGGAACCAGCGCTTCCCTCCGGACAGCTGCAGAGAGCTGTAGTCCGCATGTCTAGTGGAGCGCGGCAAAGCGGAAAGCTTTTCCAGCGTGTCTCGCAGGAAGAAAGCTTGCCAGCACAGTGAACGTATCCCGCTCTTGCCCAGAAACATGGATTTGCTGAACACTCCAAAAACACTGCTCTTTCCTAGGCGAGCTTCAAACTGATGTCAGACGTCTGTGCTCTCTGTTTTCCGGTGCCCAGCTCGTTGCAGTAGAGTTCAAGCCCACCCTGGCATTCAGTGAACAGTAAAGGCAATTGTAGAAAACCAGCAGCTACTCACTCCCAAACACAAGGGGCTGTCTATGTCCTTGCTTCCCGACAAACTCAGCGCAGCCCTTAATTTCTGCAGTTGCCATCAAGTTCTCTGCATCTTGGAAGCTCAGATCACGAACAAGAATTCTCCAGGACGTCTGCATCAGGACAAAGTCAAAACCCAGGAAAGTCGTCCTGGAACACATGCCGTAGGCATGCCAGCGGTGAATTGAAAGGGCAGGCCGCTGAAGACACCGTCCTCTATCAGTCCCAAGGCTTCGCACACAAGCCGGCTTCGTTCTTCGCCTCTCAGAAGCCAACCACTCTCCCCGGCTCCCGGAGGCGAAGAAGCGGCTACTACGTGCACCGCTGGCGTTAACCGCAGTTGTAGGCTGCAAAGCGTTGCTTCGGCGGAAAGACGCCGGGAACGGGCGCTTCCCTCCGGACAGCTGCGGAGAGCCGAAGTCCGCTTCTCTATTGGACTGCGTCATAGCGAAAAGCTTTTCCAGCGTGTCTCGCAGGGAGAAAGCTTGCCAGCACAGTGCACGTATCCCGCTCTTGCCCAGAAACATGGATTTGCTGAACACTCCAAAAAAAATGCTCTTTCCTAGGCGAGTTTCAAACTGATGTCAGACGTCTGTGCTCTCTGTTTTCCGCTGCCCAGCTCGTTGCAGTAGAGTGCACCGCCCAACCTGGCATTCAGTACACAGTGAAGGCAATTGCAAAAAACCAGCGGCTGCTCTCTCCCAAATACAAGGCGCTGTCTATGTCCTTGCTTCCCACCATCTCAGCGCATCCCTTCTTTTCTGCAGCTGCCGTCGAGTTCTCTTCATCTTGGAAGCTCAGCAAACGAACAAAGAATCTCCAGGACGTCTGCATCAGGACGAAGTCACAACCTTGAAAAGTCGTCCTGGAAAACCTGCCATAAGCATTCCAGCAGTGAATTGAAAGGGCAGGCAGCTGCAGCCACCGTCCTCTAGCAGTCCCAAGGCTGAGCACACAAGCTGGCTTCGTTCTTCGCCTCTCAGAAGCCAACCGCTCTCCCCGGCTCCCGGAGGTGAAGAAGCGGCTGCTATGTGCACCGCTGGCGTGAACCGCAGTTGTAGGCTGCAAAGCACTGCTTCGTCAGAAAGAGGCCGGGAACCGGCGCTTCCCTCCGGACAGCTGCGGAGAGCCGTAGTCCACGTCTCTAGTGGACTGCGTCATAGCCAAAAGCTTTTCCAGTGTGTCTCGCAGGGAGAAAGCTTTCCAGCACAGTGCACCTATCCCGCTCTTGCCCAGAAACATGGATTTGCTGAACACTCCAAAAACACTGCTCTTTCCTAGGCTAGCTGAAAACTGCTGTCAGACGTCTGTGTTCTCTGTTTTCCTCTGCCCAGCTCGTTGCAGTAGAGTGCACAACCCACCCTGGCATTCAGTGCACAGTGAAGGCAATTGCAAAAGACCAGAGGCTGCTCACTCCCAAACACAAGGCGCTGTCTATGTCCTTGCTTCACGACAAACTCAGCGCAGGCCTTCTTTTCTGCAGCTGCCATCAAGTTCTGTGCATCTTGGAAGATCAGGGCATGAACAGGGTTTTTTGGCTGCAGAAGAAATTTTAGGTTCTTATGTGGCAATGTTCCTTGGTATGGGTCTCATCAGAGGATCTATCTGATATAAGCACCTTTTTGCCTTAGTTGATTATCATAAGACATTTTTTACAGCTTAAATTTGCTTTTTTTTTTTACCCTGGTAAAAAAAATCAGAAAAAGGTCAGAAGACTTTTTTAAAGTGTGATGAGTATTTGTTAACCTTTTTTTTTTTAGATCATACAGCACTTTAAACTTGATGGAAAATCTGAAACTCTTATATGGAACATCAGGAGTGCAAGGCAAAGGCACATGTTTTCTTTTTACAGACAATGAGATCAAAGATGAGTCTTTCTTAAAATACTTGAAGAATGTCATCAGGGGAGGTAAGATGGTCAATTTTTCGCTTTTTAAAATTCAGAATTTTGAGGTAAAAGAGCATAATTTTTTTGAATATTTTGGTTTAGGTTGAAGCGTACACTTCCAAAAACTAGAACTCAAGTGCTTTTTGTCATTAGAGTAGTATTAAAAATGAATGCAGTCTACGAAATCTACAAATTCCTAGGTCACACCAAGAGAAGCTATTTTAAGGGACATGAGAACAGCTTAAAAAAATAAAATTTAGACTTGAGAAATATTACTGATGTTTTTAAAAGTTGTCTGTTAAATTTACTATTAGTATACAGTTAGTTTTTGTATGGTAAATTTATGTCCAGAATTGATGGGGTTTATTGATTTTATTTACTTATTTACTATTTCAGGGTTATGCTTTAGAGTAATTACTACTAGTTATTAGAATATAAAGATAAAGAAGGAAAGCTATTTGAGGGTGGAATTTAAAATTTACAGCAAGTTACATTTCAGTCTATTTAATGGAATAACTTCATGGAATAATTTAAAACTTCTTGTTAAAGAAGCTGGGGGGGGGGTACTAATATCTTCAGTGTCTGAGATTTGTGTCCCTTCCTATAATAATGTGTATTAAAAGAACCTCATGATGTATCCTCTATTTTGGATAATGTCAAGAAGCATGAAAAATCTTCCTTCTTCCCAAAGGTGTTGTCCTAGGGTGACTGTTATGGTGTTTGTATCTCCAATCGTGTCTTCTGTTTACGTTTGATATTATGTTCTGTGCTTTCAGAACTGACTCTGAAAGTGAAGGTTTGTTTTGCTGTGTTATCATCTGGTTCACCTCCCCCCATGTCTGCTGGAAAGCTAGAAAAGGCTAGGGCTGGCTGGCTGGCTTTGCTTTGCTTGCTTGCTTGGCTTGCTTGCTTTGCTTGCTTGCTTGCTTGGCTTGCTTGCTTTGCCTGCTTTCTTGCTTTGCTTCCTAGTTAGGTTAAGCAGTCCAATTCTTTCCCTGGACTGTTGCTTTTTTCCCTTCCTCTTTCTGAATATCATCCAGCCTGCTCTGGACTGGGATCTGGGAAACACCAAAGAACACCAGGAGCCTGCATTTGGAGATCTGCAGCAGCCATCCCCAGCGTCCAGACCCAGGCGACCACTCCCAGGAAAGACCTTCTGGATTTGTTCAGCTCTTCAGAGGGGTGAAAGAGTCTTGTTGTCATCTTGTGTTGTTAATTGTTTTGGTGCTGGGGAGTGCTTTGTTGTTGAATAAACAGGTTCTTTTCCACTTCTCTCTCAGAGGAATTTTTTCCCTGAACCAGGTGGGTGGAGAGGGGCCGTGGGGGTTTATTTCCTGGGTTTTCCCCAAATTTGCCCTAAACTAGGACAAATATTTTGGCGCCCAACGTGGGGCTCGAGAGAGTGGAAAAAATCCTGTTGTAATCATATTTTTGTTCCAATTATTTTGTGTGGGTATGGAGCAGTTACTGGTTATGTTGTTTGAATTAATATTGTCTCTTGGGGTGAAGGCCTGCATGTGTCTCTGGTCCCTTGGGGGTTTTGAGATCTTAATCCCCCTGTGGTCCCTAGGTTTATTTTTTTATCCAGGAATAGCTCCGGTATTGTCCCTAATACGTAGGTTTTGCAGTAGAAGGGCACTGACCAGAATATCCATCGTGCTGTGCTTGGGTGTAATAGCTTCCAGAGGGTTTATAAAGGTGCTGAGGTCTGTTCCTGGAATGTATGGTTCATGGTTATGGTTGTACAGCCAGTTTGTTAGAGGGGAAGTAGGGGATGAGGCTTTTCAGACTTTGCTTTCCTTCTTCTCCTCTGAATGTGTTACCTCCCTATTAGAGAATGTTCAGTTTCCCCTGACTGTTAAGGAGACCATCTTCCTGGTGTTTAATCTAGTAAGCTTTCTCTATACAGTCTGCAGTCTCTCTAGAATGAGGGCTGAGATTTCTAGAGGGGCTGATGAGACCTCTGACCCAGGAGTAGACCCAGGTGTGAGAAATCCTGAGTGGTGTGGGAAATGGGAGGAGATGGGCCAAATTTTAAAGGAATTTTCTGACCCTATAGCCTGGGACTTTCCTAGTGAACAAATTCAGAATCCGGCTGAGGTGGCGAAGTACTTGAAAGAGAAGTGCCATGATAACTCTAAGGAGAAAAAAATCATTGCAGTGAGCTGGGCCCTGGCATATGCTTATCGCACCCTGCTAGATACTGTAGGGCAGAAGACAGAGGAAGGGGGGCAGGGAGATAAATCAGCAGCTATACCAGTCACTCAGGCTGCAGCAAACACCCCCGGCTCAAAGCCAGCAGCTAAACCAGACAGTGAGCCTAGGCTAGCAGCTAAACCAGACTCAGCAGCCAAGCCTCAACCAATGGCTGTTGCTACTAGCACAAGAAGTGGGAAGCGCACAGAAAAGACCAATCGACCAGTGGATGATGATGATGATAATGCAGGAGAGGGACCCTCAATGCCTGCTGACATAAAATCAGAAGTCAAAGCAACTGGTACAAGATCAGAGGCCAATACTGAGTCCTTTTCCCTAAAGGACCTTCGTGGCCTGAGGAAGGATTATACCCGACGACCTGATGAGTCTGTAATTAGTCTGTTGGTCCGTCTTTGGGATGCTGCAGGCGAGGCTACAATTCTGGATGGTACTGAGGCAAGGCATTTGGGATCCCTGTCACATGATCCTGTTATTGATCAAGGAATGATGAGGGGGGCTAACCCTCACAGCCTCTGGGCATGGGTTCTGGAAAGTGTAGCACAAAGATACCTGTGTGCAGATGATATTTATATGCAGCAAACCCAGTGGAAGACTATAGAACAAGGGATCCAACGTCTGAGAGAAATGGCAGTGGCAGAGATTATCTTCTCAGATGAAATAACAACTAGGAATCCAGACTTGGTACCATGTACATCTGTGATGTGGTGAAAACTTGTACGGCTTGGGCCACATGACTACGCTTCTGCCTTAGCAATAATGAAGCAAGATGAGAGGGATGAGACCGTACTCGAAATGGCAAGGAAACTCCGAGCATATGCAGATGCTGTACATGGCCCAACCCATGCCAGAATTGCAGCAGTGGAAACACGTCTGCAGAAATTAGAAGATAAGATAGAGGAGAATCATAAGAGACTCAGGGAGGAGATAAAGGAGGACCTTCTCCAAATCTCAGCAGTACAGATCAGAGGTTCTGGTATCCAACGTAGACGTTCCTCAGATGGTGAGAGAAGGTACACCCCACGAACTGAGCTGTGGTTCTTCCTGCGCGATTGCGGAGAAAACATGAGGAAATGGGACGGAAAACCTACTGGTGCTCTGGCACAACGGGTGCGTGAATTGAAGGAAGGTAAGATTCAGAGAGGAAGTGCCACCAAAAGGAGAGCAGCTCCAGTTGCCCGTAGCCAAACTGCCAGGCATGATGATGATGATGACATGTCTGATCCCCTTGAAGGAACTTCTAAGACATACGCCCAAGGCAAGAAGGATAACCAGGCTTAGAGGGGCCCTGCCTCTAGCCAGGTAGAGGCGAGGGAAAACCGTGTTTTCTGGACTGTGTGGATTCGCTGGCCTGGCACATCGGACCCACAAAGATATAAGGCTTTGGTTGATACTGGTGCACAATGCACGTTAATTCCATCAAGACACGTAGGGGCAGAATCTGTCTCTATTGCCGGTGTGACAGGTGGATCTCAGGACTTTACTGTGGTGGAAGCTGATGTAAGTCTGACAGGAAATGAGTGGAAGAAACACCCTATTGTGACTGGCCCAGAGGCCCCATGTATTTTGGGCATAGATTACCTTCGAAGGGGATATTTTAAAGGCCCAAAGGGACTCAGGTGGGCATTTGGGATAGCAGCTGTAGCGACAGAGGGCATCCAGCAACTGAACACCTTGCCTGGACTGTCTGAGAATCCAACTACAGTAGGACTTTTGAAGGGAGAAGAACAAAAGGTACCAGTTGCCACTTCAACAGTGCATCGTCGACAGTACAGAACAATTCGAGATGCTGTGGTTCCCATCCATAAGATGATCCGAGAGCTGGAGAGCCAAGGGGTGGTCAGCAAAACCCACTCACCCTTCAACAGCCCCATTTGGCCTGTGCGTAAATCTGAAGGAGAATGGAGATTGACTGTGGACTACCGTGCATTGAATGAGGTGACTCCACCACTGAGCGCTGCTGTGCCAGACATGCTGGAACTCCAGTACGAGCTGGAGTCCAAGGCAGCGAAGTGGTACGCCACTATTGATATTGCCAATGCATTTTTCTCCATTCCTCTGGCAGCAGAATGCAGGCCTCAGTTTGCCTTTACATGGAGGGGAGTGCAGTATACCTGGAACCGACTGCCCCAGGGGTGGAAGCACAGTCCTACCATCTGCCATGGACTGATCCAGACTGCACTAGAAAAGGGTGAGGCTCCAGAACATCTACAATATATTGATGATATCATTGTGTGGGGGAACACAGCAGCAGAAGTGTTTGAGAAAGGAGAGAAAATCATCCGAATCCTCCTGGAAGCTGGTTTTGCCATCAAGAAGAGTAAAGTGAAGGGACCTGCTCGAGAGATCCAGTTCTTGGGAGTGAAGTGGCAAGATGGACGGCGTCAGATTCCTACAGATGTCATCAACAAGATCACAGCCATGTCCCCACCAACCAACAAGAAAGAGACACAAGCTTTCTTAGGCGCCATTGGTTTTTGGAGAATGCACATTCCTGAGTACAGTCAGATCGTGAGTCCCCTCTACCTGGTCACCCGCAAGAAGAATGATTTCTGCTGGGGCCCTGAGCAGCAGCAAGCTTTCACCCAGATAAAGCAGGAAATTGCTCATGCAGTAGCTCTTGGCCCAGTCAGGACAGGACCAGATGTGAAGAACGTGCTCTACTCTGCAGCCGGGAACCATGGTCTGTCCTGGAGCCTTTGGCAGAAGGTGCCTGATGAGACTCGGGGCCGACCACTGGGATTTTGGAGTCGGAGCTACAGAGGGTCTGAAGCCAACTACACCCCAACAGAGAAGGAAATCTTGGCCGCCTACGAGGGAGTCCAGGCCGCCTCAGAGGTGATTGGCACAGAAGCACAACTCCTCCTGGCACCCCGACTACCGGTGCTGGGGTGGATGTTCAGAGGAAAGGTTCCCTCCACCCACCATGCCACCAGTGCTACATGGAGCAAGTGGATTGCTCTCATTACGCAGCGTGCCCATATTGGTAAGCTGAATCGCCCTGGGATTTTGGAAGTAATTACAAATTGGCCCGAAGGTGAAAGTTTTGGTGTCGCAGATGAAGAAGAAGAACCAGTGACACGGGCTGAAGAAGCTCCACCATATAACCAACTGCCAGCAGAGGAAACACGCTATGCTCTCTTCACTGACGGTTCCTGTCGCATCGTAGGGATGAATCGGAAGTGGAAAGCAGCTGTATGGAGTCCCACACGACGGGTTGCAGAGGCCACTGAAGGAGAAGGTGGATCAAGCCAGTTTGCTGAACTCAAAGCCGTTCAACTGGCCCTAGACATTGCAGAAAGGGAGAAGTGGCCAAAGCTATACCTCTACACTGATTCATGGATGGTAGCCAATGCTCTGTGGGGGTGGCTAGAGAGGTGGAAAGAAGCTAACTGGCAGCGTAGAGGAAAACCAATTTGGGCTGCTGAAGAGTGGAAAGATATCGCTACCCGGGTA
This sequence comes from Taeniopygia guttata, assembly GCF_048771995.1. Classification (NCBI taxonomy): domain Eukaryota; kingdom Metazoa; phylum Chordata; class Aves; order Passeriformes; family Estrildidae; genus Taeniopygia; species Taeniopygia guttata. Next base: position 17,953,572 of record NC_133064.1, read on the forward strand.
GAGAAGCTACCTGTGAAGGTTCGCCATGTAGATGCCCATGTCCCCAGATACAGAGCTAATGAAGAGCAGCAAAACAATCAGCAGGTAGATCAGGCTGCGAAGATAGGGGTATCAAAGATAGACCTCGACTGGGAACACAAGGGAGAGTTGTTCCTAGCACGATGGGCCCATGATGCCTCAGGCCATCAGGGTAGAGATGCCACTTATAAGTGGGCACGAGACCGAGGGGTGGATCTAACCATGGACAGTATTTCTCAGGTTATCCATGACTGTGAGACATGCGCTACCATCAAACAGGCCAAGTGGGTGAAGCCCCTGTGGTATGGTGGGCGGTGGTCCAAGTACAAGTATGGGGAGGCCTGGCAGATTGACTACATCACACTGCCCCAGACACGCCAAGGCAAGCGCTACGTGCTCACAATGGTAGAAGCCACCACTGGATGGTTGGAAACCTACCCTGTGTCTCATGCTACAGCCCGTAACACCATCCTGGGCCTTGAAAAGCAGGTCCTTTGGAGGCATGGTACCCCTGAGAGGATTGAGTCAGACAATGGGACTCATTTCAAGAACAGCCTTATCAACACCTGGGCTAGGGAACATGGCATTGAGTGGGTGTACCACATCCCCTACCATGCACCAGCTGCAGGCAAAGTGGAGAGGTACAATGGACTGTTAAAAACCACCTTAAAAGCATTGGGTGGGGGATCTTTCAAAAATTGGGAGCAACATTTAGCAAAGGCCACCTGGTTAGTTAACAGCCGAGGTTCCACCAATCGAGCAGGTCCTGCCCAGTCTGAGCCCCTGAATATAGTAGACGGAGATAAAGTCCCAGTGGCACATGTCAGAGGTTTGTTAGGGAAATCAGTGTGGATCAATCCTGCCTCGAGTACAGACAAACCCATTCGTGGGATTGTCTTTGCTCAGGGACCAGGTTGTACATGGTGGATAATGCAGAGAGATGGAACAACACGATGTGTACCTCAGGGAGATCTGATTGTGGGGTGAAACTATTGTGCAAATATCACTGTTTGCTGGATGTTACTGTCAATGTCTGTGCATGAAAACACACAGACATGAGAAAGAAGGTATGAGTAAGTGAAAGATACAAGTTTTAACTTGATGGAGTTTTTACATGATGTTGAAGATATGGAGATAAGGGGTGGAATGTCCTAGGGTGACTGTTATGGTGTTTGTATCTCCAATCGTGTGTTCTGTTTACGTTTGATATTATGTTCTGTGCTTTCAGAACTGACTCTGAAAGTGAAGGTTTGTTTTGCTGTGTTATCATCTGGTTCACCTCCCCCCATGTCTGCTGGAAAGCTAGAAAATGCTAGGGCTGGCTGGCTGGCTTTGCTTTGCTTGCTTGCTTGCTTGGCTTGCTTGCTTTGCCTGCTTTCTTGCTTTGCTTCCTAGTTAGGTTAAGCAGTCCAATTCTTTCCCTGGACTGTTGCTTTTTTCCCTTCCTCTTTCTGAATATCATCCAGCCTGCTCTGGACTGGGATCTGGGAAACACCAAAGAACACCAGGAGCCTGCATTTGGAGATCTGCAGCAGCCATCCCCAGCGTCCAGACCCAGGCGACCACTCCCAGGAAAGACCTTCTGGATTTGTTCAGCTCTTCAGAGGGGTGAAAGAGTCTTGTTGTCATCTTGTGTTGTTAATTGTTTTGGTGCTGGGGAGTGCTTTGTTGTTGAATAAACAGGTTCTTTTCCACTTCTCTCTCAGAGGAATTTTTTCCCTGAACCAGGTGGGTGGAGAGGGGCCGTGGGGGTTTATTTCCTGGGTTTTCCCCAAATTTGCCCTAAACTAGGACAGGTGTCAAACTTATTTGCACATGATGAAGTAGATGAGATCATTAGTGACCTCATTCCCTCCTTCAAAAAGGAGCATCCACAAAGACCTCCAACCAGTGAAGCTCTGTATGACTATTTCATGGCCAGAGTCCATCAGAACCTTCACGTAGTTCTTTGCTTTTCACCAGTAAGTGAAAAATTCTGAAATAGGGCCCTGAAGTTCCCTGCTCTCATTTCTGGATGCACTATAGATTGGTTCAGCCGATGGCCTAAGGATGCTCTGGTGGCAGGCATGTATAGGATTTTTCTTTGCAGACACATAATTTTCTTATCAGTGGTCATGTAGCTGTTTTAATTGTGTTGAATTTTAACAAAATAAATCCTTGATTCTAATATTTGATGTAGACATTTTCTTCTTTAAAGACTGTTTTATTAAGCTGTTGAAATATTTCTAACAGAGAAATGGTTTTGAACACAGTTTAAAAAAAAATCCCCATGAAGATGTCTTTAAAGTATTTGTAAAGAAGGCAAATAAACTAAAGAAAGAGATTATTTATTAATATGTCTGTGATAGGGCATACAGAGGAATGCTGTGATTACCCAGTCCTTGGTAGGTAGCAGCTAGGTTCAGCGTGAAAAAGCAGTTGCACACTTTGGCGATGAAGAATGACAGATCCTTGGCTGTACTTTTTTACTGACAAGTGTGGAATAATATTCAGAATCTGACTGTGAGGAGTAAAGAAGACTGAGTTTTCAGGAGCTGGGTGAAAGCTAAGATACTTCATGCTGACTTGTTTTATAGTGACTTGTTTATAAGCTGTTTTTGTAAATATTTACTAACATTTAGGCTTTCTTTCTTTCCTAAGTGTCTGAACACTTCCTGTCCTCATTTGATATGGACTGCACTGCTGATACAAAGATGGAAATTGTGCAGTGTGTGGCCTCATTCCAGGATGGAGTGACAGAAAAATGTTCTGATTACTTTCAAAGATACAGACGTTCTACACATGTGACTCCCAAATCCTACCTGATTTTTATTCAGGGATATAAAACCACATACAAAGAAAAGTATGCTGAAGTGCAAATATTATCAAACAGGTAGACTACTCAGGTTACTTCTGTTTTTCTGTAGTTTTCTTCCCCAGGTAGAATATTCTGAAATGTTTCATTTCGATGCATGGCTTGTCTCCTCACACAGCAAAAAAAAAAAGGTATTTTTAATTCCTAAAATTATGTGAAGTTGTAACTTATTCAAATATTGTAGTTGCTCTTGTCATATAAGATAAAGACTACATATATTTGGGGGGGCAGGGGAGAAGAGTAGTGATGCATGAAAAATAGAGGTAGAGGGAATATGAGGTGAATATAAACGATACCCATATGTTTCTAAAGAGTAAAAGAAGGCATCTACATGTAATTTTATATTATATTGATAATAGCATTTAATTTGTCAGGTGGCAAATTTTGTTTCCTAAGTGGACACTTGTAACCTCCTGTTATGAATATGTAAGGAATTTCCTAAGTGGTTTTGTGAGCACAGAGCCTTACTTAGACTCCTGAGCTTTTTAATCATGCATTATTAAGGTGGTTTTGATATACTTATTTCTATTTTAAGATGCTTTATTAAAGTAATGATATCTATTTGCTGATATATCTTCATGTCAGGAGCACCCAGCTGTAATGTAAAAGTAGCAATCAGTGCATCAGTTGGTATCACCCTTAATAAAAACTGCCTTTTCAGTTTTGAAAGATTGGCAAAAAGAACTGGAAACCTTAAAGAAAGGCTTAAACTTGTTTATTTGGCTTTGAATCATTCTTTGTCTTCAAAGTCAAATTGAGTTTGAAACCTGTAGTTATGTTAGGGGTGAAGACTTGTACAACAGAAGGGTGTTGCCCTGTTTTCTACCTTCAGATTTATCAAGTTAGTTCACGGAGTCCAATTTCTTCCACTTAAACTTATTTGCACTGTCTGAATTTGTCAGCAGTTACACTTTGTCTGTTCTCCTGTATTTGTTCAGCTGTCCAAGTACTGCATAGCCTTCACAACAGCAGTCTCTCTAGAGGCCTTGTAAGCTGTCTGAAAGGTCCCGGGTGAAGAATTTCTGATAGAAAAAAAAGTACTGTTGAAGGGGCATTTTAATGCTGAATCAGAGAGGTCTTATCTCAATACTATTTATCTTTTCCTCTCTTTTGTTTGGTCTTGGTTTCTTTTCAGTTTCCATTTCAAATACAAAATATTGATTGGTTATAATTTTCAGAATTTCGGTGATCAGAAAATGCTTTCTGCTGTATGGAACTCAGTTCTTTGATTATTGGCTCAAGAGGGACAGTGAGCAACATTTCTAGAATAACACATAGGATTTTTATGCAATGATAAAGGCATACTGTTTGATCAGAGGCAGGTAAAATTTCAAGCCACAAACTTAATAATGTACTTTATTGTCCACTTTATTGATTCTGAAGATACCAGAAATGTAAAATTCCTGTCCAAGTTTTATTTTTGGTGTAAAACATAACTTGCAATTGTTCATTTTGATTGATATGATTTATTCTATAGATGGAAAGTAGAGTGTAAATTACATAGTGAATGAGATGCTTTTTATTTTGCTTTTTAACTTCAGAATAAATACTGGTCTGGAAAAATCGAAAGAGGCCTCTGAGTCAGTGGCTGCTCTAAGCAGAGAACTGGAGGTAAAAGAAAAGGAACTTCAAATTGACAATGAAAAAGCTGACATGGTATGTACAGCCTTCAAAGTGTATTGTTGTTTGATTTTTTTTTTTCTTCTTTTATTTATTCTATTTTTAAAAGATGAATCAATTAAAATGAAGTAAATTTTTGGAAAGAAAGGATCTTGGAGAAAATGATGCTATTTGAGTTTTCTGAAATTGGAGAGATATGATTTTACAACAAAAACTTTTAACTACGGCATGTGGGTTTTCTTACATTCTAGGTATTGAAAGAAGTTACTGTAAAAACACAGGCTGGTGAGAATGTGAAGGGTGATGTTCAGAAAGTGAAAGACAAAGCCCAAGCTATTGTAGACAGTATCACAGTTGACAAAGCCATTGCTGAAGAGAAGCTGGAAGCTGCCAAACCTGCTTTGGAAGAGGCAGAAGCAGCCTTACAGGTTAGTACTTGGACCATGTATAACATTTCCACTAAGAAGATGGATGTCAGAAATACAAAATTGCAGGTGCATTGCATAACTCTTCACTTGATAGAAAATAAATATATGTATTTTGAGGCTTTTTAGGTTCAGTTTTGTTTTTCTTTTTTCACATGAGTACCAACCCCAATATAGTCCCTTTTCAGAGAAGGGCAAGTTTTAACTTTCTTTGAAACTGTAATTGAATATAGCATGTGCCACAGGTTAGACTAGTAACTGAAAATTGATACTATCATTAAACAGCATGTGTGCAATGAGTGAAGTGCTGTCCATGTAAAATCAGTTGTAATTCCATCCAAATCCAAACCTTCTATTTTAAGTTTTCACGAAGAAATTGCATTTTCAATAGGTTTTCTGCTCTACTATTTTCTGTCTTTAAAAAAAATATATTTTCTTAGGGGTTGTAGCATTATCAAGACTTCATTTCCTTCACCATACTTTTCTTGTACAGCTTTTTTAATAGAATGTCCATATATTTAAGATTAAAAAATTAATATTTGTTGATCTTGCATAATATTTATCTTTGTCTGCTCAGCTGACTTTATAGGAGGATGTGCCTCAAGACATTTTACCGTGAGCAGTACTAGTGGAATCTGAAATACACCTGTTAGACGCTAGCAAGGAGCTCACATCTCAAGAAATGGAAAAGTATGAAGTAAAAACCTGAAGGATAGACAAACCTCAAAGGGTTTTATGTAGATTTGCTGGAAATTATACTTTTCCATTTGAGAGGCTTGTTGTGGTGGTTAAAGAATGGCATGATTAGCTTTAGAATCTAGTGTATAAGAATTTTTATGGCTCTTCTGAATGTAAGACTTCATTTTGAGTGAGACATGTTTAATAGCCTCTAACTGCCATGATGCTTAAAGGGTAGAGTGCAAAAGTCTAAATGAAGGGGGATGACCTGACAGCTGGAGAAGGTGTGTATTATAGGACCTTGATATGTAGCCACAGGAAAAAGGTTAAAGAGCTAGCAACAACAAAACAGCAAACCTGGTAGTGGGCAAGCATTCTGACAAGTGAAAAATAAGCAATGTTAATTAGTCAGCATCTGCAGTATAAAAAGGATACCAGTATGATGGGTCTGGACCTGTATCTTATTAAAGGTTACTTTCTGCTTTTGACTAAAATGGCTGAACCAAAACAATACTGCTCTTCTAGAAATGCAGGGTGCTAATAACTGAAAACCTGATTTCAAGAAAAAGTGAAGCTGGCATTATTGTAAAACTTCTCAATGGGAAAAAGTATTTGGGCTTAATCTTAAAATTTTTGACTTTTCTATAATAAATTGCTTTGCTTATGTCTAAAGGGGGAAGGCAAACTGTCATAAAAAGCGATCTAGCAGAATGTGTCCATGTATTCTCAGCATTCATTCATTCATTCATTCGTTCGTTCATTCATTCATTCATTCCCTCCTTTAAGCAAGAATCTTCTCTGTATGGGCCTGCACTTTTCAAAAATGAATCTCATAATCATTATGGATTTGCAAATTTGAGCTAGGGATTCCTATAGTAGAATTCTGGTTGCAGAGTAGGTAAATGCCTATTAAAAATATTTGGTAAATAGAAAGGTCATTACCCAGATTAAAAAAAAAAAGTGATTAGCTATTTTACTCAATTTTTTAGCATATTTTAAGAATGATAAATGCTACATTAAGAGAAAGGTAGGTACACAGCATCTTATAAGCATTTCTAAACACATAGTGAGATTAGTTTTTTAAAGTTTGAGTAAGAATTGTCAGAGTTCAGTAAAACTTTGTAGCACTTTGCCCTGTAATAAATATAGCACATTAAATGCAGAACTATAGACGAATAAATAAATGAATAAAATTTAAATGTAACAATTTTGCCACAACTTGTATTTTAGGGAAAAAAAAAAAAACAAAAAACCAAAAAAAACAGGCTGAGCTGAATTTCCTAACAGTCACAAAGAAAGACTCGGCAAAGTTTTCACACAGATATCTGGAAAATCTCTGATGAATTATTTCGTGCACAGTGAACCCAACAAGCAGCAAAATATTGAAGGGAAACAAAGGGCTGGCAGAGGGAATGCGATCTGGATGGTCTGCAGTGTAATTAAAATCTGCCTCCGTGAATTCCCAGTGAGGCATGTGCTAGGCTAGAAGCAAGATGTCATGACACTGACAGGAATCTGTTGCTTACTGTTTGGGCTGTCGTGTACTTGGACTTATTAAACTGCCTGTAAATAAGCAAAACAACTGCTCAGAGTTGTGTGTGTTGCAGGAGGGGTCTGCCCATCAGCTGTTCCCATTGTTCAGTGGTTTTATTGCTTTGTATGTGGTGCAGTAAACACTGCTGCTCAAATTGAGTCTTCTCTAAGGAGACATCTTCAGCAGACTTTTCTGTGTTTTTTGATTCATGATGTAGAGTTATGAGTTACAGTGTTATACTTGCACCCTAGGCTTATTTAGCCTTACTTGTTAGGGCCTAGGTTTTAATACCTTATTATAATATATTTTTCTATGGCCTCCTTCTATGCCAGGAATATTCCTGGTAAGATGTACTAGGAGATACAAACATATAGATATACCAGGCCTTCTCACTGGTTTCCTTAATTTACCTTCAATTGCTGGATGTCAACAAAAAGCATTTTCTTTCTAGATACAGTTTCTGGTCAATATGTTCACATTTAAAAAACAAGTAAAATTTCAAGATATTTCTGATTTGCTCTTTTTTATTGTCAAAACAGTTCATGGTAATTTTGAGATTTAAGGTGTGGGGATGCTGTGCTGAGGTTTCCTAGGAGTTGATAGGAGTAAGTAGTGAAAATCTGATTGGGGGAGGTCCTTCTAGCTTCATGCTTTTTAGAGGTAAAAATAGCATATATATATTTTTTTCTCCCATTGCTTAAGTTCACCATTAAGTTGGTGAACTTATGCCCCATGTTTTATTAACTAAACAGTAACTGCTTTGCCCTTTGTTTCAATTCCTAGACAATAAAACCTGCAGATATTGCCACAGTGGGCACACTTGGTCGACCTCCTCACCTCATCATGCGTATTATGGTCTGCGTGCTGCTGCTCTTCCAGCGTAAAGTCAACCACGTGAAAATTGATCAGGAAAAACGCTGTACTGTCCCACTGTGGCAAGAGTCGCTGAAGCTGATGACAACAGGGAACTTCTTACAGAGTGTACAGGTGCTTGTGCAACCTTTTCCTTTTTTTTTTTTTTTTTTTTTAAGGGACAATGTTTTCCCTGGTGCTCGTAGGAGAACAAATGTGCAAGGGAAATCACACAAGAGATCTGAAATGATAAGGACTTAAGAATAAATATGTCAGGATGAAATAAACTTTAATCCTTCTTAAAAAGTCATGTTATAAATCAACTATAATTTTGCTAAGTAAGGCAATAAATTTGTTTTAGGTGACAAATGACTCAAAGCCTGAAGCATTTGGTTTTGATAGGCATTAGTTATTTGCTTCATTAAAGCTGATAAAAGCCATATTTTTTCCTAGTATTTAACTTTTAATTAATTTTCAACATTTCAACTTGTGCACTGGTTTGGAAAAGCATAGATGGTTATTAGGATGAACACAACCACAATCCCAGCTTTTAAAATTTGGGATTTTTTTGGTTCACAGGATTTGTCTAGGGAAATGGAAAGACTAACTAACTGGTAAACAAATCCTTTTTCATAACTAAAACGAATAATATTATGATTTATCTATTTGGAATAAATGGTATATCTCCCTGTTCCACTGAGTGTTATCATCCCTGATTTCTGCATTTTGAATTTACTTAATTTGTCACTGGTCTAGTAGGAGGCTTGAGCAGCTTTGTATGGTTGGTAGGGGCATGGATGTTATCTATGAAGTATTCACATTGCATCTACTTGTAAAGATTTTTAATTTTCTAAAGGACTTCAACGATTAATTTCACTCATGCTTAATTAAACCTATTTGTGCTTCAGGGAACAGCTCTTTTTCAAGTTTGGGATTGGGTTTCATTATACATTGTAAATAAATTTGAAAGAGAAAATTGAGAGCTTTTCAGGAGGAAAAAGGAAAAATATGCTTTATCAAGAAAAGAGTAAAAATAAATTCTTTAAAAATTAAACACATTCCAGTAATTAGAAAAGGTAAATTAAGGGTAAGATAGATGGCTTTTGACCTTTGAAAGGATTGTCTTGCAGAATGTATGTTTTTGAACTAAAATTTAGCGCTTCATTTTCTTTTTGAAGATTGTTAAAACTTATTCTGTATTAAGCAAAACGAAACTTCTAGCAGGACCAGTGATATTTTGAAACAATTATTAGCTGTGTAACAGGAATAGTGAGTTGAGATAGCGAAGGTCATAAATGAAAGTAAACGTTTTTCCATTTCGTAAAGTGGAATGACTTTAATAAAGGTCTCAAAGATACATGTGACAAATAATTTCATATTAGTTATTTGTAAGAAATACTTGTGATCTTTCTAGTGTTCTATGTATTCTGAAATGCATGTATATATAATTTACACTTGCTGCACATGTTTTGTATCTTGCGCTTTCAAAAATTTTTTTCAGCAATTTCAGAAAGACACAATTACTGAAGAAGTGGTAGAACTTTTGAGCCCTTATTTTGAAATGGCGGACTACAACATTGAGACAGCCAAGAGAGTATGTGGAAATGTTGCTGGCCTTTGCTCATGGACGAAAGCTGTGGCAGTATTTTTTTCCATCAACAAAGAAGTATTACCTTTGAAGGTACGTCTGTTTGTCAGTCAAAGGCACCCTCTGCTCCTCATCCTCACCTGTTTGCGCTTGAGGATTTAATCTGTGGGAAACTTCATCTGCCTTATTTATGGTGGTTATCTGTCTCGAAATTTATTACCTTGAACACTGTACTTCTACAATAAAATATATTTCAAATATACTTCCTCTCGTACATTTGAGTTGTCAAAATTACAAAAGAGATGGTGTGGTTTTATCCCTCCGGACCCCTACTGGATGGGGTTAAAGCATCTGTCATCTAGGTAAATACACTACTGCAAATACTCTACATTAATTTTGAATTAAGTAGAAAAAAGCCTTGAGATTTGGTTCTTTTAATGTTCCAGATCTCAGTTCATAAGAAGATTGTACAGATACTCTTCATCAGTGTTATGTAGAGAAAAAAAAACTGGGCCTAAGTAGTTAGAATGAAAGTCAGGAAGAAAGTGGTCAAACATGTTTAACAGAGAATAGCTTGTATTATACAGGGAATGACTGAGAAGGCAGCAAGAATTGTATTTCAGCCTGGCATATTAGTTGGACAAATCAAATAGACTTCTCTTCTGCAAGCCATGTCAGACTAACTTTTGTGTCACATGAAGAATGACTGGCATTCCCAGAAGTATTTTTAATTTTTTTTTTTTCTAATTGACATTAAGGCAACTGTTCAAGTACAGCTGTCCGAAATAAGAATTTAGTTTGTTGTAAAATTCAAATAAAAGGTTTTGCTGAGTTGACATCTCTACTGAAGAGTTTGATTTGGAAATGTAGTACAGGAAAAACTTTCTGATGTGTTATAGCAAATACTTTGAAATTCTCTGTGTATTACTACACATCTGTGGTTTTGTTCTCTGTAGGCTAATTTAGCAATTCAAGAGAAACGCCTAACCAGTGCTATGCTGGATCTGCAAAAAGCTCAAGAAGAACTGGCAGCCAAGCAAGAAGAATTAGATATTGTGCAGGCAGAGTATGAAAATGCAATGAGAGAAAAACAGGTGAACTGGCCTTCACAAAAAAGAAGTTTCTAGCCTTGCTTTAAAGAACACTTGGTGTGTTCTTTCAATTTTACTATTATTCCTTGTTGATGGACAGCAGATAAGAGACAGATAGTATTTGAATACTGCCTCTTTGCTTTCTACCTCTCTCCTTTGCCTCTGATCCTCTCCTCTCTTCCCTCCCACCCTTCAAAAACTATTTTATTTGTATTCTTTATTCAGTGCCTACTACTGTAACTTCAAATTCCATGTATACTATATGTGTATAATATATTTGAAATTCTGAGTAGAATTCCCCAGAGTGAATAAGTATCAAGAATTTTATATACTATTCAACAACTGCACCAAAATAAAAGTCAAGAACAGGAATATTAAAAAGAAATACTGAATCATGTTTCTGGGAGATGTTGAGAGTTTGTCCTGATATATTTTTTCCATCTCACATTCCCTCCTCTGCATGGTGATAGAGATATTTAAGAATACATTTCTAACCTGTTGTTTATCCACTGGTTTAATGAGATGTAGAGATTTTTCTGGCCTATCAGACATACTACTGTAAACAATTTCTCTTGGTGCATGGTTTTCTCTAGACTCTGCTGGAAGATGCTGAACGTTGCCGACATAAAATGCAAACTGCCTCAAGTCTTATAAGTGGTTTAGCAGGTGAAAAAGAGAGGTGGACAGAACAGAGTAAAGAATTTGCCATGCAAACCAAGACGTTAGTTGGTAAGTTTTTATCCAAACCTTGGAACTTGGAAGCAAGTTGTTTGAATAATAGGGAGTAGTGAAACTGAAAACATTTGAAATGTCCAACTTTTCCTTTGTATGTTAGATCCCTGTCTCAAAAACAAGGGTAAATGTTTTAATTCCCTTGCTAAAGTCCTGTTAGGTGAAAAATAAATATAAGGCTAAAGTTCATATTTAAAAAGAAAAGATAAGGGATACTGTGAATGTGGAGGCATATATTTGGGACACTAAAATTTTAACTTGACTGATATTTGTAGGTAATAGTCCAAAGAGAGTGAGAGCCAATAAAATGTGTATAACTGAGAATATATATCGAGGTGAGGAAGCCTGATACTCAGGCACTGACATTTATAGGTAGAAATCAATATTTTTAACTGCAGTTACTAATGTTCATAAGAATTTGCTTCTTAGAAGGTCATGATTAGGTTTTTAAATTTGTACTTGTAAACTAAAGTACTTTGTGATAAATAATTGGTTCATTACTTAGATCAATCAATTAAATTTATCTCATCATTTACTGTGGGCTGAACTTTCTTCTTTACTTTTTACCTGGAAAGGCTACAAAAAGCAGCCTTGTTGTATGGGTTGCATTATAGTAACTAAATTGTGTTTTATTTGCGACTATAATATATATATATGTGTATTAACTTATTAAAAATCTGGGATACCTTCCCTACATATTCATCCTATTTCTTTTATAGATAACTTGAAAGTGTCCAAAAAACACTAGCTCAGTATAAAAGTATGATATCTTCTCCAGTTTAAATTTTGCGTTCTTATTTCAGAGGTAAAAAACCCCCTCAAACTATGGTGTCATGAAATTTAGGGGGGAAATTTTGAAACTGAACAGAAGATTAAAAGTTGTCCCACTTAACACCTCCATAATGATGTCTCTGACAGTTTTTTTTACCAGTACTCATCATTGTAATTGATTTACAGTAATTTCATTGAATCAGTACTTATAAGGGGTTCCACCCTGCCCCCCCCCACAACTCCCCCAACACACACAGCCCCCAATTGTTTAAGCCTGTTCCTATGAATGCACAAGGAAATGATGGAACTAAAAGTTCATGACTAAGTCCTCTCTGCCATATCCTGCTTGCGCAGGATCTGGTGTTTGGAACAGCATTACGTGTGTGTTGAATTGACCTTAACAAGCTGCCAGATGCTGATCTCTTGATTCCTACAATTGCATAGGAAGAACAAAGTAAATGTGGCCTCTGTTGAAATGTACCACTGTCATGCAATGCACCGAGCCTTGGAAAAAAGATTGATTTGCCTTCTTTATGGGTCAAAGTGTGTTTTTCAGTTACCAGCCAAAACATAGCAACACTAGCAACTAGTGAAGGAAACAGCTTGTTCATTAATAGAATTAGCAAAGTTGTAATGCTTTGGTTTGTTTTGGTTTTTTTCCCTCCTTTTTCTCTTTGAGGTGATGTACTCTTGGCTACAGCTTTTCTGTCCTATTCTGGTCCTTTTAACCAAGAGTTCCACAGTCTGCTGTTAAATGACTGGCAAAAGGAAATTAAAAGCCAAAAAATTCCTTTCCATAACAACTTGAACCTCATAGAAATGTTGACTGATTCTCCAACTATCCGTGAATGGAACCTGCAAGGATTGCCAAATGACGACTTATCCATACAGAATGGAATCATTGTCATTAAAGCATCTCGTTATCCTTTGTTAATTGATCCACAAACACAGGGCAAAATTTGGATTAAAAATAAGGAAGGCAGAAATGACCTTCAGGTAATAGAAATGCTTGTGCTTTCAAAATCCCTAAAAGCTTACAAGCATTACAATTCAGTGATTCCCCTAATGCTTAGGAAATTATATTTATACAAAAAGCTTGGCTTGAATATAAAGAATATCTCAGATATATTTTATTGGAATTGAGATTTGATTAGATGTGGAAGTGTATCCTTTAACATCAGTGACTCCATGGTTTAATGAATTTATTTTAATGGAACACAAACTTTGGAAAATAGGCTGGATGGGCACTGTCTTGTAATAAACATGTTTTCAGAATAATGTAAGTGTTAGGAAAAAACAACAACTAGTTGAATTAATACAATTCCATGTAAGGGTTTATAAATGAAGAATCATTTATAAATGTTATAGCAAGATTTTTTTTTTCATCTTTTAATCAGAAATTATGTTAGTTTTTGTTGTTTTAGTATGGATGCCAGCTGCTAAGTGCTCTGCAAATATACAGGGAAGATGTAGTGCTACAATGTACGGTCTGAGGCAAGATACACGAATTCAATTCAAACAAGAAAATAGGAGGAAGAATGTTCTTACTTGCTGCAATTATAATTACATCAATAAACCAGCTTTTTTTTTTTTAAAAACCCAAAACCCTGAAATCCATAAAAGTAGCTTGAGGTGTGATAATAGAGTGGCTCTGTGAATATAACTACCGCTTTCATGGTGGTTGTTATCTAGGTGTAGAAACCTTTAATGGCTGCTTAGTTATTATAAAAATTATTATTAGTTTGTTTACAACTTTATTAGCATCTAAGCTGAATGTGCTTTTTGAACATGTTGAAAATCTCAGTTATACTGGGGACTATTTAAAGCAAAGACTATTTAAGGTTCTGTTCCATGTAAACATCTCCTTTTCAAGGGTGAAAAAAACCACAGAAAAATACTTATCTTGGAATTGACCCTGGTGCAGTTTGACTCGGAGATGTTATCCAAAATAAAATTGAAGGTGCTAAAAGGTTCCTGTGAATTTTTGCTGTGAAATTCTTGAGTAATTGTACTCATAGGATATCAAAATTGGAAGTGCGGCTTTGCTTCTATCTTTGCAGCTGAAAAATAGAACTTTGCATTCCATGAGATCTGGCAATAGGATATGCTGATGTTCCCTTTCCTTGAGCTCACAATGTTTGCATTAATACTGGTCTACTCACAGGATCATTGCTTTTGGCAGTACTTGAAAGAAAATGAAATAATATATAAATATGAAACTAAGAAAAAGATTGGCATAAGGTATTGCATCTATGTTTTTAGATCACTTCTTTGAATCATAAGTATTTTAGAAACCGCTTAGAAGACAGCCTTTCTTTGGGAAGACCTCTTTTAGTAGAAGATATTGGAGAAGAGCTGGACGCAGCACTTGATAACATTTTGGAAAGAAACATCATTAAAACAGCTTCAGCCAACAAGGTAAAAATAAAACAAAAGAGCAAACATATGTAAATTCTCCTTTCCACCCTTCCCCTCCCCAAAACTTCTCAGCAAAATAACTCCTAATAAATATAGGACTAGAAAAATTAAACTCATTTAAATTTGATCAATGCTAATGAAAGAAAATAAAAGGTAGGGTTTATGTTCACAAATGGTAATATATTTAATGCATAGAGTTCCTTATTCCTTTGCTTATGACAATTTTTAGAAGTTGAAATAATGTTTGAATGGGCCATTTAAGGTGGTCCTGGACTGTTCTTAACAAAGTTTTTGCATCAGATGTATGATTTAAAAATGGATTTTTATGCCTTTAAGCAGAAAAACATAACCTTTTGTCCTATATGCAGTATCTGAATATGTGTGTATTGGCTCTTTATATTTCAAGACTTTTTTTTAACCTTTTTTAACTTAAGGTAAAAGTTGGTGATAAGGAAGTGGATGTTATGAATGGCTTCAGACTTTACATTACTACAAAACTACCAAATCCTTGTTACTCTCCTGAAATTAGTGCTCAAACCTCCATCATTGACTTTACTGTAACCATGAAAGGTCTTGAAAATCAACTCTTAGGCAGAGTCATTCTCACAGAGAAACAGGTTAAATAATTTGTTGTATCTCTTTTCCTGTCTGTAGTTCTGTTGAGAGTTTAGCTGAAGAATGGCTGCGCAGCAAGGGACACGAAAGGGTTAAGTTGATGAGAGTGTGAGAATACGTGACTTGTAGCATGAAAACTATGCCCTTGAGAAATAGATGTCTCTTAACAACCTTGAGCATACAGGTGTCTCGTTAAGAACCAAGATGTAAAATTGCTTAGTATGCAGAAAGATAATCAAGTATAAAGAAGCAGTAACTTGCAAGGCTTATCGCAAAGAGATATATGTGTTAATAGAAAGGTAACCAATCCTGAGCTTCGCTTTTGCAATATGTATGAACTAATTAGTGCTTGTATAAACTGTAATCGACTCCAATAAACTGAGACTTGTTGATCATAACAGCATGAGACTTGTCTCCCGCGACACTCTCACCAACATAGTTCTTATATTTTCCTGTAGAATATTTTACTTTAATTTATTACTCTCTATACCAATATTGCAAGGTAACTTTCTGGCTCTCTCTATTGTGATTATTCTTGATATAACCTATTTGTAATGGTTTAAAAAGTGGCACAGAAGCAATTGACTCATTCATGTGGAAGTTTCTCTGTCTCTTTATTGTTGCAACTGTGCTGTATTAACCTTATTTTTCCTGCCTCAATGAGTTATTACCTCATGAGAATGGCCTGTGAAAAGCAAAGGGGCCCGAAATCAAAACTGATGTTCTGTCTACAAGCCCTGGAGCTCATGGCAACATAACCTAATGCAAAGAATTCAGACTTAGTTATTTCCTTGCTCAAGGGAAAATGGGCCACCTACTGACATACCTTTTGACATTGCAGATATATTAGTTGAGGAAATCCAGGTTCAAGATGCCAGTCCCAATTAACATGCCACATGGAGTTCTGGAGGGAGGCTGGTTGGTACCTTTTAAACTATGGAACAGCTAATCCCTGTAGGTATAAGGTCAGGCAATGTTCACATTATAAGAAACACTATGCAGCTATGACTCTGTATTTACTAAGATTTTGGCAATAGTTTCAGTTGACCTTCACTAGAGAGGAAGGACAGGAATATCTTTGTTTCCTTTCGTGGCATCTTGAGGTTCTCCCATCATTCCAATACCTCCCTCTGCCCCGCCAGTGTAAGATTTTTCTTGTTAATAGACTCAGTCATCTTGTTCATGTTGAGTAGTTGCATTTCATTCCCAAACAGTGCATGGATCTCGTGAGAAAAATCACACTCAATCTGTTAAGGTCTGTTTTTTATCAGACAGCTTCATTGCACCATCAGCTCCCCTTCAACCACTGATAGCTTGTCAACCCACTATGTAAAGAAATTATCACTGTCTATGTAAAACACTCTGTGATGTGTATATTCACAAAGCCTTATGCCAGACTTTACTTCTTGGGCCTTGAAGTATAGTACATTCCTCCAGGAGACAGTTTATTAAATTCCTCCAGTCATTGCTGTTGCTGTGTGCTTGCTTGGAGGACACAGGAAAGGGAGGAGCTTGACTTTACTCAGAGGAGCCAAGAAGTAGATGGAGAACTAAAACTCATATTGGAACATGAAGAATTCTGATTAGATATGAGGGAAAATATAATTACATCAAGAGTGGTCATGCCCAGGAGTAGATTAACCAAGGACTTTGTGGGATTTCTGTTTTGGGAAGGGTTCAAGATTCACCTGGACATTGCACTGAGCAACTGAGCTGTTTAGGTCCGAGCAGGGGTTGAACTAGTTAATTTCTGTAGGTGCCTTCCAAATTAAAATTATTCTGCTGTTCAATGGCCTCTTTGTCACTAAGAGGGAATGTCTAATAAATGGACATAGGGTGCTCTCTCTACCAACTTCTCAGAGTGTTATGCTCACTACTGCTTTGTTTGAAACCCCCAGGGATATTTCCTCTAGATAAATGACAAGTGGACAACTTGACAGGCAGGGGAACTTCTACAGAATATACTTAACCATGTCGCAGTTTTCTTGGTCTCTCTTTATACACCTCGTGGTTCAAGGTTGCCTGAGAAGTCAATTTGAATACATCACATCCAAACACTTTCCTATGATGTCTAAAGATGCATCTTTGGGAATCTGGGGGTTTCCCTCTTTGGTGTCTTGGTTCTTACTACCTTTTGTAGCCTTTGGTAGGAGAGTGGTGGAACTATTTTACTGTGAGAAAGTTTGCCAAATGATTTGAGCAGTATGACTGCTTGGTGATATCCAGTGTTACAATGTATGTGCGGAACTTCTGTCCCAGAAAGAGGAGAGATTATTTATTTGAAATCAGAGTTCCTCAAGATTTTTATGCACATTTCTATCATTCTTCCTATTCTACCATCTTTTATATGGTTGTGGTCTTAGAATGAATTTCTTTCCTTCCTTTTCCAGCAAGGAAAAGGAGCATGGTATTTAAAATTTCTGCAAAGTCTGGCTCTCTGTTGTCTGCTATGTCCATTAAAAGAATCTTTGTCACATATATCTCACAGAATTAATTGTTTACTGATAGGAACACTAGTACTGATTTCTTCTTTTCCACCAGAATGTAAGCCAATTGCAAGATACAAGTGAAGCATAAGGATAAGCATACAGCTGGTAGATCTGTATAAATTTGATTCTCCTTTATTTCCTGGAGTAATAGGATTTGAAGATTTGATATATGTCTGAAGGTATTATAGCTTATGATATTAAAATGATATCATTATTTTGATACATTGGCTGTTATGTAATTTGACAAAAAGCTTGTTTTTTAGTGTCATAGGTAAGTCAGATTAGTAGTGGAGTTATAATATGCAGTAACTTTATGGTTTTTTGAATTTTCACATTCATATATCAAGATTTTTGCTGCAAAAAGCCTTGAGTTTTGTAAGGAACGGTTGATGCAAATTCTTTTACTTGTGAATTATTTTGTGAGAGGATGATATAAGCTATGTAGCAGCTCTCATATTTTATGAATATTAACAATAAATAGCATTCTTTGGTACAGTTGGCAAAATGTCGTCTGCTTGTGAAATGAACTCCATAAAACAGGATCTGAAATAGTCTCTTTGGTGCAAGTTCCTTGAATTTATGTACATGATAACTTGGTTTATTTTTTCTGCATTCTTGGTGTTATGACTGGAAATTTTTGAAGCTATGAAGAAAGCTTTCAACTATTTACACTTTTTCATCTGCAAAAAGAATTTTAAGAGCTTAATAGATGAGCTTAAGAGCTTTTTAGTAAGGTTTTGATCTAGGGTTACTTCACTTTAGCTTGGTGAACTGTCTCCACCTTGTTTCCCAGGCTCTTGTGAGGAGAATTTCTTTCTGTTTTTATGAAGCATTGAATTCTAAAGTAAGTTTAAATTTTTGAACTGAATCAGCAAAACATGAAGTTTAATTTGGCGCAGTATGTTAATTATTATATTTAATTGGATGATAACTGCCTTTTAATGCAATTTAGAAGTTCTCATTTCATCAAACTTGCATTAAAAGAATGTTTCATGAAACTGTTACCTGCTTTTCTGCAGTTCCATGAAGCAGCAGTTGATTGAAATGCAGATAACTGTAGTTTTCTTGTCTATTTTCATCATTTTTTTGTCAGATCTTTTGAATAAGTAAGCACATCCTCTAAGTTATGTTGCATTTGCATTATTCTAAAATGATTGTCCCACTAAATATTTTCTACCTGGTGATGATTATGATGTTGCAATATGCCAAGAAAAAAACTCTAAATCTGATAATAAAAGATAATTTTTCTGAATTTCCTTTTTAAGGTAAAGGAGCATTCTTTAAAATAAATGAATGTTTATATTAGGAATGTAGGAGGAGAATGTAGGTTAAGAAGACCAAAAGTTTAGAATGTGGGAAAAGAATTAAAAAAAAACAATTTCAAAAGTTGTAATAGTTTTTCAAAGCTGCATGAAGAAAGACTACTCAAATGGGGGAGTAAAACCTCTCCTTAAGCCTTGCTAAGGGCTCAGGTCCATAATGTCTCTAGTGCTATATGAGAGGTTATGTGTTTCTTAGTGCTGTCCTTATTCCTTTGGAATATTAGCAGCCGGTAAACAACATGGAAATGGACTTGGAAATGATGGAGTGAACACGGAACTTCCAAGTTCAGAGAGACAGTGTTAAAATTATTCACCAGACCTTTGTAAATTTGGTGAAGTATTTATCTAGACAGCAAATATTTTTACCAACTGGCTCACTTACTGTTCATTCATAAGGTTCATATTAACCTTCTCCTATGAAAAACTCTTAACCCGTCCTCTCTCTTTTCTTTCTTTTTACTTCACTGTACTGAAACATTTAGTTATATTTCAGTAGAGGATTTTTATCTCTGATGGACTAATTTATATGAAGTTTTTAAAGGTTAATTTTAAGAATGAATGGAACAGATTGTTATAGCTGAAAAATATTTTTCTAGGGATTTCACATAGCTGTTTTTTAATGTAAAACTCTTGGTTAACAGTTATTCATCTTCTATATTTGGGCACTGGAAAAGAATCTAGGTACATAAACCACCCAGATTGTATTACTAAATGTATAAAATAAATAATTCTAGTGATGTAACTCAAGTTCTACATATTTCTTGATTAATGAAGCATTTTAGTGAGAGACTGAAACTATCCCTGTCTGATGGAGGAGTATTGGCACTTCTTGAAATATATGATGCTTGATTTGATGACTAAGCATGGCCATTGAGTCTAAGTTTTCCATATGGCAATTGTAAAGCAAGGCATAAATGAGGATAAGATTACATGTAGGGGAATAAAATCCTATGTCTGGAATGGTGTTTGCATTTGTCTTTTCTGAAACAGAAAGAGAAGACAAACCATTGTGAACTTGTTATTCTTTTATGGCATGATACAAGCATCTTCCATAATATTTTTAGAAATTATTTGTTAATGCCTACTTATGTAGCAGGTTCAGATCCTGGCAATAGATATTATGTCAGAAATACCACTGGAATTATTTCCCCAAAATAATTCAGCTAGTTTTGACCTATGCTGTTTTAGCAGGATCAGTATTTTTTAAGCTAAATATTTGGGTTTTTTCTTTTCTTTTTGATTGCTCGTCTGTTTCCCAAATATTACCATGTAATCCAATAGGAATTAGAGAAAGAAAGAACTGATCTTATTGAAGATGTGACTATGAACAAAAGGAGAATTAAAAACCTAGAAGATAACCTTTTATTTCAACTTACAAGCGTTAAGAGTTCTCTGGCAGATGATGAGACTCTGCTAATTGTATTGAATAACACTAAGAAGACTGCTGAAGAAATAACACAGAAACTGCAAGCTTCTGCTGAAACTTAAGTACAGATCAATTCAGCCCACAAAGAGTACAGACCTGGTGAGTGAAGGTAGTCATAGAAGACAAATAGCTAGACCATATATTTAAAACACCAATACTTAGAGTAGGAGAAATGGTAGGATGAGATCAGGAAGACCAAAAACTGGTGGGAGAGATCTGTGTTTTCCTGTAAGTAAAATGTATCCAGGAGATGTCATATTGAGCTGTAACAGAGAAAATAGTCAATGTTATGCCTCATGTGGAATTTATAAAATTGAATGAATTGTTCTCTTTGTAGACTTCCCATTACTCTATAAACAAGCACATCATTAGGGTGTTTAGGTAAGTATATGTTTGAGTTCAACATGTTGACATTCTTTTACAGAGCTTGTATAACATTAAGTACTCTCTATATCTGTTCTGATGAATGCTTCACCATTTATCCTTTGGTTGTTATAGTCAACAAATTTCATGAGTCTTTTGACTTTTAACCGACAGGTGAAAAAATGTGAAAAAAAACAGGGAAAACAGGGGAAAATAGCTCTCTGTAATTGTCTGTATTCTATGAAATGTGTAAGATGATACAGTTAGTGTACCAGAAACATTGCAGCTATTGTAAAACCTTTGTGTTTAAAACTGAATGACTCCTGAAAAGAAGTTAAATCAGTGCTGGGTAAGTTCAATCAATATAGCTATTTCTTCTATATGAATCTTGTAAAAGTTTATAAAAAGAAATTTGTTTGGATACTTAAACAGTATTTTAAACAGCCATAATTTTTATGTGTTCTGCTGCTGATCTGAATATTGCAGATCTCCAGATATGCTCGTATTTGAAAACTGGACTTTACATAGTTTGCATTAATTACAGAAAAGAATTTTTTCCCCTGATGTATACATGAGGATTAAATGAATGATTTTATTATTTTTCTGGCAGTAAAGAATAGAAAAACTCAAGGATCTTCAGTTATCATTAGTGTGAAGATCATTGTATGTGTTTTGGAGAGTTAAAGTTTTCTGCTCTACATTTCTACTTTTAACAAATTTTTCTTTCCTGCTCTTCAGTTGCAACACGAGGTAGCATCTTGTACTTCCTTATCACTGAGATGAGCATGGTCAATGTCATGTATCAGACATCACTTTGACAGTTTTTGGGGCTTTTTGACCGCTCCTTAGCCAGGTAATTTAGCTAACAATAAGTATAATTTGTATTTACCCATTCCTGGAGGTGCCTGTAGTACAGTAAAGATTTATTGTAAACTAATATCAGAAAGAAGACTCTTGCTTCTTACAATCTTGATCAAGAATTGTCAGCTTAAATACCCATAAAAATTTGTAAGTTAACAAGGCAAAGACCCTTCTAATGTACTTACAGTCCCTCAAAATTTGTCATTAGATAATTAAATACCATTATACTGCATTGATTTTCAGCTGGACAAAAAGACTTGATTAGAAAGGATTTTTTGTTGTTGTTCCCTCAGTCTGAAAGTTGTTGCCAGCTTGCTGTCTGATATTCTGTTTGTGATCTATTATTTTTCATGTTTTGAAAATACTGAACTATGGCTTTTTCTTTTTTGCACAGTATTCCCTTTCTATAAAGCCTAAGAAAATCAAATTTCAACTGCAGACCTTTCTTCTAACAGGTCTACCAAGAGCCCTATAACCAGCAAGAGGGTTACCAATATTATTGAATATAGGACATATGAAGTATTCAAACATACTGCCTGAGGGCTCTATGAGGAGCATAAATTTCTTTTCACATTACTTCTTACTTTGAGGATTGATATACAAAGAAACAGAGTGAAACATGAAGAATTTCTGACACTTATTAAAGGTGAAAACTATGAATAAATTATAAGGAGAGCACATTATTATTTTAGAAAATTTATGTATTTGTATCTCCTAGCCAGCATGCTCCTTCCTTTTGCGCATGAGAAATCAGTCAATTGTAAGAATACATGTTTATCATTCTGATCTGGTGACAGACAACCTTGTATGGCAGCTCTAATTTCTAGCAGCACACTGAATATTGATGAATATATCTTTTTAATCATGAGAATTTGAAAGGAATATTGTTGTCTGCTGCTCAAATACCATCAGGTATGTGTTTAGCTTAGAAAAATTGTTATTGTACTAAACATATTATAGTAACTGCAGCAAATAGGGGCAGAAAATGATGCTAACATTTTAAAAGAACATTGGAGTCTCAGCTGCATGAGACAAGGTCATGGCTTTGGCCTCAACTGCATACAAGCACTGAGTTCACTTGAAAGTTTGGATCCATTTTATATTACCTTTTCAAGAGACTTAGTTTTCCAGGCAGTATTTATTAATGGATTATATGTGTAAATTTTTCTATGTTGAATCTTCAGAATAGCTTTTCCCAAAAAGCCTTTATTTCCAGGCACATTGCACAAAAAGCCAGTAAAGCCTCAAAATGTAAATTGGCTAATGCTTCTGACTAAGTTACATAATATTAAAAAAACACTATAAATTAACCAAATTGCAAACTCAGCTTAATCAAATATGGCATGGTTTTGTAAGGTAGAAAACTTCAGAAACATCATGATTTAAAAAATGGATTATTGTATTTGGTTTTTTTCCTTCTTATTTTGTTTATTTTTCTTTGTCTCTCCAACAGTGCTAATAACTAATTTCAATTTCTTGTAGGTGGTGCTTCCCTAGACCTTAAAGCTTGTCCTCCTAAGCCAGCTAAGTGGATTCTGGATATGACTTGGTTGAACTTGGTGGAGCTCAGTAAGCTTGAACAGTTTTCAGATATTCTTGATCAAGTACGTAAGAGCTTTTGAAAGTTGATCTCTTGTCTAACAAGTAATTGTCTGGTAACAATCCAGCCATGTGGTGGAAAATGGCTTATTTAATGGAAGAGAAGCAAAACTGACAGCAGATGGCCACAGCTATGGCCCTGACTGCTTAGCAACATATGTTGATATAAAATCTCAACCACGCCCAAGAAAATAAGAAGAGTGTAGAGTGTTCATACTTTCTAAAATGGTAATATTTTCAGATTGGGATTATCCCAATACAATTATCCAATTAATATATTGCAAATTTATTTTTATTCTGGTTATTACATTATCTTGCATCCCTGTTGTGCTTTCTTACACTATGTTTTATGATGCTTGTTCCAATATTACTCTGGTTACATGGAGTAAAAGTTAGGGAGAAGGTACATTCATGCGGAGAGCAATTATGTACTTGCTGTTCTCTAAGCTGTATCTGTGCCTAGCTATCCATATTCTGACATAGCTATGCTATATTATATCAGAATATAACATGCTGATTAATAGCTCCTGTTTTCAGAATATGAATACTCCAGGGTTGTGTATTCTACAATAGCATACTTATAATCCGAAATTTTATCCTATAATTTTTATTAGCCTTTTTAAATCTGTGGAAGAATGACTCTAAACAAATGCCTGGGTGTGAATTTCACATCTCTGACTCTCATTAAAAGTTTGCAACCTAGTGGCAGTGCAAATATGACTTGTCTGTTTAGTAATATTTGCTTCTTTGGTGGTATAATTGCAGATTTCCAGAGAAGAGAAACAGTGGAAAATCTGGTTTGATAGTAAGAATCCCGAAGAAGAATCGGTTCCTAGTGGCTATGGTCAATCTCTGGACTGCTTCAGACATCTTCTTCTTATCAGATCTTGGTGTCCTGACGGGACCATAGCTCAGGTATATTTTTACAGCCTACATGGTCTATTTAGGTATCACTACGGTAATAGTTTTCAGATTGCAGGTTTGTACTATCTTATATAATGCTAACGGTCCATTTTGTAATGGACCCTTATGTTGTATTTTCTGAAATTCTTTTCAGACTATTTATGTATTTGTTACAAGGGCAGCGATAAAAAATTATTCCAATATATTGAACAAATATTACCCACTGTGGTGATTTCTGCTGGAATCATATGTGTTTATTCAGATCTGCTTTATTAGTTCAGAAGATACTTTTGACTATCCTTGCTTACTCACTAGAACTCTAGAAGTGTGACTGTGTTAAACTGAAGTCAAATATTTTAATGAACTTGACTAGATGAGGTAAAATTGAAAACAATTTAATTGAGAAACTACTTCTTGCATGGAAGAATTAGAATCACTTTGGAAAAATCTTTAATAAAGTCTGCTCAAAGTTCTCAATTTAAACACATCTATTTAAAAATTACAGAACTGAAGTTTATTAAATAGACCTTTTTAAAAGAAAAATAATTTTCTAGGAACTTATTTTTAAACTTTATGTTCTTCTCCAGTAAAAAAGAACAAAAATTTATAACATTACTGACAATTCAAGACAATTAATGATGATTTACTGAAATTAGAATGCATAACTTGAAGTGTGGTGTTAATTTTATTGATGCATATCTTTAGACATTGTGATTGGATTCAGAGAAAATCTCACAAATTACTGGTGTAACTGCAGTCAATAGATTAAGCAGTACTGTACGATGAATATCTCTATGATGTCTGCTATGTGTCTGAAACAGATCACACAGGATTAGTTCCTCCTTACTGTTAATGGGGCAAGGTAAACTTACATCTTTCCATGGTTTTATGAAAACTGATAGTTTATCAAATGTTATATGCTGAATGTCTTTTGTCTCCGAGAGATAACCCAGAGGTGTTAAGGGGAAGATTTATCTAAGACAAGAGCTGTGTGGGGGGAAAGAGTGTAAGAAAGATCATCTCAGACTGTTTGAAAGAGCCTTTTCTATTTCTTTGAGAAAAAGAACAATAATCTAGAATTTTTAAAGATAAATAGAGAGGGGAGAAGAGTTGGTTTTCACCTATTCCTCTGGATTGTCTACTTAGTGATAGTTATTGTAATCATTACTACTGTTAATTCTTTGCTTATTTTACTGCAGAGTGAGAAAGGCCTACAAGCTTTGAAGCCCATCTTTAGAATTTTTCTCTTATTTTTCTAGATTCTGATGCTAAGAGTTACACTATCTAATGGAGATATCCTTAAATCATAAAAATTTTTCCAAAGTTTTAGAGAAGTTGTTATTTTTTATTATACTCTAATTATGGTTACATATAAAAATACATACAGATATATTAATTATTATAATTATTTTTTAAAAATTCACTGGTTGTAAAAAGCTATAAAAAGCAATGCCTTCAAAGACAGTATGATGTGTTGACATGTAAAAATAAACTTGTTGTATATTTATATTTTTGATATAAATTTTTAAATTTCTTTGGTCTTCAGTTGACCTTTTGGTAATATTTACACTGGGAAGAAAACAGTATAAAATGGTTAGGTCACAAGTTAAATTTACCCTTTTTAATATAGGCAAGAAAATATATCATTGACACTATGGGGGAGAAATACGCAGAGGGAGTCATCTTGGACTTGGAGAAAACATGGGAAAGAGTCAGATCCACTTACTCCCCTCATATGCTTTCTTTCCGTGGGCTCTGATCCTACGGACTCAATTATTGCTTTGGGAAAAACACTGAAGATAGAAACATATTGTGTTTCCATGGGCCAGGGGCAAGGAATCCATGCTCGTAAACTTCTACAGCAGACAGTGGCTCATGTAAGTAACAAAAACCAGAATGTTTTTCTCTCTGTATTAAGCACTTAGAAATAAAAATCCTGCCATGAGATAAAGTTGTTTGGTGGGTAGTTAGTGCTGATGCAAATGCCTATGTTTATTTATATACGTGTCCTAAGCAAGAGAACTGTATTTTTACACTCCTTCAATTTGCCACAGCAAACTTCTTGGTACTGTGCAGATGCTTTTCCTTGAAAATTGAGTGTTTTTCATATAAAATGGGGATTTTATAGTGATTGCAGACTGATGAACAGAGCTGAATTGATTTTTTGGTTTTTTTGATTATATAACCAGCAAATATTCTTCTGTAGGCATTTCAGATTATATTTTCAGTTTTTTATTTTAGTAATATGGATGTACTTTGTTAAATAAAGAAAATGAATTCCAGATATGCTATTGATAGTTACATAAACTTGAGAAAAACAAGATAAGTATAGCAAGTTATTTTGTATTGCTGTAGTCTGAACCTGAATTTGGACTTGGGAGGGACAATCTGGTAACAGGCATTTTACAGGATGAGGAATTAAAGAGAAAAACTATCCGTATGAGAAAGGTGAGATGTTCCAATCTGGCATGCTTTGCGCATCAGGTGGTACTACTGCTATGCTCGCTGATGTGAAAATACTGATCTTACTCTCGTTTGCTATGAGCTTCTTTTTATGACCTGTTTTACTTTTGCTTCAGATTCTTGTTCGATAACTTCTCATAAGGAACTAATTGACAGATCAAATGAGAAGAAACCCATTCAAAAACAGGGGAAAGGAGCATCTTTAGTTTAGTCAAGAGAAACGCAGTTACCTTCCCTCACTGTCTCACAAGGTGTCTTAGGGAAGAGGTATATGAGATGCCTTTAATGAAATATGGTAATTCATATAAAGAAGTTTGACATCTATTGATTGATAGAAATAGGTTAATAATATATGTTTATTTGATTATTTTCCAAGCCTGGAACCCCTGTGAGGAGCAAGGTTTCGCAGGTTGCTCTGTGGAGCTACTCCTGAGATCCCTTATGTAAGTCAAAATATACCAGTTTCTATCAGCGCTGTAGTCATGACAAGGTATGTTTTAAATGTATTGAAATGGAAAAGGTAGAGAATATTTAAATAGACCAGATGAGACAAGTAGGGACCACTTGTTCAGGTGAAAAAAACCAAATAAGCTAACACCCTCTTCAGAAGAAACAGCCCAGATCTTAGCTCCCATCAAGGAGATTTCAGTTTTTGAACAGTGTTGATAACTTTTTAAAATCTATTGTTTTAAACTAGGGAGGTTGGGCACTTCTACAAAACTGCCACCTTGGACTTGACTTTCTGGATGAGTTAATGGACACAGCAATAGAGACAGAGAATGTTCATGAAAGCTTTAGACTTTGGATTACAACTGACATTCACAAACAATTCCCCATCACCCTTCTTCAAATGTCGATTAAGTTTACCAATGAACCACCACAAGGGCTCAGAGCTGGACTAAAGAGAACATACAGTGGTGAGTGATAGAATGCTAATGATTTTGGACTGTGATGCTACTGTGTGGTCAGGTTAAACTGGTAGTAGGTGTAAGCTCGTATGAGGAACTGCTTGCAATGATGCCAGGGCACATCTTAGTTTTTGTTTTGAAAATTAAAAAGAAGATTTGCTGATGTTCTGTTGCCACAACTAATTGGATATCAAAACAATGAATGCCTTTTCTTTTCTCACAATTTGGCTTGTAGTATCTCAGTTCAAAGTGTTTGAATTTTTAATATTCTGTCTTTTGGCAGAAAAATGGCATGGTTAGCCATCAAATGCTCTTTACACTACATAAAATAAAGGACCAAGTCTGTGCAGAAAGCCACTTTATGTGAATTCAGCTGTTAGTAAATTGTGGGGTTTTTCCCCCTGAAGTTTACTCTTTTAATTTGAGCAATTTAATAACATGCTACAAACTGTCTCCAGCACAGAACATTTTGTGGAACAATAATTTACCCTTGGGAGAAGCAGAGAGCCAAGTGAATATCTCTAGAGTGATATTTTAGCACTGATTTGAAGTAGTTTCGAAAAAGACAATTACAGTGATTCTCATAAAGCCCATTTGCAATCAATAGGTGTCAACCAGGATTTATTAGATGCCAGTAAAATGGTGCAATGGAAACCACTGTTGTATGCTGTAGCCTTTCTGCACTCCACCATTCAAGAAAGATGCAAATTTGGGTCTCTGGGTTGGAATATTCCCTATGAGTTTAATCAAGCTGATTTCAATGCTGCCGTGCAGTTCGTTCAAAACCACTTGAATCGCATGGATACCAAGAAGGTAATTCATGATTCTGTGGGAAAGGTGGATTAAGATGATGGATCTTTCTAGTAGTAGAATGTATGCAAATGCTTCCTAGTAACTTAACTACAAAAGTTATTTTAACTTATTGTTTTTTTCCACACATATTTAATATTTCAAGTATATATGTCTCTACAGCAGCAGACTTAGACTTCTAATCCAGTGCATATTTAATTTCTCTAGTAACCTCTACATTAAAAAAAAAAAAGCCTTTCCAGCCATCTCAGAAATATAAACCTTAGAAGTATAGACCTTATTTTCAATTCTAATTAAGTCAATTAGTTTAAAAGAGATATTTCAAATGCTCTTGTGTTTAAATCCATTTCGAGTAAAAGCAAGATTTCCCCCCTCTGCCACCTATCTTTGCAGCATCAAGAAGTCAAAAGTGGTTTTAAATGACTATACAAGAATGTCTCCTATGTTTCTCACTTTCATATGGTCAGTTGTCATACAGAGAGGTCTGTGTCAGAGCAGTTTGCAGTTGGCATTTTAAGTGAAAGGAGAATTCAAATATATCTGTAACCTTCTTGCTATCTTCAAGATGCTCTTTAATTCCAGCAAATTCTATTTTGATAAATCCTTGCAGGTGTTCAGGGAATGCAAGACTATAATGAAAAAAAGAGTAATAGGAAAGTAACTTTCTTTCGAATGGGACAGACATGGTACATCAGCTGTTTTTTCTAAGGGAGGTCTAAGTAAATAAGAGGGGATTAGCTGAAGTCAGTAGTTTCAGCTTGGTTTTAGGGGATCTGCTGGAGTACTGTTTGTTACATGATAGGTGAGATCCAGTATGGTGGTCATGTGACAGATGACTTCGACAAAAGACTCATGAACACCTTTGTAAAGATTTGGTTCAGTGAAAACACATTCAGTCAGGAATTCAGTTTCTACAAAGGATACAGCATACCCAAATATACTATGGTGGATCAATACCTTCAGTACATACAGGTTGGTAAATGAAAACTGTTTCTCATAGGTTGTTTCTCATAAAATGATTCTCATAAGATGTTTCTCATAAGTTCCTGATTCCCTATAATGTTTGTCTTTTTTCTGAGTACCTGTATTTTGCCTTTCATTCATAGATTTTTAAACTGATTTCTAGCACTTTGCATATCTATTAGTGATAACTAATTTTGGTTATCAATGTTATAATTTTCATGACAGTAATATATATTTTCTTTTTCATGCGCTTTGCTTGTGGGACATACCTAAAGGCACAAAGTTATTAAAGGAGGCAAAGAATGGAGTCCAGACATTGGGTACAACCTCTTTGAAATAAAAGTCTAGGTATATGAGAGTAAAAGTTTATTATTAAAATAGTGTATAGTTGTTAAAACACAATTTGTTTGGTGTGGTTTGGGCTGTGACATGACAAATGGACCATAGCAAGTTATTTGGCTTAAGATTATTTGAGGAAATCTAGCTTGTTACTTAACAGTAATCTATGGGGGTTTTTTTTCTTTTTTATTTGGTTTTGTTGTGTGTTGAGTTTTATGGTTGTTGTTTTTTTTTTTTTTTTTTAATAATTTGCTTCTAAATCTCCAGTTGTACTCTTCTTATATTTTACTATGTAGAGCCTTCCTGCTTATGACGGGAGGTGTTTGGTTTGCACCCCAATGCGGATATCACCTACCAAAGCAGTTTCCAGAGGTGCATTGGACACCATCCTCAGTATTCAGCCTCAAGATAGCTCTGGTGGAGGAGGTGAAACTCGAGAGGCAGTTGTAGCCACACTGGCTGATGATATGTAGGAAAAACTTCCTGCTGATTATGTACCATTTGAAGTGAGTTAATGAAATTCTGGCAAAAACATTTGGTCCATCTTGTCTTTTCTGGACTGAAAATAAAAAACGCCAACAAATTCCCAAAAACTTTGCTAAAAGCATGTTTGAATTAATTCATACAGGCAATAGTTTGTATTTTAAAGAAGTGTGGCCAAACTATTGATGTTTACAATGAAGTCATTAAATGTGTGCTGAAGTGCTTTTGTAAGGACTTTTTCAGAAATATTAAACCCGTTAACGTTTAAGTTGTCATTTGCACTATGAGGGAGGTTGGATCATCAGCTTTTATCTGAGGTTGTTGACACTATAAAATTTCTCGTTATGTTAATTCAGCTGTTTATTTGTTTATTTTACACTTTTGATTAAAAATGTATCAGTGAGTTTGATTAGAATACAGGATTGCCTGGTATTGTGATAGTTCCCAGGCATTGCTGCTATGCTGAAGTAAAGTGGCTGGGGCAATTACTCTTTATTAGTTTGTTCAAAAAGGACCTTGGAATTGCTTGTTGGAACTAAAGCTGAATTCTCTGAACTAACGTAAACAGCCTACAAGCTCTTTAAATGGCATTAGCTCAAAGACTAAATCATGACTTGGACTAAAAACATAGTCAGTCTCAGCATCACAGATTTCTCTTGGAAAAAATCCTGTGTTTCTCTCTTGCAGATAATTCAAGGGAGGTGCCAAACTGACCATTTAAGCTCGTAAATAAATTATGTTATTTCTCAAAGATCTGGGGCCTAACATTGACATAAAGCAAATTTTGTTTTTCTCACTTCTATTGAAAGATCTTTGGTTTTTTATGAACAGGTAAAAGAAAAACTAAAGAATATGGGACCTTTTCAACCCATGCACATATTTTTGCAACAGGAGATTGAACAAATGGAGAGAGTTATTTCTTTAGTGAGAAGCATGCTGACTGATCTAAAACTTGCCATTGATGGGACAATAGTTATGAGATAAAATCTGAGGGATGCTTTAGACTGCATGTATGATGGAAGGATTCCTGCTAGCTGGAAAAAGGTAGGTGTACATCACTTGTTCTGGAAAGAAATAAAAAAATCTATTTCTGAAGACTACATTAAACTGCTAGACTTAGAGTAAACATTTTTTTCAAACTATGTTTCAGAAGTGTTAACTGTGCAACTGCTGGAATAGATTTTGTGCTAAAATAAACATACTCAAAACAAGCCTTTTTTCATTTATGAAAATTGAAATGAATGTGAAGGATGCAGCTTTGTTCCATTTTAACAGTCTGTTACATATTGGCAGTATAAAATCCCAGAGAGAGGAGAGAAATTTAAAATATGATGACGGATTTTGAAAATTAGCACCCACATTAGTGGACTAAGATGGTGTTATTTATTGGACATATATAATTATTGGACATCCTTTTCTGGGTTAAGTAGAAGTGGCCTGTCCATTTTGGTCAAAATCAGTGTGCTTTGAGTTTGAGAAATAGCCACGTAATTGCAGAATAGTAGACGCTGGAAAGGACCTATGGAGACAGTGTAGTTTAATCACACTTCCTAAAGCAAGGTCAGTTAAATTAGGTTTCCCAGGAGTCTCCAGAATCAGAGAGGTGCAACCCATTCCGCTCTTTGATCATCTTCACAGTAAAAACCAACCAATCAACCAACCACCAGCCAAACAAACAAAAAACTCCTTTAAGTTGAAACAGAATTTCTGACATTTTGTCTTGTTCCCATTGTCTTCTGTCCAATTGCTGAAAAGGATCAGGCTCCATCTTCTTCAGTCCCCCACATGAGATATAAACCTATTTAAGCCTCCTTTAAGCCTTCTCTTCTCCAAGCGAAACAATCCCAGATCTCAGCCTCTCCCCATATAAATTGTTTTCAGGGATAATTAGACGTCTTAATGGCAACTGATGGAAAGATTTTTTTTTTTTTTAGTAAAAAAGGGTTTTTTTTGGTTATTTGCTTGTTTTGTTTCTACTGGAAAAGTGTTTTCATGGTAGAAAACCTAGATGTGAACAGATGCTTCAAAACACGGCTATATCTCCACATAGTCCAAGTTCAGTTTTCCTTAGGTTTTATTCAGAAGAATAAAAATGCAGAACAGTCCTACAGAAATCACATTGTCTTGCTATATTGACCTTGGAATTATAAAGACATGTATACAACTTTTCTTTTTCTCTTATACAGCTGTCTAACCTTGCGAAAATGTCATAAAATAGACAATTCCACAGAGAGCATTAAATATGTAAAAGGAATAGTAGACATGATTTTAAACAGAAAAATAATTTCCTTCAGGTTTCAGTGGGATGCAAAGTTTAAGCATCAGATTAAAGTTAAGATATGATAGATGATCTTCAAATATGCTTTGCTAATATTATATTGTTTATTAACATGGGAAGATGTAGCTTTGCTTGACAGCAATGTGCTATTTTAAAATATGTTTACGGATTTTAGGCATCTTGGCCTTCCTGTACACATGGTTTCTGGTTTACTGAGCTTCTAGAAAGAAACCACCAGTTTTACAAGTGGATTTTTGAAAGTCGACCGAACTGTTTCTGGATGACAGGGTTTTTTAATCCCCAAGTGTCAGAATCTGTGGGTATTGGTGATTCCGAGATTGTAGAAAGTCTCTGTCTTTCTGCCCCGTTGCCAAAGAAGAAGCCATAATTCATCTGTGCTGTTTTCAAGGTTGTTTATTCTTGCTTATCTATAACATGTTCTGCTGCCCTGCCGCAGGTCTGTCCTGCAGGGCAGTGTGCGGGGCTCTGCCCCCAGTGGGATGTTACAAACATTATATACCAGAAACTACGTGTACTATATTTACAATAATGTGCCAATATCTATCATCTACGTTGAACAGTGTGTCCCCAGCCTAAACCAATAGAAAAATGCCAACACTACAGTGAAACATGGAGGGCATGAAGAAGGAGGAAAAGGACAAGACATACCCAATTCCTCCATCTTTTCCCCTCTGAACCCCTAATCTAGAGACCTAAAATTTTACTCTTGCACCCGTGTCACACTTAATTATTACTCTTATCAAACACTCAAAGCTTGTAATTCATCCTGTAAGATTGAAAACTCCTCTCCATGGACAGAGATCACAGACAGTGTCTCTCGGGGCTCTGTACAGGGGGGTTTCTGACCCCTGCCAGGGTCCCAGACCTGCCAGAGCAGCCAGAGGGAAGCCCTGGATTCCCACATCTCCCTTTCCTTTTTGAACCAAGAACACTTCTTCGACAACTTTGTCCATGGTCTGTCTCATGCACTGAGGCAAGGACAGCACAAGCATCAGAAGAATTACAATACCTTATAATTGAAAAGTAAAACAAATTGAACACACTATCTACCTATGATTTCTCCAGGTGTGTTTGGTCCTCTGATACCTCTTCAAATTTATCACTCTTGTGTCCATGTGTTTACGATAGATGTTCAATTGCTGTGTTCACAATAGATGTTCAGTTGCTGCTTTGTTATCATTTCTCTCTGCTAGCTAACAAATCATTCGATGCAAAAGAAATGACATGGGCATCTTTACTCTGCCCACAACCTCTTTTGATCCAACTGCACCAAGGCTCTTTTTGATGCCACCTGCTGTGAAAGCAGAACCACTCAGTTTTTCCGAGCCTTTTTCTTGGTATTAACATTATCATTGCCACAATTTGGATCACTTCATTCATTAGATTTTTTTTTTTTCTCCTTGCTCTCTTATCAAGGTCATGATGTGTGTTAACAAGAGATCTTTCAATGCTGCATGCACCACCCTTGATTTTTGCAGGGATAGCAGGCCAAATTCTGTCCCTGCAAATTCAAAAGCATCCCTTTTTAGTAGAACGGTTGGATTTTTGAAGGGATAGTTTGCTCCTCATTTTGGTGTAATTACATCAGGATGATACATTTCTATGAAAGAGCTGGTTCGGAGTGACATTTATCATGTGATTATCTGTCTCTGTCACTCCCAATGGATTGAATTTGGTACAGAATTTCATTTTTGTTGACCCAAAATGTCCAAATCCAGAGGTTCAAAGTGAGCCACAGGAACTGTGTCCAAACATGCCATCCCTCCACAGGATCTGAAAAAAACTTCAGAACCCTTGGAAGGATGTCCCCTGGGACTGACCATTCCCCCACTGGCACACCTACCAAGCATGTTGAAAATGGTTTCTCTGGTTTCAAATGGGTCAGGCAAATGCTGTCCAGACCTGCTGCTTTTGCCAAAGTCTCCCACACTTTTTCCCTTGGTTGTCTCATGGGAAAGTCTGTCCTATTGCCCAAGGCAACAGGTGAAAGAATGAAGCACATGAACACTATCTGTCTGAATCCCATGTCCATGTCCCCACCCTCTGTGAGAAACCCCACAATGCAGCAACACCCAAACAACACTTGATTTCTCAGAAAAAACCCCAAGTCTCTGGGTGATCAATCGTTGTCCGACGAGACGTCTGCAGCATCGTTGTCTGCCTTTGTCTGCGTGCTTGCTTCTCTGCTTCTCGGGTCCACGTCCACTGGCGTCTGCACCCGATAAGGTTTCATGTGCCTTGCTGGCATTCACTTCAGTCCTCATCCTATAGAAACACAAGCGAAACCCTCGCCCAAAGTTATTAATGTAAATGGACCTTCAATCTGTCCTGACTCTGGGTTTCTGATCAAAACGATAGGATTTTCCCTTAGTTTTTCCTGTGGGCTGTTTGTAAAATATCTGACAATTAGTAGAGTGGGCTCTGAGAAAAAACCATTTAAAAAAATTCAACACATTTGTTCAACCCTGCAAAAATTCAACACATTTGTTCAACCCTGCCTCCCCCCTTTTCTGTTTATCCAAATGGATTTCAGGGTGTGATGTGTTCTTTCACTGCTTGCTTGACCTGAGGGAGAATGAAGAATATTTAAAATATGTTTGACTCTCTGTTTTTTTCAGAAATTTGTCAAGCACCTTGCCTGTGTAAATTGGACCATTATCTGTTTCTATTTCTTGTTGCACTCTTAATGATGCAAATGCTTATAAAAGATGTCTGCAGGCATGTTCTGTGGTCTCCCCTGTATGTAATGGTGCAAAAATTGCCCCTGAAAATGTGTCAACTGAAATATGGATATTTTCGAGCCTCCCAAAAGATGGGTATTTTGTGACATCAGCTTGCCACAGCTGAAGGCTTTTACAAACCTCTCGGATTGACCACTCCTGTAAATACAGGAGATGGCACAAAGTGGCACTCTGGCAAGCAGATTTCCTTTGTCTGGCTTTCAGAAAGGTGAAAGGTTTCAATCAATGCCTGTGCATTTTTGTGAAAAAATGCATGGCTCAATTTTGCTTGCTCAAAAATGTCTGGCAGTGTCTACAAGATGGACATTGTGAGTCTATCTACATGAGCATTTCCTTTTACTAAAAACCCCAGAAGTGGAGAATGCACTTTGATGTGTTTATTAATGTTCTCTGTTTTTCTAGGATTATTTTCATGCATAATAGATATGAATATAAAATTTCATTGTCCGTATGTTTTAGAAGTGATCCCTCTAATCGTTTGACCACATTTGCAACATACACTGAACCTGTGATCAGATTGAGGGTTCCTGAAATAACTGAAAAACCCTGACTATTGTTACCAATTTTGCAACTTGTGGTGAACCTTGTACCATTTTGATATCTGATTCCCTTTTCCCTGTTTTTTGATTTTTCTATGTGACCACTGATTTGTGAGTTTTTCCCAAACCATCAGTGAATACTGTCATTCCTTCCACTGGTTCCTGGCTTATTTTTGGTTTTTCCCTGAAGCTCACTTTTACATTTAACATTTTGTGTGCTGGATAACGAACTATGCAAACTTCTGAATGCCCTAACAACGTGATTGAAAAATCTTGTGACTTTGGATTGTCCACTCAAAATATTTCTTCTTTAAATGTAAATGAATGATTAAGAAATCTTTGCCTGACATTGTCAACAATCTGGTCTTTGCCACAATAATGATCTGGGCTTTCATCTCTAAATCTGTAAGAATTGTTTTTGAGGGTCTGCAAATTAAAAAACCCCACTTTCAACTTCTGTGAAAACATTAACAAAATCCTTGCTCAAAGCTACTAATTTGAACGATTTTTTTTTTCAATTTTATCTGTCCAGTGTCTAGCACTCTCTTCATATTTTTCTCAATGATCAGCAAAATCAAGTCTGCAAAATAATTATTTCAAGAGATTAAAACATACGAAATTTTCAACCTCATTTCAGCCTTATTTTAGGCACTTCTTCACTCCTTTTCTTTTTTCTTTTTCCTTTTTTCTCTCTTTCTCTTCTTCTCTTTTGAAACAAGAAAGTTGAAATATAAAACATAATATAGAACAAGACAAAATACCTCAATGATAAAATGCATAAAACTTATCAAAATCGATAACAATTCAAGAAAATTCAAAAGAAAGAGATTCTAAATAGCATATATAAAAATGAACAAAGCATGAACATTAGAAACATTGTGCCAGCAGTTCAGAGTCTGCAAACAGCTGAAACATTTGTTTTCAGTGAAAACCCTTGGCATCCTTTCCCGGGCAAGGCTGGTAAGTTTCACCTCAAAGCTGTGTCAGCTGTAACATTTGTAGAATCAAATTGGTGGGTCAAAATGACCTGCATATCATTCATTTTTGTGCAGAAACCTCTGAATTTTGCTGGCAAACTCATCTGTCCAATTTAAAATCAGGGCCTGGCCAGGACCCAAACTTTAAACTGGAGAGATGTCCCCTAACATATTATATAAAACAAAACCTATACCAACAATACATATATGATACTTAAAACATAACAACCTTTTATAACATTTTCTTATAAAATAAACACTAGAAGTTCAAACCAATAAACTGATCAAATGACACAAAGATTCATTTTTCTTGAAACTCTTTTGAAGGAAAAGAATGTCAATTGAAGAAATCGTAAGATTAACAATGACAAAAGGCTGTCAGAATGCTTCAGGCACGTCTCTCTGAGATCTTCTGAAAAACATTTGAGAATGATGAAAAATAGAAATGCAATGATTCCACTCACAAGAGATATAAAAAACAAATCAGGAAGTTCACCTAGAAAAATGCACAATACAGTTAAAATCCAAAATGAGACTTCAGAACGGCATGTAACCTGGATAAGATTACATAAACAACAATAAAACATATGAAAATTCACTATGAAAAAACAAAGCACAAATCTTCACCTGATAACATGATAAAATTTCTTAACAATAACATTTATAGAACACTTAAATAGTTAAAAATAATGGATTTGAAAACAAACACCCTTTGTATCATTATACAAAGAAATAACAGACTATAAAACTGATTATTAAACAATGAAATCAATCTCAGAAAACTCAAAATAAATTCCTTTACAACTCTTATATACTGATAAACTTATAATAAAACAGAAAATACTAAAACAAAACCAAGGATCCAATAAATTGTGTCTTCTCCTTAAATCAATGTTCATTATTACTTTGTGAACTGTTTCAGTCAAAAACTTCTCATCCTTAAAGAAAAACAACTAAACTTTGCTAGCTAAATAAACTTGACCTTTGAAAAACTTAAAATAATTTTTGAATCAAACAGTACTTAAACTCAATATATAACAATCTTAGTAAAGAATCCCTAAATTATATTAACTTTACGAATTCCATATGTATCAAATTAATAATATATAAATCCATTATCAATTAAACCTTTATAAACTTAACTTCTTCAGGGCCCAAACCTAAAATAAACTTAAAGTGATATACTCTAATTAAACAATACTTAACTTAAACTCAAACCAACTATATAAAAATCAATTCTATCATTAATAGAACGTTAAAATGCAACCTAACTTAAACCTTAATATAATAAATTACTAACATTTCATGCTATTTAATTCTCTATTTCAATTTTCATTATGATATCACTTTTTCACATCGTGTTCCACAATCATTACTTATCATCACACCGGCTGGGCGTGTCTGCTTGATCAATTCTGTGACCTAACTGAAAAATCTGGGGTTAGTGTTTAGAAACATTGGGGAGATTTGAAAAAGGCCTTGTGTTGACTGGTTTCAAAAAGCGACTGACTGATTGAATTTCATTTCGGGGTGAAAGTTGGAGTCCCATCCCTCAGCATTGCTGCAGGATATTTGCTGCTTGTAAAAAGTTGTTTGCTGTGGCTGTTGTGATTTTGTTGTTTGCCGCCGCTGATGAAAGGAAATGGGCGGTGCATGGCTCGCACCTGCTGTGGAGAAGAGGTGATTAAAGAAGTCTCTGCAACTGGCTCTGCTCAGCCCCCATCTGCACCGGCATGAGAGCACTGGGGAGCACTTCTGGCGCAGTCAAACCCCGCTTCTGCCTGCGTTAGGATGCTGCGCCTCTCTCTTGCTCGCCCTCCCTGCTCACACCTGCTGTCAGCTGTGCCGAACCCACGCCTGCAATAGGCCTCTCCAAACCCAGCACCTACATTCTCAGCCACTGGCGTTCGCTTTAACTCTCGCAAATGCATGCGCGTTGGAGGTTGTTTGGTGTTTCTTCTTTTTCTTCTTGCTGAAGCCCACGCAGGGACGCCATTTGTCGGAATCTGTGGGTATTGGTGATTCTGAGATTGTAGAAAGTCTCTGTCTTTCTGCCCCGTTGCCAAAGAAGAAGCCATAATTCGTCTGTGCTGTTTTCAAGGTTGTTTATTCTTGCTTATCTATAACATGTTCTGCTGCCCTGCCGCAGGTCTGTCCTGCAGGGCAGTGTGCGGGGCTCTGCCCCCAGTGGGATGTTACAAACATTATATACCAGAAACTACGTGTACTATATTTACAATAATGTGCCAATATCTATCATCTACGTTGAACAGTGTGTCCCCAGCCTAAACCAATAGAAAAATGCCAACACTACAGTGAAACATGGAGGGCATGAAGAAGGAGGAAAAGGGCAAGACACACCCAATTCCTCCATCTTTTCCCCTCTGAACCCCTAATCTAGAAACCTAAAATTTTGCTCTTGCACCCGTGTCACACTTAATTATTACTCTTATCAAACACTCAAAGCTTGTAATTCATCCTGTAAGATTGAAAACTCCTCTCCATGGACAGAGATCACAGACAGTGTCTCTCGGGGCTCTGTACAGGGGGGTTTCTGACCCCTGCCAGGGTCCCAGACCTGCCAGGGCAGCCAGAGGGAAGCCCTGGATTCCCACACCCAAGGATTTTTAACTGCAGTGAGACAGGTAAATTGTGTTTGAAGTTTTATTCTGCTTATTGTTTTATATGCTTTTTTTAACAGACAGTATTGTCTGATGATGGATGAGTTTATACATGTGGGAAGATTGTGACTGTCTAACATTTCCTGAGTTAACTGCTTTAAAATGAAGCAATAAATGCCTGTGTTGATCAGCATAAAGGGATATACGGGAAACAGTAAGCATCTGGAGTGTGCAAAATTAAAAAAGAATACTGAGGGGAAAATACAATGGGACCTCAGGGAAAAAAAGCCCAAACTTTGTTACAAAATATTTCTTTGAGTGAACAATCCTAAAATAGGACTATCTTTTGCATCCAAGCTTGTGGAAAAGGTTTACTAGCAGGATTGAAACCAGTTGGAAATGACAGAATTTTATGGTTCTGTAAAAAGGAACTGTGACTATGTAACAACTTAATATCCCAAGTAAATACCAAAGTGAGTTTCTGGACTTTGCTGTGTTGTAAAACAAAGAGAAATGAGAAGGAGGAACGATCATTGAGCTATAAATCTTGAGTTCTTTTTGATCATCCATGTCACTGCAGTACAGGGCAAACATTCATTCCAATTACTTCAAAGAAAGATTTTTGAAGCCATTGGGAGATTAAGATAAAACTTGGGTTTGCCATAACTTATTTGCATGGCATAGTAAAGAACTGGGCTACAGAGAGTTGAGTATTGTCCAATGCATTAACTAACAGGTTTTTTTGCGGTTTCTTTGCATAGCTTTATAGCTGAGTGAGTTCTTACTCATTAGAAATACAGTTACTGAAGAGTAGAGGTGCAGGAAAAGGAAGGTAACCCCAGAAAATATGTTTCACTTACCACATGCAGGTAATGTTTTCTCATCTCAACAAAAATGTGGAATTTTTGTGTTCACAAAAGTTGGCTACTATTGACATCCAGCGGCTGTATTACTTGGTATACTCTTTAGATACTTTCTATAATAGAAAGAAATTAAAATCAAATATAGTGGAAAAAATACTGAAAGCTTTCTTGCAGTGCCATGCCATTACTCCCTTAGAGAAAAGTCAGACTTCTCTGAACATGACTATTGTAAAGGATTGGTGGGATTTTTTTGTACTAAAGAGGATATTTTATGACCATACAAATATATTTCTAATAACTGCTGGGAAAAAGGATTCTGTGCTCATGTAAAAAATGTAACCACCTAACTTTTGTCTGGTTTGGGCAAGAAATAACGAGAGCCAACAAAGGATGGGCTCTTGACAGTGTAGTGCTGTGCAATGAAGTCACTAAATGGATGAAGGATGATATCACAAGCCCTCCTTCAGAAGGTGTCTATGTGTATGGGCTGTATTTAGAAGGAGCTGGTTGGGACAGAAGAAACATGAGACTGACAGAATCTAAGCCCAAGGTGCTCTTTGAGCTGATGCCAGTTATAAGGATATATGCAGAGAATAACAATAAGTAACAGTATTGTAAAGGATGTTATTTCCATTGAATTCAAGGTAACATTTTATTTAACTGCATTGAAATATTTTGGGCTGCAGGGATTTCATGAGGCTGCTGCTAATCATTGTATACATAGCAAATCTCTTTCAATGGGGAAGACTTTCCAGTCTTCCAGTGAAAATGTGTTTTCAGACTTGCTTCATAATTGATAGTAGTCAATTTTCCTAATATTTAGATAGGTCTCTATACGTGGTGTTAATGGTGTTAAGAGCTTTGTAACAGGTAAGCTGTACATATTGACAATATATGTCCCAGACCTAAAATGCCATTTTTCTTATACATAAACTCTGTGATCTCTGTAGCCTCCATAACTGAAATAATCTCTTTCACTCCTGTCAAAAATGAATGTAATTTTTTATATATATATATATAAAAAAATATATGTTTGTATGTATATACAACATACAAGATACTCACAGATTATATATACACACACATATATATATACATATACAGGTATATATTGTATTTATAGATAACATATTTATATATATATATATATATATATATATATATATAATGTGTATATTTATAAAACCTTTTTTTTCTGGACAAGTCTGATTTTGAGCTCATGGAAGCAAGAAAGAGGTGGAGTGAGGTGGTGGGAGATGCTTTGTCTTTGAGGAAGTAAAGGAATGGAGGAATGGAAAGGAAACTTATGGGGCTAAAGGACAGCGCTGTGAAAATGTGTAATTTATCTTAATGCAATGGGTTTTTGCATATAGAATAGGACATGCTATTGAATAGGCATGTAAAACAGAATAGAATAATCCACTGCAAA
The DNA here is from genome assembly GCF_048771995.1 of Taeniopygia guttata. NCBI lineage: Eukaryota > Metazoa > Chordata > Aves > Passeriformes > Estrildidae > Taeniopygia > Taeniopygia guttata. The sequence continues at coordinate 17,995,166 of NC_133064.1, forward strand.
ACATAAAATTGGAAAACTCGGTTGAAAAGCATTCCACCTCTAAAAGCAAATCTTGCTAACATGCTATTTTGCATAGCTAATGTTTTACAAAAGGCATGATCAGCAGCCAATATACTAAATAATGAATACTGAAGTACTGAGCATGACTAGACTACTGTTCTAATTCTGTAGTGAAGTAGTTGATGACTTGTACTATATAGTACAAATACTAAATACATTTCAAACCAGGTTGTTGAAAGTAGGGAAATTTTATTTTGGTATAATACATTGATAAGAAGTAATGTTCAGTGGGCAGATTGAAGCAATAAGAACACTAATTACTCTAGAGTGTCTATTTACATATAGTGGTTTGCATCTGTTCCTAGGTGCTCATGTTAAACCCAGAGAAATTTCAAACCATGTTGTGTCCTTCAACTGGCAATAGCAAATAGAGAGCAGAGTACTATTGAACTTGGATTCAGTTCTCCATTTGCCTTATGTGTTGCCTTCAGGGGAGGCAACGGTGACCTGGTTGCAAGAAGACAGCACGGCAGCCCGGCCTTGTCCGGGCTACTCGGGCTAACGACAACACGCTAACACCAATGTGGTGGACGGTCGAAAGCATTTATTATCTTATCTCATGGGTTTAAATAGTCTTGGGGGACTTTGCTACGTCAGAGGGGGGGTTGGTAGGGTCTCTAGGTTAGTCGGGAGTGGAAAACTACTGGGTTAGGTGTGGTTACATGCTCTGGGGGTGATAGATAACGTGAAGCAGGGAGAAGGGGGAAGGGTCTTTCTTTCCGTCACATCCCGAGATCTTCCGCTCGCCCGTCCCTATCTACCACACTTATGATCATTCCCTTAGGGCCCCATTTTTTCAACTTTAATTGCTCTTTATGTCTCTTTTGTCTTTTCAGCTGCAAAAGATCCACGTCTGTATTCATGTCCGGTCTACAAAAAGAGCAGTCAAACAGATCTTAATTACATTGCTGCTATGGATCTTAAAACCCGTCAGCCTCCAGAGCACTGGGTACTCCGTGGAGTAGCCCTTCTGTGTGATGTCAAGTAGTGTTAGGAAAAAAAAAAGGTTTATTTTCTGATTTTAAATGCAAACATTTTTATGTAGTTAGATACAGAGTGGAACACTTCTAAAAATATTATTTCTAAATCATAGACTCCATTATGGTGTTTTTATAAAATTATTCTCAATAAACTTATACAATAGGCTTATAAATGGCACATCTTACAGTGACATTAACTTTGTGTCTTTGAAAAATCATGACAAATATTTAGTGCTCCTATCACTTATGTGTGCATAAGCCCTCCTCCTGTGTGCTTAATTTTACCTTGAATAAAGATTAATTTATTTGAACATTTTTACTTTTTGGTAGTAATATTATTGTATCAGGACTTACCTTCAAGAGGCTAAATGGAAAGCTATTTGTTTTTTGGTGGGTTTTTTTTTTTGGCTTTTTTTTTGTTTTGTTTTGTTTTGGTTTTGTGTGTGTGTATCTATAGAAAACTCAGCCCTATTGCTCATTCATATTAGTTAAAATTCCTCAAGATTATGTTCCAAGATTTGTTTCCTAGATGATAGTTTGGTTGGAAAAATATCACATTTTTTTCATTACTTGGAGAACAAATTCATTTTGTTACATAGGAAAACAAGCATCTGACAGCTGCCAAAATTCCTTACTATTTGGCTCAGGACTCATAAATATGTAATGAATCCAAAACATTACATAAGAGTGAATGGATTCTTTTTCTGTGTTACTATACCAGAGTTGAGTCTCTTGTCATCAGTTAGTAGATGGGGCTTTCCCCTTTCCCTCCCCATCCCTCCCATTTTCCTTCTTCCTTTTTTTTAAATGTCTCTCTTTTTTTGCTTGTATGCTGAAGCTTTTTTGGTGTCTCACATAGAAAACCTTTCATGGAGGAATTAATCGTAAAAGGGAAACATTAGCAGCTCCATTTAATTGGACACTATGGGCCTCACACTTCAAGCACACATATTTATTTAATCATTAAAAAAACCAGTATATTTTTGTTGCTGAGTTGAGGAGCTCATGTGTCTCAGAGGTCCACTAACCATTCCCAAAGTTTGCTTCTTCAAAAGAGGAAGCAGAGAGACTCAGTATTTCTGCTGCATCTGTCATTCATAAAGGCTAAAATGTAGAACCTGTTTTCAGTTTTATGTCAAATCAATACAGGAGACTTCATTTCCACAGTCAAATCACTTATAAAACTTAGGTGGAACATTGATTCTGTAAAACAAATTCCGATTGCAGAGGTCTTTCCCTGTTGGAATTATTTTTTTTTTTCTTTTAAAAAACTCACAATGATACAAATTAAATATGTAAAAATCTTTTATAGGAAATATTTTAATTTAGACATGGCAATAGATAAAGTTTGAAGGGTTGAAGTGTTTATTGAACCTTGAAGCACCATGCTCCAATTTCCAGATTTCCAGATACTCACTGGAGTTCTAAGTTGCCATGGACTCATGTCTTTCACCAAGACCTTCCTCTTTGAAGAAGATGGACATATTTCATCCTTGTGCAAGTCATTCATACTGAGAATTTACAAGCCACGTGCACTTCAAATACCACTTTTAAATGGGCATTTTTTTGTACTATTGCTGTAGATACAGTGGATACATCAAACACAACAGTAATTCACTGAGGGGACTGTGCACATTTTTTTTTCAGAGTGTGATTTTCTATGGGAATAGTAAGGCAAAGGATAATTCCCACACTGGTGATCCTAGTTATTCCAAAGGCTGTTAGGTCAGTGAAACAATTGATATTGACCATCACTGTTATTTCTGTTGTTTTAGCTTTCATTTTCTAAAAGGTTTGGCATAGTCTCTTTAGGTGTCTGCAAAATCACTATCAGGTCAGGGATGGAAAAATAAGGCAGGGGAAAGTTCAATGAGCACTTGAAATGTAACATTATATCAAGGGCCAGAGTGCATACCTTGCTCTCCCAGAGGTTTTGCTGCCTGGGCTGGGAGCATACTTGGAGCAGCTCAAATCACACCTGCCTCATTTACTATAGCCTTGCCTTGATCTGTGTGGCACTCTGGTGATCATCTCTTCAGACCCTGCCTTGCTGACTCATCTTTCTGGCTTGACCTCAGATCTGTACTGTTATTATACCCTCATCTGGCAGTCATTGATACATTAGCTGGCCATGGTTGCTCTCTTTTTTGTTCAAGTGCCATGGGAATGCGTCCTTGTCAGAGAGAGCTTTGCTCTGCCCACCCTGCTGTGGCTCTTGGCGTCCAGCTCCACTGTCCTGTCCAAGCAGCCTGCCTTTGTTGTGCCCTGACATATGCCTTAAACAGGGGAAAAATTAGCTCTTTATTGTTCATCTTCATCATATCAGAAATAGGTGATGAAATCCTTCAGTGGAAAGGCATATCAGTAAAATAACCAAACCTTGTGTATTGTAGAATTGGATGTCTAGAATTCTTTGGTTCTGCTATTGGTACTGAATGGATTAGTCAAGAAATACTATTCAAAGACTTCAATTATGCTGCTATTAAGCATGCAGCACTATAAATTCGTGGGTCTGGAGGAGTTCAGGATTATAGAAGGTATTCTTTATATGAATATCTCATATTTGGCATGATAAATATATGCATTTTAGAGAATATTTAAAAACGAACAGGATACAAATTTACCTTGGAAATGAATAGTAAAATAATGTTCTGAACAAGGTGCAGATAGATTCATCATTTGAAATGCCTCATAAATTTTAGACTTTTTAAAATAAGCAACCTAACCTTTTAAATATATACTGTGCTGTATAGGGTACACTACTACTATATGAACTTCTCTTCAGAAAATATTTTTTCCTCGAGCTCTGTGACTACACTCATATCTCTTAGCTCCTAGGTCACTTTTCTCACAGTTGTTGATTTGTTGCACTTTCCAGATTATAAGGAAAAAGAAAAATTCAAGTTTCAAACACAGTAGGCAATGCAATTCCAAACTATCACTAAATATGGTTGTCATCACTGAAAAGGATTTTTTTTTATCTGAAGTACATTGTTATGGTATATTTACAAAAATTGGATTAATAAGAAACTGCTTCTTATTCTGAAATATCCTTAATAAAATTATTTTCATAATTAAATCAATATTGGAGAAAATTCAGTTTTTCTTTATTATTAAGGTTCTTTTTTTTCATTCTTTGTTTGGACAGTTATCCTATTTTAATTATGCAGAGCTGGATGTGCTAAATGGCTTCCTAATGAATTTTGAAATAAAGCTTGACTAGTATTCATATTGCCACATTTTAATTTTTAGCATTCACATTACAAAGACATTATGGGTGTATACAAATATCTGACGGCTTTTGGAACACAAAGAACACTTAGAAAATGAATGCTGCAGGTGTTCTTCACGTGCTTGTGGATCCCAAGATGTACCATTTGCTGGAGCTTCTGGCATTTAATTTGTACTATGCAGCTTTTCCAAGGGCTATATTACTCTGTAGCTTTTGTAATAATAAAATTAAAACATCCAGTGTAAGTGATCATCTGTTATGCATCTGTATCTTAACATAGGAAAATGTAATTAAAATTTGAGCTTTTCAAACTAAAAAACGAATATATGCTACCAATCTCACTTTGCCCTTGAAGTCTACACATGAAATTAGAAATTTCTTGGTATTTACTGGCACATTCAATCTTTTAAACAAATGTCCAAAACAAAGACCTATTGAATCAACACTGGAAAAGTTGGCAGAAGAAAAAGAGGGAAGAAAGGCATAGTTAAAATATTCTTTAGATAGAGATGTTATTTTAAATGGATACTGGCCTTTAGTTTTTTAGTAGAGTTATTATTTGCATTGCAATCACTTGGAGAACTGAAGAAGTTTTTTTTAGCTTTTTCTATCAAAGGGTATGAGCTATCTTATTTTGGTTAGAAAAACAGCAGATGTTTTCTGATGTAAAAACATGATTTTTTTCTCCAAAGGTGTTATCTTAGAACAAGAAAACCTACACACAGAAAAAGAAGAGTTAGGAAACTCTGTGAACCGTCTGTGAAAAGAGGTTGACATGATTGAACAGAAGGCAGAGTAACTTGTTAAGACACTTTTTACATGAGCTGCCTGCAAATAACAAAGTTTTCAGTTTCCCTGTTAAACTGCCACAAGAATGGCAGCCAATATATGTAGCTCCTCCTGCAATGTGTCTCCCCCCACCATCTTCCATTTCTTGAGTATAAAATGTGCAATTTTTGCAGAAAAATGTAACCTGGAATCTCTTCTTAACTGACCTATTTAACTTACTATATTGAATATCACATTATGCTTTCCTCTCTTTAAGCTAAATTTGTTTACTCTCTTTCTCTGCATGAACTGCAATTGCAGCAAAATAATAGTAGCTTAGTTTGGGAAGAGCACTGTAAGTGGTTCATCTTATCTTTCAGTATATTTTCTAATCTGATTGATATATACCTGGAAAGGAAATGTTAACTGATTATGAAACTGATAAGCCCTGTAGAAGATTGTGACATGAGCATGTGCATGCTTAGAAATGCTTTGTGAAGATGTGCTCAGTAAAAGTCCCTTCTGCAGGCCATCATTTTCACAAATCAATTCCTTTGTGTTAAATTTCAGTACTTAAAAGGGGTTTAAAAGAAAGATTTGGAAAAAAACATTAGTAGGGCTTGCTGTGGTAAGACAAGGGATAATGGTTTTAAACTAGGAGAGAGTAGACTTAGACTAGATACAAGGAAGAATTTTTTTTATAATAGAAGTGTTGAAGAAACACTAAAGCAGGTTGCTCAGGTAGGTGGTAGGTGCCTCATCCCTGTAAATATTGAAGGCCAGATTGGATGGGGCTCTAGGCAACTTAATCTAGTTTAAGACTATAGAGAGGTTGGAATAAAGGACCTTTAAAGGTCCTTTCCAACTCAAGCCATTCTATGATTTTATTACTTACATAAATTAGTATAGTTTCACTTAAAATACTTTGTGTAAAATGTGCAGATGAGATAAAAATAATAATCATTGCAGCTGAAGCTCCAATGACTGTGCCTTCCAAGAAAAAATGTTTACTTCATTTTACTAATGAAATAAGTTGCTTTGCATTTTTCTTGACACTGCATTGTGGTGTAGTAAAGCTCAAAAATGCTTGTAGCATGATTTCCTTTTTACATTTTTGTCTTCAACATCTACAGAGAAATTCTTACTTCTCAAATAAAGCTGTTCTTTATTCTTTCAAAGTAAGTGGTTTGAGGTGAGTTATGCTTGATAAACAATGAGTTTGTTACTTGGACAAAAGGAGAAACCAATTAAGAAACACATGATCTGTGCAAAACAGAAGACGTTTGACAATGGGAGGAGGTATGTCAGAACATAATGGGAGTGAAATCCTTATGAAGAGACATGCTGATTGGTGATCTTTGGATGACAAAAATTTGATCAATTTGCATTAGTGTTAGACTGTGTCATGTCAGCGTAACAAAAGTTCTACTTTAGCCCAACATACTAAGTGGGAAATTTAATACTGAGCTGGGCTTGGTTTTTAGGCAGATTTCAGTGAATGTCTTCTTTTATCCTTTTAAAAGTGATAATAATAATGCTACTGGAGCCAGCTGTATTCACTGGATGAGCAGTAGTTTTGGGTCTTCATTCTACTAAATTGGTCAGATGGGAAGACAGGCTCTGTATATCTCCAACCCATGTGTTTGATGAATGAAGTTTTATACAGAGATCACAGAATATTACTTCATGAATATGAAAAATAAATTTAAGGAAAATACTTTGTTGGTTTATTATTTATAAGGGATGTTGTGGTATCACAGAATTGTTAAGGTTGGCAGGGAGCTCTGGAGGTCATCTTGTCCAATCCCCTGCTCAAGTAGGGCTTCCTAGAGCTGGCTGTCTAGGATTGTGTCCAGGTAGATTTTAAATTTCTCAACTCCACAGCTGCTCTGGGCAACCTCTGCCAGTGCTCAGTCACCCTCATAGTGAAAATAAGTCTTTCCTGATCTTCATGCAGTACCTCCTGTGTTTCAGTTTGTGCTCTTTGCTTCTTGTCCTGTCACTGGTTCCACTGAAAAGAGCTTGGCTCTGTGCTCTTTACATCCTCCCTTCATGTATTTGCATATATTAAGATTCCCCTTAAGCATTCTCTTCTCCGGGCTGAACGGTCCAACTCTTTCAGGCTTACCTTGTGGGAGAGACAATCCAGTTTCTTTATTATACTAGTGACCTTTGAGTCTATCGAGTATTGCTGTAGATATTACGGCAGATTTCTTTTACAAGAGTTGGCATATGTCTGGCTCTAAACAATATATATGTTATAGGAGCAGGTATTACAAGTACAATAGGACAACTGGTTTTCCTATTCCCAATTTCATACTGTTGTGCTTTTACCAGAAGCACGTACTCAAGTGAATTTTAAAAATGTGTATTTTTTGTATGTATAAAATGTCTATAAAGACGTGGTGTGCCCACCTCTTTAGTCTAGTTAATGTGCTGTTGGTTGGCTGCATTGTAATGAAGACTGGTAATTTTTAAAATGACTTCCTTTGATATAAAATTAAATTTGATATAAAATTTATGTGTAATGCCACCTGGGTATTGAACTACAAGACAGTTACTGAGACTCGCAATATGTTATGCAGGTGTGGGAAGTTAGACATGTATAATGTATATTGTGTTTTTCTCACACCAGTTAGGAAAATTTCAGGACACTGTGGTTCCCACTACTGTACCAAATCTTTGAGAATTCCATTACCATTCCAAATTGTCTTAACAGCTTGACTGTGTGTTAGTTTCACATTGCCTATGACTGTACTGAAAGCAGCAGTGCTTGACAGTTTGTGTTCAGGAATTGGACCTGTTTGGAATTTGGATGTTGTCAGCAAATTAATTCACATCCGGTTCTTTCTTTTTTCTTGTATCAGTGCACTGGATATATGGAAATCAGGTATGTTCCAAGGATTATATTGTTGATATTTGTAAAAGACTCTAACAGTTAAAAGCATCAAAACACTACAAATGTCTTTATTTTTAGCAGCTCAGGGCTTTGCTGCAGCTACAGTATCTTGTACCTGATGGATTCACAAGCCAAGCTATGGCAATGAAACAGATGATAAAAACCATCTTCCTGCTTTTTCTCAAGAAGAAATTGTTCCCTGCATTAAGTGGAGATAAGAGAGATCTGAGGAGGGATCAAGACAATTGAAATGAGAACAAAGAAGTTTCTGCCATTCATATAAACAAGGTTAAGGCTAAGGAGTGAAAGGTTTAGAAATAAAGGCTGTGCTCCTGAACTTGTTGTGTAAAATGATCTTGTCTGACTTGTTTTTCTTCTCACTTTCTTTTTTTTTTTTTTTCCAGTGGGAATATATTATTTCCTTTGTTATTATTGAAATAACAATAATTATTATTATTTTTGTAAATGATAAATGTAGAAGAATTAATTTTGGATATATAAATTATAATTACTACAGGTCTAGCAAAAGACATAGTATATTATTCACTTTTTCATTAACTAATAACATTAATCTTTAGCATCTCAGGCCAAATCAAATAAGTTATGAAAAATACTAAATGAGTATGAGGGTAAAAGCATTTTAGTAATAAGAATTTTGTTTTTACAAGATTAAAATTTTAATTTACTTTTTGATGACGGAGAATTTATATGAACTTTAACAGCAGAAAAAAAAACATTTAAGATTTTTAAAGTAAAGTTTTTATTAAGTTGTGTAATACTTTGTGTCTGAACTTTCTTATAGAGATAAAATGTATTGAGTGGCAGTCTCTGACCTATATATCAAAAAGTTCAGTTAATCACACCTACATGTAATTATATAATAAAATGTCTCTTTCATGTATAGACAGTTAATTGCAGTTATCAGAAAGCTGCTTAAAGACTGAGGCTTTGATTAAGGCCTGTGTCTGAATGCTGAAGTGCACTAGTCCTAACAAAGTTGCAAGGCAAAAATATATAAACCTCTGATGTTTCATATGAACAATTTTATCTTCCCTTGATGACTTGTAATCTTACATGCATAAAATAAAAATTGTAGACATATAAATATTTTGGACATAATTAGCTTTTAGTCTCAAGACATTCAGCACCTACAATGTGAGAGTTAAGATGATAATTGCAGAGCATTCTGCAGTGAGATGTCCTCTGGCCTATCTGGAAATATTAATTTTTATTTTTATGCTGTGGAAAAAGAAAAGAAATGGCTGAGTTTCCCATTTAAATGCAGGATTAAGTTCTGACTGACTGAAGTGTGTCAGCCAAGAAAACAGGCTGAAGAGGAAGGAAAGTTGCAGTGACTTTTGGTACCACAGTGAAGCAGAGCTTGAGCAGTGTCTGAGAGGCGATGCCCAGTCATTGTCATGAGCAGAATTGTAAGAAAAGTACACTCAAGCGGGCACTAACTAATTTCTTTCACTAACAGAATTCTATATTCTCTCTTGTTTTGTGGTCTTTTTCAGCTTATGCAATCTTTAGTATCTTGGTTGTGTTTATGATGCAAAGAACTACACAGTGCTTGTTTTAGTGTCTTCTTTTATATTGCTGAAGTGAAGTTACCCTAGATTTGTTACACTGCAAACTTGGAGAAGCCTAAATCTCTCTGTTTAGGTGTTTTTAAGCACCCAAGCACCTCTGCATTTGGTAAGATTTTAGTTAGATAAACCATTTCAGAAAGACAGGAAATTCTCTTAGAGAAACCTAAAAGTTCCTGACCAGCAGCTCTCAAGAGACCAACTTAATGACAGTTGGTGGCAGTATGTGTTCTCACATTTTTTATGCAGGAGCAATGACTGTGACCTCTTGAAGCCATTTTTTCAGGGAAGTAAAATGTGATCTTATTCATCTTTGTCATCAGAGACCAGCCCTTACATTCATTTTTTTTCAATTTCTTTTGAAAAGAGGAAGTTTGATTTTTTTTTTTAATTGCTTTTGTGTCCATTGTTACTTGCCGAATTCCTTGGCATCAAAAAATACCATCTCATTTTACTGATGCCTGTTTCCCAGGCACTATTAAGCCACTTTAGTGAAGCTCAGTATCTCAGGTGAAATTGCCACTCTCCCAAACAAATCCAAGAATAAAATGTCATGTTTATACTATTGTAATGGTAGGATTATACTGCAATTAATTTTAAGGCAATAATAAGGAGTTGCTTGTAATTTATGTTTTATACTAAATCAAACAACACAGTAGTCATTACCTAGATGTTACAGACACTGAGATATCCCAGTAAATTATGTGAAACACAGAATGCAAAAGATGGAAGTCATAACCAGTGGAAAAATTTTATTCACCCTTGTTAAAGATGTTTATCCTGTGAGGGAAAGACTTCACCTAGCACTTCTTTTCTTTATGCTTCTTTCCCCTTTGTCCTCTTAACCATCTTTCTACATTTTCCTCTCATTGGTGTTACAATGTTCTCTGAGTTGATATATGATTCAGCACTCTGCTGAATCACAGACATGGCCATATAAAAGATTTTACTGCGCGTGAAATGAAAAGAACAGCTGCTCTGATATTACCTTTCTTTTCCTGAAACTGTTGGCGCTGAGGCTCACTAGGTGTCAGCAGAGTAGTCCAGAAAAAAGAAGCCTTTTTCCCCCTGAGAATTAATAAAGGAAGTTGCAGGTAACAGTTAAAAGTTTACACATGTAGCAGATATCTTAAAGCATATTAGGTGGTTGTTTTAGTTCATGTTAACCTAACCTAGAAAACCAGAGTTATTGTGCTTCCCATGCCATCAGCTCTGTTTGTATTTCATTGTCAAGCTGCTCTTCATATGTACTAAGTCTCATTGTGTGTCTAGGGAATAGTGACTACATGCTGCATTTCAGGCAGTAAATGAAAAAGACTATAAGCTAGAAAAATGATCGCTCAGTGAACTTTTCAAAATACCCAATCTGCTCAGACATGACGTCTGCAGACTCTCATGAATAACTTTCTCTTCCATTTCCTGTGTGTTACCCTGTTCTGTTGTTTATTCTGAAGGCGTGCAAAAATTCTGCCTTTTTAAATTATTATTTTTATTCTTTATTCTACTAATTGATAAAAAGTTATCTATTTTCTCTGGATTTCAGCTAGGTCTGACACAGAAGATAGCATCTGCCTTCACACTCAAGGGAGTTATGCTTGCCAGCCATTCAGATGGCATCTTCCCCTGGCACGCTTCATTCTGGCTAGCTCTGGTCTCAACAGTGGGTGTTTATTTTATTGTTTGACAAATGCTAGCTGATAAATCAGCTTCTCAGAACCTTGCCTTCCCTTCCTACTGCCTTTTAAATATTTTGGCTTACTCTTACAGTGGTTTGCAAAGGCTTGCCTTGCCTCTCAAACAGTGGAGAACCAAACAGCTCAGAAAAGCCTTTTTGTAATCAAAAATTAAGTCTACCTGGAACTTCTGTAACACTAGCAATAGCTTGCTCCAGGAGAACAAGCAGCTTCTACTACATGATATGCACTAATATGTAACTGATACAATCCACACATAGGGTGGATTATTATATACATTTCAATATATACACATTTATATGGACATGAAAAGTATGGCATTATAAGTTTTTTAACTACTTGGTGTATGATGCTCCCTTGAATAGCTTTTTTTCTTTATTTTTCATGCTGGATGCTTGGTATCCACATAGAAGCAATTGCTAAGTGACTTAGGCAACTGTCTGCAGAAAATGAAGCTTATTTCTGTATTTATTTACAGAACTGATTCAGCCTCTAAGCAGGAAAGCATAGGTATTGGCTTATTGAGGAGGCTGAAAAGTTCATCCTCTGTGTCTGATGAAATTTGTTGAGTTAAATACAAGTGATTTTACAAGGCAAGAAATCATGACCTCTGTGGCTCAAGGAAGACTATCAATAAAAATGAGTTGGCCCAATCGAAGGCTATGCAGTATTAAATGTGTGAAACTGTGAGTTACTATTTAGGTACTGCAAATTTTCATGAGGATGCATCCTCTAAGGAAGTAAAACACGGAACATAATTATTTTTACCTTTATATATTTCCTGGAATTTATGGCTTTAAAGATAGTGGTCGACAAGATCACTGCAGCACTTAACTTCTGTGCTGGGGAAGAGCTCTGTGGTTCTTAGCTATGGATCACATAGACTTTGTTAGTGGACTAAGGTACATAGGACAGAGAACAAGTGTCTCTTGCCTTTGCCATATTTGGAACATTTCTCCAGAAAGAAAAGAAATCCAAGACCTCAAAATTACTTCGATGGTAATGCAGCAAAGAAGCAGTATGAGTTTTCTGTTTACATAAGTTTATAATGATTTGAGCTCTTAAATTTTTTTAACGTGAGAAAAAGAGCTTATTATTTCTTTTAACAAAAATAAAATCCATGCTAAAACTAATTGACATAGTATAAAAATTAGAGAATGAAATTTTTCAGAATGTGAAAAATGGTGCTAGCATCACTGTCAATAGTACAACAGAGGGATCTTATGTATCTTAAACTGTGAATGAATAGGTGCGTGTGAAAGAATTGTCACAATTCTTATAAAATCATGGCTTTAGATGTGCATAACAATAAAGGAATAATAGTAGTAATAATAATAACAAAAACAACAATAACAATATTAATATAATCTTCCACCTATATGTTTTTCAAGAATCTTATTTAAATATCCTGAAAGCCACCATAACTGACTGCATCCTTACTAGATTATTCAGAAGCTTGTGCTAAGAAGAGGTACATTTTCATGTTATGATAGCTTTTGATAAAGTTAATTATTTTCTCAGATTGGGCATCAGTGTATGCCCACTCCCTGCTTTAAACTTAATGAGTAAGATCAAGTAGCTTGCAGCATGTTACATTCTGAATGGATCCTGCACAGTATGTAAATGAATACAATAAATACTATCAGGATCCCTCAAATTATTCTCCATGAGATTTTAACGAGTTGGGCTAGGGATAAACATCATTAACAGTCTTGTTTCAAGTGCTGTATATAGCACAGTGTTTCTTGTGGCCTATAGTAGGGTTTGGCTGTATTTGGCTGTAACATGATTTCAAATCATGTTAACAGTGGTTATTTTATAACAAAGGGGTATTTTAAATCCGGCATTGATGCAAGTGCCCTGAATAATAACAGTGATAGTGCAATTATTTTCTCTTTCCATAGTTACCTTTGGAACACCAAATATGGAACACCATATGAACTACTTTCTAATATTGTAATAAATGTTTTAGGGCTTATTGTAGAAGTCTGAAATCGATTTTGCTGGCAAATGGAAAAAACAAAAAAACCCAACAGATTGCAGGTGTATCGTGATAGCTATGTGATGTTTATTTGGCTGTTGATGGATAGAAACACTGTGGTGTCAGAGTGAATGTCATTAATTACAGAGAGGGTGGAGGAGGTCCCAAGCAGGAGAACAGCTGTCACTGAGATCAGGCATACCAAGCTAGAGAAGTTTCTGGGGACCCCCAGGTTCACCTCATTGCCACATGCATTCTGCAAAGCAGTCCATTTTCAGTTTCAGGAATATGATGAGCAGAGGGTCATCCCATAGAAAATGTGGTCTGTTCTTTTTGGTGTGTTTTTTTGTTTGTTTGTTTGTTTTGGTGGGGTTTTTTTGGTTTGGTTTTTTGGTTTTTGGGGTTTTTTTAGGTGACAAGCTTCCCCTCATCTTTCAGGGATTTTGTGCTTCCATAGGTACCCTGTAATGGTTTCATGAGTGTAACTTTGTAGCAGGTAGTCTTTGAAAAAAGAAGGAAAAATCTCACAGCTGATAAACTGACTGCAATAAAGTCATAAAGTTTTGACTTGTTTTAAATAACCTTGATTTCTTTAACTGGTTCAACTGTAATTTTGTATACAAAATATGTCTTAAATGCTGCTTGTTCTGGCTTTCTGAGCTCTTCAAATTGATTTTGCTGCTATAGCTACTCATAATGGAGAACTTCAATAGTAGAATAAAATCTTGGGGTTTGTGTTCCAAGTATATCTCTGCTTATTGAAGTGATTTAAGAGCATGGCTCATGCTTCTGATCCTATATTTTGCAATTTTTTGTGAGAGTCTTGAAGAAAAAAAAGAGTGATTTTTTTTTTGTAAAAATAAGCTAGATAATTAGGGCAGAAGTATCTTAACACTGCAGATTGCTTCTTTGGCATAAGGAAAGTTATTTACATATTTTTTATAGATGCTCTTCTGAGCCAAAAATGAAAACAAAACAAAAGGAGTCAGAAAAATCATGCATACCTTTGAATACAGCAGAACTTTCTGGAGAGAAAAAAATCAAAACTTGTTTACACTGAAGATACTGGCTTGAAAGGTTTCATTTTGAAACTGTTGGTTTTTAAAACCTTTAGGTATGTTGTTATTTTGCATATTATGCATGTTCTTTGCCTTTTGTTTAGTATCCTGAGTTGGAAGAGCTCCACAAGGGTCATTGATGTCCAGCCCCTGGCCCTGCACAGAACATCTCAACAGCCACACTGTGTCCTGAGAGAATTGTGCAAACACTTGAACTCTGTCCTGCTTGGTGCTGTGAACATTTCCTTGGGGAGCCCGCTCCAGTGCCCAACCACCCTCTGGGTGAAGAAGCTTTTCCTAATATCCAGCCTAAATCTCCCCTGACACAACTTCAGGCCATTCCCTCCGGTCCTGTCACTGGTCACCAGAGAGAAGGGATCAGTGCCTGCCTCTCCTCTCCTCCTGACTGAGGTCTTGCAGTTTCCTCTTCTCCAGGCTGAATTGATGAAGTGACCTCAGCTGCCCATCATGCCCTCAATGCCCTTCACTGTCTTTATTGCCCTCCTTTGGTTGCTCTCTAATAGCTCAATATCTTTTTTATATGGTGGCACCCACACTGCCCCCAGCACTCGAGGTGAGGCTGCCCCAGAGCAGAGCAGAGCAGGACGATCCCCTCCCTTGCCTGGCTGGCGATGCTGTGCCTGATGCCCCCAGGACATGGTTGCCCCTCCTGGCTGTCAGGGCATTGCTGGCTCAGGTTCAACTTGCCATTGACCAGGAACCCTAGGTCTCTTTCCAGAGCACTGCTCCCCAGCATCTCATTCCCCTGTTTGTACACACCTCAGGCTTGCCCTGTTTCAGGTGCAGAATCCGGCACTTTCCCTTGTTGGCCTTCATACAGCTGATGCTTGGCCATCTCTAATTTGTTGAGGTCTCTCTGTGGGACCTCTCTGCCTTTGAGGAAGTCAATAACTGTTCCATGCTTAGTATCATTGGCAAATTTAATATTCATTTGAGAATGAAATCTAAGTTTTAAGCCAAAGTGTCAGAGTTCCATGTTTCTGTCATTTTCCTCTCTTTAGTGACAAGAGCATGTAAAAAATATAGTAACAGAAACAGAGAAATTCTGAATGGTTTTATGACTTCTATGTAAAAAACAAAAAGTAAAAGGACAACCCCCTTGATATAACCTCTCTTGAATGTGTGTTTAAGGTCACATACCAAAGTGTTTATACAAATGAAAATACTTATTTTTGACATGCTTGAAAAAAAAATAATTTTTACAGTAAGAGTGTATGGAAGCATGCATCTTCTGTTTTCTGGGGATACATAAAAACAAGTCCAGCCTCTGTCTTGGGTAGTCTCTAATCAAGTGATATGTACGTGAATAGATAGAAAATAAATGATTTTCAAATCAGTCTACTAGAGCTTAGTTTCAGCTTATCTTTGAGAGGCATATAATGGTACTGCATAGACTGATAGGAAATTTTATAGACACTGGCTATTTAACTATAGAAGACTTGCAAGATAGAATTATTCTTTTACTATTTTTTATGAAATTTAAAAGCAGAGTTAAGAAATGTAATGCAGTTAGTGGAGTACTTAAAATGATTCTATCTGGAATGGACACGAGCCAGAAGCATTATGGTTTAAGCCATAACGTGCTGAATATTATATGCTGAAAACCACAATTAACAGCAGGAAATTTGTATTTTATTAAAAGAAGATGTATGGATTCCTTAAGAAGCACTGCATAACATGATAACACATTGTAAGGGAGTACAGAAATTGAATACAGTGGACCACACAAGACAGGAGGAATGTTTGAGGAGAAAGTGGTTGAGTGTATGCAAGCTACACAGCAAGTATCAAGCTTGATAGAATATCTTGGAACTACCTTGACTAAGAAAGCAATATAGTAATTAAACACTTGTCTTTCCAGCTGGCTCCACATATAAAGGCAACATAAGTAATAGCTGATAGTGAAATTTATTTGATACTTCATGCAGATTACAACTTTTGCAATTGGGGATATCTTGGCCAAATTTTTACTGTTGAGATATAATTGTGGTTTATAAATGTTGCGCAGGCTTGTCAGGGCTATTAATAGCATTTGCAGATAATTTAGTCTTCAGGTTTCCTCTGACTTTCCCACTATGCTGACTGAAGACTCTTTATCCACAATATAAAGAGTTTCTTATGATTCCTTGGGGACTGGGGAATAAAGCTAAGA
This sequence comes from Taeniopygia guttata, assembly GCF_048771995.1. NCBI lineage: Eukaryota > Metazoa > Chordata > Aves > Passeriformes > Estrildidae > Taeniopygia > Taeniopygia guttata. The sequence goes on from NC_133064.1 coordinate 18,011,600, forward strand.
TTAGCATATGGAAGAGGTTGGGGACAGCATAAGGAAAACCCATGATATGGTTAAAAGCAGGTGAGAGTAAAGGAAGAAGGAAGAGAAATGAGCTGATTGGGGAACATAAAAGTTTAAGACTTAAAAACAGGAAAGATAACTAACAGATGAAGAAGGAGGAGAAATGAGGTAACAAAATCAGCACAGGAGCTTAGAAACAAGAAACAGCCTTTTGCAACTGTAGGATGCTTTTGCAAGGCATGACTTTGCTCCATGGAGTCCTGTATCTTCTTATTGGAAGAAGAGTGGAAGTGAAACTCAGCAGTTATAAGTGTGTTCCCCCATATGTTGGCATTACTTAGGAATTCCCTGAAGATAATTTCTGGGCAGTTAATTACCCTTAAGTGTCTGCTGCTGTTCTGTAGTCTCAAGTGGGAGCCAGTAATGAGCTCTGTGCCTCTTTGTTTCTTTCAGAACCTATCCCTGGCCAGTTTCCCAATCTGTTATCAGTGTAAAGCTTTCTAAAAAAAATAAATAGTTTTAAACATTTTTTATACAAACAATGTATTTATTCTTTCAGTCAGAACTGAACTGTTTCTTTAATTTTTTTTTTCAAGAATCTCTTTTGCTCAACTGATAAAACCCATGGCAGTGAAATGACCAAATGCTGGCTTTTAAAATGTTTCTGTGGATTTCCTTTTGTTCCTGTTGTTTCTATGGAGTAGTCACTGTTGCTATGTATTTTATCTCTTTGTATTTTCCAGAACATGACTAGCTGGGTCAACATGCTCATGGTTTTAGTGGGGAGTAACATAATTGCTGCTTGATTAGAGGAGGTATTTTAGAAACAGAATTTTAAGACAGAAAAATCCCTACAATATTTAAATTTCCCTAGCAATGGCATAATCATGAGTAATTAGCTAAACAAGCTATAGTTAATTGTGATTGAGTAACAACATTTATATTGACAAAAAAAGGCCAATGAAAAAATGTATGGAAGTAAATCTAAACAATATTTGATATAGTGGTATCCTGAACCTTGCTGCTAAGTGTGCACTTATGCATATCAATCTAGAGTCTCTAGTGCAATGGAGCAGTGATCCTTTAATTATTTTAATTTATATTATAGAGCCAGACATGTTAAGTAGCTACCTGCTATAGCTCACTAAATTTGATAAAAAGAACTGCCTTTCAGTCTGTGTTCTCATGGGTGCACTCAGACGGATGCACTTTCACCTAAAAAGCATGACAGCAAGCTTTTGGGAAGGGTTTTGAGTAATGAAAATTTGAACAGTTAGTGAATGGGCTGTTTTCCAAAGATGTGAGAGAAATAGAAATGAAGAATGCACCACCAGCAAAGACTGGCATGTTATACCTTGTCCCACTTTCTGTGTTATATTTGACTACTGAATTTTGACCACATATATTGCCTTTTATTTTTCTGAGTCATGTTGAATGTAATTTATAAACTAACAAACCAGAAAAACTGTGCTTCTTGTTTTTTTTTTTTTTTTCACAGGCTGAAGAATTTCCTAGTCACATTCCCACAGTCTTGCAGTTTAGAATGTGCTTCAATATGAAACTGAATTTTGTAATCTCAAATATCTTGTTGATGGAGAAAATGTTTCCAGAAAATTCTTAATGCAACCAAGACAGAATGTAGTATAGAGATCAAGCAGCTCAGAGCTGAGAGGAGTTTATTTGCACCACCAAGTGCGATTGTGGCTGAATTCTGACTCCAGATGGGCACAGTTTCAGCCCAATGAAACCTCATGGATGCCAACAATTTCCTGCCAGTATAAAAAGTTCACACTTCCAGCGTTCATTTTAATAAAGGCTTCTGGATATACAGATTTGTCTCTGAATTACTAGAGATCCCCATCTCTGAAGAGAAGACATAAAATAAAAATTTAGTACCTCAGTGCAGGAAATAGAGCTTTGAAAGCATGTCCGAGAAGAGTGTTTGTAGCCCAGATTGTTTTAGTTATACAGGAGGACCAAAACTCAGCTATTTGCACAAATCCAAAGTTTTACAATAGAAATGACTGCGTGTGATCAACTAGGAATAACAGGGCAGAGGAGTATCAGCAAAGGAGTTGAAATGCTCACTGCCAGCCTTGCTAGTGTGCCATCCTGTGCCAAATGCATAATGAACTTCTGGCAATTGAGTGGCCACTCAGTACCAAGATCACGGGCATCTGAGGTTCCTTATTAAACTGTGAATACTCCATATCTGCTGTTTATTATATGCCATTTGCTTTAGGCTTAGAAGCTCATTAAAAAGCTACAATGTGACCTTTAGAATTTGCTACATAGCTTCAATATTTTGATAGTTTTTCTCAAATGAGTTCTATGCTTGGAAGAAACTGTAATATGGACAAACTTGTTATGATGCATGTTAAAAAATGTGTTGCCAAAAGCAGGTTTAAGAATGTGCTGTAGTCCTACAGATCCACTTAACACACAGTGTTCCTAACTCCCATAAACCAAGAGATGGCAGATAATTGTTTAGAAAGTTAGAAAAATCTGTGAAGACACAGCTTAGCTGAAATTCTTTTTGAAGTGAAACCCTCACCATATATTAGAATAGTAATAATTGGACACACTGGGAAAAGAAATATATACACTAACCATGAAGGCACTTCAGCATTAATCAGAAAAACTGAAACCACTGTCAAGGCTCAATCATTCTTTGATGAAGTGGGCTTCAGAAAATACTGGAAAAGAATAGAAATGCGCAAGCCATGAAAGGAATCCTGAACTGACAATACAAAAGCTACAGTTAGGCCAGCAAAAACCTCCTACTGTTACCCGTAATGTTACCTTTTGGAAACAGCAGTGTCCTGGTAAGAGTGAAAATGGCAGATTGATGTATCTTTATTCAGAGTGATGGTAATTAAAATGGACACTCAGTTGCCATTCTTGATGACAAAAAGATTATTTGCTTTACACAATGCCTCTGCTCATGGTTGAGATAGCCAGCCTTCATAAGCCTGGTTCATGATACTGTCTTTGGTAGAGTTTACTTCAGAAAAAAAATTGCTGGCAATATCACTATTACTGATTTTGTACTGAACATAGGTTTTTTGCTCTATTTTCCCCCCAGAATGTCACTAGGCATCATAATGCTTAACTTCACTTGCTACATGTTATTTCATACTTACTGTGTCCTTGCCTGCTAATGGGATACTACTCCTGCTTCTCCTCTGTGAAGTATGGATAATTCATGTCCACCTAATGCAAACAGATTTATGAGATCACCTGAACACTGGTAGAAAGTCTTGTCTTCATTAAAATTTCTCTTTTGAATGGAGAATAGAAGGAGAAATTGGGGAAAGAACCTGGCATGGAGTTATCATTAGAAGCAGCATTTAAGGGAAAGAAAATTAGCACCAAATTTCACTTTTGCAAGACATTTAGTCTTTTTGGTGATGTATCCTTATATTGTGAATGTCATCAAAGACATCACTGATGATATTTCATGGTAAACTGATGAATGATAAAAAGCTGCTGGACAAAGAAAGATTAAAATTAGGTAATTGGTTGGTTCATTTGGATAAGTGCAAATTTGGCCTTTGAGTTTAGAGACAGAAAAGTAAAGGACTTGCTGTGAGCACAGTCATACCATCAGTTCAACTCCCTCTTTAATCTTAAGAAACACAAAGAACTACTAAAATGTTGGCAGGGACAATGTTTTGTAGCAAACATTTCTCAAAATAAATATCCCTTGAGTCTGCCCTTACCTAGGTTTTACAGAGCTAAAATTCTTGTAGCTGAAGATTAAGCCAGTACAAATTTAAACCTAAAAATTCTTAAATAATCATATAGTTTTGCTCTCTCTTCAAGGTCAGAACAAGACAAATAAATAGTCTTGTGAAGATCTTTGTAATGGAAACAATTTAAAGGCATATTTTGACAAGAAACCTATGGCAGAAGTAGGGTTATGACTAAGAAATGACAGCAAGAAGGGAAGCTGTGCAATGAATTCAGGTTTTGGGTAGATGTGTGGCTAGTACATCCTCTTATCCGAACTAAGATGCATGTATTCCTAATGACTAGAAGAAGACCTGAGTGCCAAGGCTGCAAGCAAACAAAGTTTTAATGTCAACTGATCCTGCATGTTTATGGATGTTCTCTTTTTTAACCCGTCTCACTGAAATAGAAAGCAAGAGAGACAGGGCAAAAGGTACATAATGTGAATCTGCTTCTGAAGCTACACAGTCTCATGTAACAAAATTTTCATTTATTTACATTAGGAAGACTTTAACAATACCGAAGCTGTGCCTGACGAATCAGAAGCACATTGTCTGATGTTCCTGAAAACTTTTCTTTATGAGGCCCTTGTGCAATTTGAAGGCAAGAGGTATGCAGTTACTCTTAAAGACAATAAAGATATTATGAGTACATTATATTGTTTATGCCTTAAAATGTCACAAGGAATGAAGAGTGTGGGGAAGGCTAATGTTGTAATGCTGCACCTTAGCATTGTATAGGGAAACTTTCAGTGTATGACATTCCTCCCTACCTCTCTTCAGTTCTTTTAGGATATTTGAAAAGTACAGCTGGTGGATTTTTCCCCATCAACAAGTCTATTTGTTTGGAAATGTAACAGTGTGAAAAAAATCATTAATTCTTTCTTAAAGCACCCCAGATCATTTTTAGTTGTTTTTTTTTTTTTTTATTCAGAGTACTTAAGGAATATTAGCATTTCTTTTCCATTGCAGGTGATGTAGACTGGTTTAGTAAGGACTAGGGATAATATTGCAATTTTTAACTTTCTGAATCTTCAGCAATGAATGTGAAAGAAAATATCTTTTGGTTCCCTATCCACTTATCCTAGCTGTAATATTACTTTGCGGCTAAGAAATACATCCCTCCCCAGCATTCTTTCCATCCCTAGCCATCTGGAAGATGGAGAAAGCGTGATGGTTGCACTGATAGCCAGACGGGCTATAGGTTTATAGTGTCGATGTTCCATGCAAAGGCTTTCAGCAATCACTGTTCTGTATTTCCTTACAGACAGGGAATTATGTTCTTTTCTGTTTTATTTTGCTAACAATTTGTGGAGCCGTTTGAAACCTCTGGAGATAAATATGTTCCTCTCTTAGAAGATGTCCCACTGTCTTGAATATGGTAGCAGGAATTGAAATGTTAGGAAACTTCCTGCAACATAAACAGAGATCAAGTAGGTCTGGATCTATGTTCCTTGGAATCCCAGTCAGCTTTTATGACATGCAAATGAAATTGCCTCTGGTTATCCTAATGAGTCACTGGTAGAAACAAATACAAATCACATGAACATGATGTATGATAACAGCTTTGGCAGGTAGGACACTACTTTTCCTTATTTTCTGAAGGGGCTGATGAAAGTATTATGGAATTGTCCAGAACTATACTTACATCCTCTAAAGCCATAACAACCATATTTTTCATCAGTCTGTAGCTTTGTTTTCAACAGTTTAGAAATTCACTCATTCTTTAGATATTTCCCTATTGATGGAAAACAATGAAATGAATATTTATAGATAATATATGTGATGAACAAGGGTGAGGAAGGAAAAACAATTCTACTTGAATGTGTTTTATCTACCGAATCCAAGAGAGAAACAAGTTTTTACTGAAGGTATAGATTAAAAATTTATGTAAACTTATTGGTCAAGGAAAAAATAATAGAGACTCTTTTTGTTTAATATTGATAATGAAAAGAATGCTTACCAACGCAGTTTTCATGAGTACCGTAAAATATGACTTGTAGGATTGAGATTTCTTTTGTCAGGTTTCTTTTTGGCTTGTTTTGTTCTAAAAGATAATCTGGCCATGGGAAGTCCTGCAGAGCAGTCAGTAAATTTGAGGTAATTTTTTGTTGTTTTTCAGGTAGCCTCTGACTGTATTAAGCAAAATATGGATATGACTCTAAGTTTAAAACCAAGTTTGCTTTGACAAAATCAGTACACAGGGATTACTCTATGATGAACTGCAGTATTTAATCTCTCTACACACTATAGTTTTTGCTAAAAGATACACTCCTTTATGGTAAGATTTTAATGGTGACTTACTGAGGGAAACATGTCTTAGATTATGACATTTTAATATTAGCTGCTGGATTGGGTTTTCCAGGATTATGTGGGAAGTACAGAAATCTTAGTAATGTGTACATAGTGATGAGTACCTTCCCTTTCTAGGTGCAGGGCTGTCAGAAACTTGTATGTGGATATTTTGTGCTCTGGTTTGGGAAAATGCAGTGTCCAAAATGGCAGTGTCTAGTCTGACATGAACAGTGAACCAGCACTGAGCATTGTGGGGTGGAAGGGGGTTGAGGATCAGGTCCCAGTGTCTGGGGAAGTTCTCCTTCTGTGTGAGGGCTGTTATCTTGTAGTATTTGTAAATTTGCATTCTTAAAAAGTCAACTGGTACCCAAATTCACTTTGAATTGTGATATGCTGGTTAGTTATCATACTAAGAGCTTTGCTTATAGCCTGCAGCCAAGTCTAACACTGAAATGAAGAAAATTGATTGTGTCACTAGTCATTCAACCTATTTGAATTTCTAGATCTTCTATTCCTCCTTCAGCGGACTATTTAACAGCTTCAAGAAATTCCTTTGCTGATCACCAGACATGAAACATGTCCTCCATCTTCTGAGGAGCTCTATGGAAAAAGGGTGTTCATCTTTTGTGTTCAACTTACCCGGCAGCAGGAGTATGCAATGCTCTGTCACCCCATTTCCTCAGCCTCAACAGTGTACTGTTGACTTCCAAGCCCTAATCCTCTGCTGACAGATGCACAGACCCTGTGCCAAAAGAATATGAATTGACATAATCAGGTTGTGGCATAATGCATGAGGACCAGAGCCTGGAAATAGCACTCTTTCAGCCTTCTCAGCAGTTGCAGTTCCTCTCTCCCGTAAGTTTCTGATAAGGTTATGTCACGTGCATGCATAAATAGTTTGGCCACAGGAAAAGAGTCAATATTTTAGGAAGTAGATGTTACTTCCCTAGATCTGTGCCAGAATATATAAAAAACATGTTACCTATTAAAATCTGCTTCTTTCTGTACCACAAATGTCTTCTTGGTCACTGTCTTTATCCTTCCAAAGCCTATATAAAGTAGTAAGGCATTAATATGAAATACGGGAAGACAAAGGAACACTGAAGATGACACACCTATGTCTCTGCAGTAAAAGCATGATTAGGATGCTGTATGATCCAAGATCTGAGTCACCATGCAATATACTTAAACTACAGAGTAAAGTCATGGTGGCTGCAGTTTTACCAGGTAAAGTGGTATACTACTGCTTATTTTAAAACATATGTTTGTACTTGTCTTTATATATTTATATTACAAATATATACAATTTTCTCCATTGTTTGAGCTCCTTCAAACCAGGATGAAAGGTAGAGAAGAGGCACCCTATTAATGCATTGACACAATAATTATAGCAATGGAAGTAGAGGGGAAATGATTTGGATACAAACCATAAGTGTTCTTCACTGCATATCTTGAGATGTGCTACAGGAAAAATCATTCCAAATTCTAATCAAGCAGAATGATCTATGTTGAATGAACCAACAAAATGCTCACTGTGAGTGGTCAAGGGGAAACATAGACAGTCTGACAGATTTCAAATCCGACATATTTGAGGCTCTGGAAGGGAAAGTAGTGAGAAATGACAAGATTCATCCCAGTTATTGGGATGTTAGTAACAGCCCTGTTTCATCAAATGGCCTCTCGTACTATGAGAGAAAATTTTGAGAGACAGAAGTTTTTAAAGCATGCTGGAGTACTATGTAAATAAAAAACCTGCAGAGACTGTGAAGTAAAAGATTTCAGTGTTTAGGGCTATTTCTCACCCAAATAATTCCTCTTGCAGTGAATGACTGTTGAGACCATAGAGGGAAGGAGCAAATAAAAAAAGACTTTAAGAAATATTATCTGAACTTTAAGAATCTTTGACCTCTTTTTAACTAAATTCAAAGATACAGAAGTAGTCATTCAGAAGAAATTATCTTCAAGAGGAATACAGCAGAATTCCAAGCTCAAAGTTAGAAAAGTTTGTTTACTACTTCCATAATATGGGGGGTTTTTTTTATTTTTTCAAAGTGCTTACTTATCTGGAGAAAAATGTCCTATCATTTAGTTAACACAGATACGATGCTTCATAAATCTATTCAAGCAATGTTTTCTATGGAAGGGAATTAATTATGATCCTTTTCTTTAGAAAATATTTCCATTATCAAAAAAATGCTAAACATAACTGTGCTTGAAAAAGATATAATTCAACAATAGTAGAGATGATTAAAATGTGATGAATATGAAATCGATTTGACAAAAAGTTCTCTAAACTGATAAATTTCAGGCTGATGCTGATACTTTTTCATTTTCACTTGCCCTTGAAAAACATGAAGTTGCTGTATTAATTCATCACCTAGTATTTTCAGATTGATTAGGTAATAACAACTTTGGATCCTACTGGTGCATTGTTTAGACTGTCTGTAAATAAGTAATTAATCTCACTTCAGGGCTTCTCTTTCTGATTTAGTAAATAAATACTGGCTGGAACAGTACAGTGTTTCTAAGTACAAGGTTTTAATCAGAACTGTGATGCTGATAATAACTAGAAAGGGTTTAATTGGAGTGTGTTGTGATGATTGCAGGTTGCACAAAAAAAAGCAGCTCCTTATAGAGCCATTATAAGCAGGATGGTTTAGATCACCCAGTCAAAGGTTTCACAGCTGTAATCTTGGGGAAAGAAAGTAAGAAGTTGAGCATTGGCTTGTTTCTCCAATAAGGCTGAATTCAAAAGCTTCTCCAGCATAGGCAGTGATTACTGTCTCTATATTCTGCTGCTACCAACTGCATGCATGATGCAAACAATTCACGGAGTTCCCCATCTTGACAGTAATCTTTGGCCATACCTTTTGGGCATATATTGCAAACCAGAAACACAACAGATGAAACAATAACAGAAATTACACTTAAAAAATTTATAGAGATACTAACAATAACTGCAGAATGAGCCATTTATGTCTGAAATAATAGTATAGTTTAGAAATATACACACCTGTCATGATAGCAGACACCTTAAGAAGAGAGGCAATCAAGTTCAGTGATGATAAGACACGGGGCATAGCCTGGAACTGCTTATGGCTACAACCAAGTCACCAGTGGTCAGCTGGGAGGAAAAACTAGTGGTCAGCATGAAGGAAAAAAGCAGCCCTATTCCTCAAGAAGGCTTCAGCTTGAGCAGAATTCTACATATGGAGGTAAAAATTCCTTTTGCTCTAAACTTTGGAGGTATTATCTTTTCTGCTGTAAATTTTTCAGTGCTGTAACTGACTGCTCTTGCACCTTTGAATGCGTCTGCTAAAATTCACTTTCATTGTTCTTGAGGGATGGAACCTTTTTTTAGCACTGTTAAGTGCTTTTAAGGGAGAAAAAAATGTCTTGAAGCACTTGTGAAAGGCAGCAGTTTCTAGCCACTTCTTACTACCCAACACTGTGGAAATAGTTTGGTATTGGCACAGTAACAGCAGCCTTACTTTTTGTGAGGCTTCATAAATTTCCAGGGTTTACACTACTGTTGTTATTAAAGATAAGGAAGACTGGAATAATAATTTTTTTAATTTTATTTTTTAAATTGCTTGTATGTTTCAGATTACAAACACAATATAATTTTCTTCATGTAACTTGTTCATCCAGTGAGTTCCAGGAAGAGTCAAACCTCAGGACCAAACAAAAGGCAAGGTGAAAAATCCTAGTCACTGTAATGTTAGCACATACTGGTGACAAAATCTGTTGATGTCCCATCTGGAAAAGCAAATTCTGGCGTATTCCACTAAATAAGTTTTCTACTGATTTTGGCTGGGGTACAGCTAAATTTTTTCAGAGTGGCTAATGTCAGGCTGTGGTTTGGATTTGTGCTAAACACAGTGATGGTAATAGAGAAGTTTTCATTATCGCTGAGCAGGGCTTGCACAGACCCAAGGCCTTTTATTCTTTCCATACTGTCCTGCTGGTGAGGGGGCTAGAGGTTCATGGGAGGAGACACAGCCAGGACAGATGAAAACAACTGACCAAAGGGATATTCCAGACCATATGATATCATTGGAGTGATGGCATTAGTTTTCCTAAGTCACCATTAAGTCTGATGGACCTCTGTTCTCCTGGAGATGGCTGAATACCAGTCTGGTCACGGGAATTAGTGAATTAATTCCTTGTTTTGCTTTACTTGTGCACGTGGGTTTTGCTTTTTCCACTAACCTGCCTTTATCTCAACTCCTGGCTTTTCTGTCTTTTACCCTTTCAATTCTCTTCCTGATCCTGCTGGTAGAGAAGTGGGCCAGTGGTGGCTTCCTGGGGCTTGGCTGCTGCCTGGGGTTAAGCCATGACAATGTTTCACTGATGAAATAGAACTATCTGTTCACTTGTACATACATGAAGTCACTGTAACACTGAGTAAGTCAGGTGAATTAATTCTAAAAATCATATGGGATAATTAGAAAATTTTATGACTCATAAAAGAGCGGCAAGGGGAAAGCAAGGATCATCTCCTTTGGAGACCATGGGAGGCATTGTAATTAAAACAATAAACTTTGTAGTGTAGATTGGAGATAGCACTTTAACGTACTAATACCTAAGTGTGAAGGCTGCACAATAATTTAAAGGTGACAGTTTCGATTTAGTATAACTATGTGCACAAAGGGATAGTGAAGAGAGTAATCAATTATCTAGTGCTGGGAGTTACCAAACAAGGCTGAAGTGACAGCAAAAGGCAATGCACAGCGGAATAGGCAAGCTTGCAAATTTAAAGGCTTAGATGCAAGACCAACAAACTAAGTGAGTAATGGTGCATGCAGTAACAAAAATCAGATGCTGCTGACATAATGCCTCTTGCTGTTTGTGCCACTGAACGTTGATACTGATGCTGAGTGCTTATTTGTAATGGTGGCCTCAAATGCCACAAGGAGGAAGGGAAGGTTTGGTATAATTGCATTGCTATTTACAACGTGTATTACATACTTTTTATAATGTGTGCATTAGGTTATGATGAATATCACTATTAAATCAGGAGTGAGATAGGGATTTTAAAAAGCTGGAGATTATTGCTGTGACTGAGTATCAAATGCAGTGGTTGACTAGGTGCCATGCATGTGAGAGGCTAAGCAAGTGATTGTTTTAAAAATTGGAAATAGGTACAGCAAATTCCTTTTTTAGTACAAGGTGAGTGAAAACATGCAATCTTTCTTGTAGACTAATCACAGGAAAACCTTTATTTAAACCATAGCAAAAATTAATAAGGTTTAATATTGCTTACATTTCTCTGATGCAGAAGAAAGCAAGTGAAGGTGGGTGAAAAACTGAAAAATTGTGTGCACTTTAAATCGAGGCATAGTGTGAGGAAATAGTACTTGCAAGTTGACTTTACTCTTCAGTAGCCTAATGCTGTTTCTCACATATGAATGCATTGATTTCATCAGAGATGGCCTCTATTTACTTGTCTTTTTCAAGGTTTGATCTTTTTCTTTTCAACAGCAGTATATTATGAAGAAACCAACATGACTGGGGTAAAACCAAATGTTTTATATTTATTTCTAAGACAGACATAGTTGCATGATAGAGATTCTGAAGAAGAGAAGCAAGTGTATTTTTCAAGCTTACTGCATCAAGAAGGAGCATTTATATATGGTAAATATATATATGATTTATATGTGCTTGAGTGTCACCAGTGGCTCTTGTTTTTACCCCAGAAGAAGGGCGGGGACTGAATTTATGATAGCTTATGCTATGCAGATTTAGAGACAAAGTATGGAGGCTCACGTGGTTCTGAGAGCTGCACCATTTCTTCAGATGGACAGAGACACTGTCAGCTAAGTTTGGGAAGAGGAACCAACAATGAAGAATGAGCATCTTCATTCAGTAGTAATAAAACACACTAAAAAGGAAAAGCATGCTGTGTGTTGAAGAAATTGCTAAATTGCTTACATGGCTTTAACAGGCACAGTATTGTCTACTGGGTCATGTGGAGCTCCATTTCAAGATTCATTAACCTCCGAGCTTACATATATCTAGTTCAACAAGCTAGTCTAAGTAGGTGAAATCCCTTTATAAGCATTAAGCTCCTGATTTAACATTTCTGCTCTGCTCATGCTAGGTGCATGTTCATATATCCAGAACACCCAGGCTGCTTTAAATAGCCTATCTTTCAATCAGAAGTTTAAAAAATCTGCCTCTGTCATTTGGCTGTACTGTAGAAGCTAAAGAAAAGTACTTCTGTCAGTATTAAGGGTGTCACACTTTTGAATTGTTGGAGATTATCCTCTTGTATTGCTTCTACACACTGTTGCAGAAGAAAAGTAGCTTTAGCTGAGGCTTAAGCAAAATGCTTTTATTCTCTCAGAGTATGTTTAGCTAGACCTTTTAAAAATGATGTACTGACTATTTACGCTTCTCATGTAATACTAAAAATGAAGCATATGTATTTTAAAATGAAACCCAAACATTATAGTTAAACCGAAAATAAATGGGCAGTAATAAATATTTTAAAATTATGTAGCTAGCAATAAATAGGTAAGAAAAAATGTCTGTGCTTTGTACTATTTCTTGACATTTTATTAGCTTTTAAGTCTTACTGTCTTTTATGAAAATTTTGGTTTTATTCATATGCAGATATGAGCATCTCAGGACATGTGTCCAACACAAAGAGTATGTTGACTGGCTAAATGTTATGTTAGAGAGCTAAATCTAGTGAAGCAATTCCAAAGTGCTGTTATCTGAATGACCATTGCTTATACCAACGTAGGTAGTTTCTGAGGATGAAGAACTTGCTTGAATTTTTTTACCACCACTGATAATTATACTAATAGTGAGGCAAATGTTTAAAATGGCAAACAAAACAAGAGTATAAACTGAAGCCAGACAGATATACATGGATAATGACTGTTGCTTAAAATTCTCAGGGCAAAGTTCAAGCAGTTTGACTTATGGTGTGTTAACAGCAAGGAACTTGACTCTTGCTTGGCCTCAAACAGAAGCTGTCATTCAGTGTACAAGTATAGGGTTCTGGGCTGAGATGGCATGAACTGGCACAGTGATCCAGATATCCAGCTTTTTCATGACAGAAGATCTTGAATCTGTTTTGAAACCATGCTTATTGCTGGAACATTTAAAACATTTTTTCATTCCCCCCCCCCTCCCCCACCTCTATATCAGCTTCTTAAAAAAGTTATTAAAGGTAATTCCAGCTGCTTTACTAAACCAGATTTTATTTGAAGGCGAAGTGGTCTGTGCTCCTGGGAACAATTTGCTATTCTAAAATGGCTTCTTCTGAAGTGTTTATTGAAATGGAGAAATTATTTCCCATATTCTCTCAATTTGGAATGGAAAGCTATTCTAATACAGTGAATGATCCAAGGAAATGAGGAGTGCACAGCAAAAGGGTTTTTGATGAAAGCGTGGGAGAGACAGGCTGAGGAAGCAGACAGTAAAATCATTTGAGGAAATGGGAACATAAAGTGAAAGTGTATGGAGAGACGGTGATGACCACATTTTTCATTGGCAGAGTAATGATAACAATCTGCAAGTTATCTGGGCAAGTGCCATGCCACACTTTAGGCACTTTTATGTTGACCTTTTTGTGGATCAACTTCTTGGAAAGGGTATCAGGCTCCTCCACTTCTTGAGAAGCATAATGGTAGGGGAGTGAGGCCTAAATTCTGCTGGGTGAGTTCAAGAGAATTTATAAACAACATATTATTAGTGGAATATTTTGAGATCTCTCACATTTTCAGATATCTTCTTTATTAAGGACAATACTCAATCCTATGTGAGATTCCATTAACTTTCAATTTTCCAGCGTTGATGTTGGGACTATGACTAGGTGAGCAAGGTTTCCTGGAGCTGCTGATGTGTAGGATAACAGTGGAGGTACCCTAAGACCACCTCTGTTCAGTATCTTTCCTCTCCACAGTATTTGTCCTCTGGTAAATGTTCATTTCCTGCTTATAGGGTACTTCACATAAGAAAGAGAATGACACCAAGGGTCAGGAACATTATAATCTTGGGGATTTCTTTGTATTACCTTTCTTCAAGACTTAACTGGGATCAACAAAGGATAGGGACAGATTTTGGAGGTCTCTATTAATAAACACTGTTTGTACTCTTCTCAGCATCCTGGAAATCTAGAACATTGTGAGGCACTACTGAGATAACCTAATGAAATAACTCGATAGACATCTACTTTCCCTCCTTTTTTTTTTTTTTTTTTTGAATCTAGTGAAAATTCTGTTTCCAAAGTATATCTAAAATTCTTATCTATGGCTCATCTGCAAGGCAAGCACTCATTCAAACTTCTTCTGTCATGCTGGCCCAATGTTTTATCCCAGGTATCACTTGTACCAAGAGAGAGCTGGTCACTTGTGCTTATCTTGCTTCTGGTCTTTAAGCTTTGTTTGTGGTAACAAACACTGGCTGTGGCCAAGCCCAGCTACCTGCTTGGACAGCCTTCACAGACCTGCCCTTCAGTTATCTTGTTTTTATAACACCTGCTGTACAGTACAAGATTGAAATAATATGCCCGTACCAAAGAAAATCCTATCTGAAAGAAGCCCCCATTCCTCCAAATTATGTCTCTTAAGCAGGCTGCTTTTCAGTTTGATCTTTCTTTTTCACGTCTGCAACATATATTGTAGATTAGGACAAATATTAATCCTAGTCTTATTTGGCATACTTACTCGGCTCAGATGTACATGTAGCTTTACAATTACAAAGGTTAGTGACAATTTCCTTTTAATTTAAGGTTTTAGAACTGAAATTCTCCCAATCTCTGTATTTAAAGCTCTAATTACATGTTTCAGATCTGCTCATTAGTCTTATTCCTTTCCTTTTCATGAGTTTATGAACACTTCAATTGATTTTCTTCCCTGTGACTCTGTATAGAACTTAATTTATTCTCCTAGGCCTCTGTTAGCAGGCTTATAAATGACATTTTTGAATGTTTTCAGGAAAACAAATAAGGTTGTTTCTAGCTTTTAAGAAGACTAGTGATGTGGCAATGAATGTTTTTAAGATATGATCACCATTTTTAGAACAGGATCATATCCTATTGGTGGAAAATGTTTAAAAAGAATGACGAAAAATATGGAGATAGGCAAGGGCTTGCTTTTAGAAGTAGGTTGATGAACATAAAAGATATTTTAGAAATAAGGCTGCAAAAAATGACATCAGACTGGCTTTCGTCCTTATGGAAATAAAATAAATTCTTTGCAATTTTACAGCACTCAAATTGCTTATCAATTGCTTCATTTTTTTACCTGAATTAAAACCTGAGTATTGCTACCTTAACTGATTTTGTGAGTAGGAAATATTACTGAAATGTTAGCGTTATATTAGCTTTATATTTTGCATAATGCAAAGTGTAGTGGAAGGAACGTGTAAGACAACTTTTAAATATTGTGCTGCTGTTGGCATGATGCTAATAATATTCAAGAAATAATAGTTCTGCTTTTTTTCATGTTTAAGTTCATAGAATTTTTATATCTGATTAAGGTTACTGCTTTCTTGATTATTTCATTGATTTAAACATTACGTGCACCAAAAATTGTGTTAGAAATTCCTTCAGGTGTAGGAAAACAAGCATTTTTAAACTTGAATAGGAAATATATTTCTGTAGAAATACAAAATTAGCTTCCTTTTTTTAGTTAAAAAAAAAAAAAAAGCAGCAGCTTTTGAGATGTCTAAGAATAGTAAGGAAAAAAGTGTGGAAAATTTTGTTGATCATGGGAAACAAGCCAGGAATCATAATAAAAGTTGTCATTAAAGACACCAATGCTTTAGATTTAGACAATTTTTAATTGCATTTGGACTGCATCAATTGCTGTTATGCATGACTGCAGCATCAGGAACACGCAGTTGCATATTTTGCCCAAAGTACAGATGATTAACAAGGTTATTGAGCAAAATCACGAAAATTTAAGTAACCCCAAGTGTGTTTATAAGTCTGTGTGCCAAAGCTCAGTGAAAGTTGGCTGAAGACAGCTTTGTCCTTGTGCCCTCTCTTTCAGTCGGTATCTTGTTGTTCACTGTCATAGTGACAAATGAAAACATTTCATGGCAGCAACTGTCAAAAGCCCTCCTGTGAGCTCTGCATTTTCTTGCTCTTTCTCAGTCAAGAGCTGCCATGAAATATGACTTCATATTAGTAAGCTACAACTTCATGATCAAATAGGCTAGCTGTTAGTCACTGGCTGGTGGCTATTTAGGTGGTGAATAATAGGCTTTTCTTACCCATTTTTAACTGAAGGAGGAAATAAGTCTCTCTATATAGGGTACCTCATATTACAAACATGGAATATTTATTTGTGACTTAAGAGCCTATTCAAACAGTACAGTGTCAAACTTGCTGGCTGATGTGCTGGCTGATACATTAAAAGGTGCTTGGCCTATGTCCTGCTGGCTATGAAGGTTCCATCAACTTTGTCTTTCCTGGCATCCATATTACTTAGAAAAGCAATGTATGCACATTTATTGCTATATATGTTACTGCTCTTAATAATTAGCAGCTGTCAGCCATCCAAGTGTTTTTCCTCTATTTCTTTCATCTGATCCTCCATCTTTACTTACCTGGCTGCACAGGACTTTCATTTAATGTAAAATAACTTAATGCATTTCTGGTCATTACTAAAAAATGCTGTTGGGTTGGAAGTATAAATTTGAAGTGGAGCATAAAATTCTTCAGGGAAAAAAAGATTGCATCCAGCATTAGTGAGAGCATTTGTACTTAGAAGAAATCACTGATGAAACTTCCTGGGAAGTAAATTAGTAGGTTGTCCAGGATAACAAATAAGAAAATAGTGTATAAACAACATTAAAAAAAAGACATCTGGAAATTGTGCAACTCATTTTTTTGTAATATCACTTTTCTCTTCTAATGAACACCCAGTGAAAGTCCATGTATGCTCTATTTTCTTGATGGTCACAAATGTGAGTAAATTATTCTAATGAATGAAGAGTGATTTGGTATCAGCTGGTGTTGTTAGGTCATTATTGATCATCCACTCTCAAAGCTAAGAAGTTTTGAGGCAGAATTCACTCTGTCAGATTTGTCCCTCTGCTCTCCCTTTGGTAGTTCCTGTTTATAGCCATGCAAAGGTTAAATATTCAGCAGAAGGTGACAAAAAAATGGTTAAGGAACTGGAGCATCTCTTTTAAGAAGAAAAGCTGGGAAGGTTTGCCTGTTCAAACTCAAGAAAAGATGACCCAACCTGACCCATTCAGCGATTCTGTGATTCTGTGACTATGACAGCAATGTCTTTTTAGTTTTAGAAATAGAATTATAAAAGGAAGAGTGGATGTTTTGATAATAATGCAAAATAAATCTATGAGTAGTTCTCTGCCTTCAAATTAATGTTTTGGCTTTTTTATTTGCTTGTAGATTTATTTGCATTATGTCATACTTCCCACAAGCTGATTTCTGGAAAACAGATGCAACACAACAGCGAGTCTGACTTTGCTTCAGTTTTGACTTGAGTCTTGGGAGTTTCAAATCACTATTTACATGGCTTTGATATTTCATTTCAAGAGCAGCATTAGGACTTTATTTGTACTTATCCCACAAAGAGGTTCAACTTTTTTTTATATCCCAATTTGCCTTATTAATGTAAGGGGACTATTCTTGCAAAACTATCAAACCAAAATCTTATAGCTGGATAATTTTACTCAATTTTCAAAACTTCTTTTCTTATATCCTGTGTATAATCTTAACATTATCTCATTTTGTCATATTTTCTATTAACCCCAAATGAAAAGCTGCTCATGAATCTCATACAGTACAGCAAGCTTGTTTTAGCCACTTTAGGGTAAATTCAAAATCTGCAGGTTTCAGACTCTAATCCCTGTGAAAAATAAACACAATATAAATTACCATTACCCCTGGTCATGCCATAGTTTGAACCGGTATCATTTCTACAAACCTTTGCCATTCAGAATATATTGATCATATGATACTGTGCTAAAGCAATCTCTAATTAACAGTACAGACTCCAAATGATCAGCAAAGCCAGAATGGCAGCAGGCAAGACAGCATCAGCTAGAGGTCTGCTGTACATTCTCAGTCTCTGTGATGGGAGTGGTTACTTCAAACCTGACTAAATCATCAGACCTCGGCTGTCAAGAGCCTCAGTGACTTCATGGACACTCACCACAAGCCCTAGAGACAAAAAGCCTTGGGTATATATGCAAATTTGTAAAGACAGTGCTTAGTCATGTTGCCAGGTTGAGTCTAGAAAAGTGAGAAAAGAATTCTGTGGTGGATAAATCATGGCGATACTGCAGCATACAAAGCTGTTCACTGTTCATTCAGGATAGGAATGGGATTTGTGGAATGAAAAATACAATGCTGACCTTGGTGTTAAAGTCAGAAAAGCTTGAAGCAGGCCCTGGAGATGCTTCTAAAGCCTCTTTTTTTCCATGGGTCAGAGGTAGACTTTAGAATGACTCATAGCACTTGTTTTCCTTCTCAGTGGTCCAAAGAGAGGTATCTTTGCTTCAGTGAAAAAATGCCTTGGTACCTTTCATTCACATTTAAAGTAAGGAATGGGCAGAAAGGAAGAGAAAAAAGGGGGAGGCATACAAATCAATCTTCACAATTGATAGTCAAAATTATACATTCAGTAACACTCCGGTATTTCTTTGCTTCAGGCTGTAGTCCAGTTTGTGTGTCTCAAGCACTGCATGTTTAAATTCATATACATGATTGCACATATACAATTTGAAGAACACATCGAGTATTTTGTCATGCTGTTATCTGGACTGATGTGGCACAGAATTTTCACAAAGAGCTTTCACTTAGCAGAAATCTTGGGAAGAAGGGAAGAGTCTCACATCTGTCTTATAGATGAAGTTTGTCAGACATTTTGTGTATTGAGCCTGGTGCCTGTTTTGGTCATGTCCTTAACCACATTGTTATTTCATGGATTAATTGCAAGCAACTGAGTACAAGTGCAACAGAAACCTTCTTGAGTAAGTGAGTATGAGGCGTATTCTTAAGGAGTTACGCCATTACCCCACAGTTAAATGTGTTATGCTTGCAACCTACCTTTCTGATGTGCCTCATGAGGCATTGGATTTGAAATTTTTATTATTGCTTGTCTTTAGGCCTTATTATCACTGAAGATAGAACGATATGAATACGAATGAGAAATGAAGTCACTTATTTGCATGATTTGGGCGTATGTAGTACTCAGTGATGCAGATTGAGAAATTTCTATTCTTACTGGTTTTTGCATAAGATATTTAAAATAGCATACTGTGCCATGAAGTGGATTGAACAAATTTTTGTCTTCCGGGTAAATACATATGAAGGAATTTCTCCTCTTCCCTGTGTAACTTCAGGATACATATTAATTATAAAGCTATTGTAAATCTTTTTAGCATATGCTATATGTAGCATGGTTAAGTCTTTATTCATAGTAATTAATTTTTATTAGCTTGGAAAAACAAATTACAACCTCCTACCTCAAAAATCTTGACAATTGAAGTTCATGCCTTTGATTTTTGGTCAAATCTCCAACCTTTAGTTTCAAGGATTGAAATTCTAATCTCTCAAAGCAAATAATTTTAAAAATGCTTTTACCAGATACTCAAATTTTTCTAGAGACAGAGATGAAAGGCATTTATCTCTGTGGGTAGTCAACTTTTATGTTATAAACAAAATGCAGAGATGGCATGCTAATCTTGTCAGCTACACTTTAGAAATGCAGTTTTACCTGGTAAGGAAATTTCAAAGTTTAGCTTAAAAATATTGCAATAGAATATATTACTTAATCTCCAGGGAGATGCTTTTCATAGTAATTTTTAATCATTGCAATATTTAACCAAGACGATGATGAATTACAAAAGAATCCTTCTAGGGTTACTAAAAGCAGAAGCAAGCTCCAAATACTATTCCGTTGTTTCTGAAATGCAGAATGTATTGTTACGTAAAGAAAGAAGGATAAGGCTACATTTGGCAGAAAGGCTGTTATGTATATGCACTGAAGAGTACACTCTATTTTGAGATATGATGAGAATCTTCAGGTCCTACTGTTGTAAAACTCTGTATAATTATCAGCTCTTAAGTTTTGATTCTCAGTCAATCCTGACACAGCTGAAAAAGATCTACACAGGCTCAATCACTTAGGCATTGATTTATGCTAGCTTTATCTTCAGTTAACTTCCAAAATTTGAACTCCAACCACAAATTCTCATCTTCACCTTCCTTTGATGGAAAGGAGATGGTCAACAAAATGAACTAAAGCAGCCACATTCACAAAGTAGATTCTACACTATTAAAGATACGTGAGGTTGAGGGCACATTTAGTCAGACTTAAACTAATAAAAGGAGTGGGTAGATAAATAAAGTGCTGAAAACAGTTTTATTTTCCATGGTAACAGCAAAATACAGCTTCTGAGAATATAATGCTGGAAGAAGAACAAAACAGAGAAAAGAGAAAAACCAAACAGTCAAGGTGAAGGTAGGGGTATAGTAGTAACTCCTTGAACTTTTTATTAGTCTTGTCAACTTGAATCATGGAATTATAATTGTGTAATTCTAAAGTGTTAATTTAAATAAAACTAAAAGGTCTTTTTGTTTGAGCTTTGCAAAGATTTGTAGGAATGACAGTGTAATTAAGAAAAAATCACTGTGAGTTTTCATCTATCACTCTTTTACAATATACAGTGGCAGAAGAGATTTTTTGACAAATACACAGGATCTTTGTCTAAGAACCACTCAAATTGTCAAGTCTGATGATGTACTTACACCGTATACTATATTGGATAAAGAATCAAGAAGTGCTTTTTCTTCTCTTTTTTTTTTTTTCTCATATAAAGCTAAAATGTCTTCAGAAATGTTTTAAAAAATGTAAGTAGTATTAAAGTTCCCACAGAGTGGGACAATTGTTTCACTAAAGTTTGTTGGCACAAGGAAAGTGCTGAGATTGAAGAGGAGGCTCTAGCTCAGGAAGCCCTGGTAAGTTATGCCTCCCCTCTTATCTATTTTCTCATCCCACTAATTTACAGTTGGCTTAAATCACAATGGAAATCCCATTTTCCCTCATCCCCATCGCCTTCAGATTCATGAATATTCCTTCTGTGTTCATTCTCATCAATTTTCCTAAACTTTTCACAGA
Source organism: Taeniopygia guttata (assembly GCF_048771995.1). Lineage (NCBI taxonomy): Eukaryota > Metazoa > Chordata > Aves > Passeriformes > Estrildidae > Taeniopygia > Taeniopygia guttata. Next base: position 18,032,742 of record NC_133064.1, read on the forward strand.
GGTTTAGCACTTTCTGTTTCTTATGGAAGATTTGTGTGTTGTTTTGGCTTCAGCAGTGCCCTGTTGAAAGGGCCAGGTAACCTAAAATTTATCTGATACAGACTGAAATTTTGAAGTGGGTGTTTTTAAACTTTCTCAGGATGTGCAATTGTTTCAAAACTGCAAGCAACTGAAGACTGACACCTCTCTTAATAACACCTGCTTCTGTTGTGACCAAAACATTATGAGTTTCTGCGCTTAATTTCATCTGTTGTCTATGTAAAAATATTGTTAATTATATGGCTCAAACTTACCAACTGGCATCTCTAAGTTATTCTCAAAAGCTTCCTTAAATGCTTGATTGTACCTGAGAAGTAGACTCCTATTTTTGTTGATATGAGAGGAAGACTTTACACAGATAAATCAGTCTTTATCACCAAAGAGGAGATCCGTGGTCATACATTAGAGATCAAAGAGCAAACACATGGTTAGGGCATTTCTGTCATACTGAGGATGTTGGATATTGCTATTGGTTTTAGTTTCGCTGCGTGCAGCACATTTTTTCTTCACCTGTGACACAGTAAATGACCAAGTACCTACTTATAAATTATTAAATCGATGACCTACAATGAGATAAACCTAGCAGTATGTTTGTTAGGAAAGGTCACCCAGTCAGTTACGAGGAGCTGTCTGGAAATAATAACTTCCTTAGTTATAAGCCATTTTGACCTTTCAATTTTTTCTCTCCATAATTATAGTTGCAAACAAATAAAATTTTAGACAAAGAACATTTGGGTGCTAATCCCTCTCATGATGAAGTCAATATTCTTAGGAAATATGACACTGGTAGACCTAGAGGAGAAGCTACTGTCCTTTTCTAAGAATTATTACCATGTTAACCTTAAGATTGCTTTGTTATACTGTGTTCACTAATAACACATCACTTACAATTTTTTTCAGGAAATGTCTGTGAGGCAGGGACCTACTCGCTGCCATTGAAAGAGTTGCCTTTGTTCTTTACCCAGTGATCTGAAAATCAGAGCTGGTGATGTTTTCCCCAGTGCTCTGGCAACCTAGAGATGCAGGTTCTGTTAGAAAGACTGAAGAAAACATGTTCACATTTTCATGCATAAATACTTTTGGTTCTGATCCTACATCTGTGTCTCTGGTCAGTTTTATCGGGGTTTTGTTTATTATTACGTTACTGCTGACTGAAAATAAAAATGTTGCATCCTTATTTCATAAATAAGCCTTTTCCTTTTTATTACTGTAATTATTTTTGTTTTAAATAATTCTATGATGATAGCTCTGTGTAATGTATTTTGAAAAAAGTTAAAAGATGAATTGATAAAATGAATTGCAATGGCTAACAATAGTTTGAAATTAAAAATTATGAGAAATTGTGACAAATGCTTGTAGTAATATCTTCCTATAATTGATACATTTATGGATGATGCCTCTGTTATGAGTGCATTCCAGGTGAATTTATTATATTTTTCTTGATCATCCAGTATTGTAAGGTAATGTAATTTCATAGAAAAAGATTAAAGACATTACAGCTGCTGAAACTAGTTTGATTTTAAAACTTCAGGACCTTTTTTTTTTTTTTTTTTTTTGTGGTCATTCTTTTTTGGAACCATTCTTTGAATAAGTAATTATCTTTACTTCTTTTAAAAATTTCTTTCTCCCTCACATATTAACCTCACTTTGAAACAGAAACTATATTGGAAACTTATATTTCTGGCTCTGAAATGGATTTCTCCAGCATGGAAGAAAGCTGAATTGCTGCTACCTCAAGTGAATTCCTAACAGTATTTGACCTCAGATGATTCTTTAAGCACTTTGTAAATGAGATTCCTAGGGATAGTGTCCTCGACTACATTTCAAACAGTGGAGTGTGTAGGGGGAAATAGGTAAAAGAAAAAAATACAAAGAAAGAAATGATGAAGAGACTTTTTACAATCACTACTGGTGAAAGGCATTTATTAGTGATCATTACTGACTGTGCCTGCTGAGATAAAAAGCATGGAAAAACTTTATTATCTGCTAATTGTCTCACTTGGTTTTACATTGTAGAAATGCCGTTTTACCTTTACATTGCATAAGATCAAATTCTAGGCATTCAGTTGCAAGATTTCCAGGCACTGTGTACACCCACACAGAGCTCTTTAACTTCCAACAGAACAACAGGGTTTTATTAAAATTCTCTTCAATATATAGAAATAGCAGAGAAAGGAAAAAAGAAACTAATTTTCCAGGTCAAAAAGATGACAAGCCTCCCTGAATCAAGAGCTTTATGGTTCTCCACAATTAAATAATATTTTTTCAGGAGGCTTTTCTGAATAATAAGTCTAACTTTGGGTTGCTATTCAATAGAACTAGAGAAAAAATAATAGATTACTATCTTGTAAGTTTTAATATTTCAAAGTTCAATAAATGCACAGTCCAGTCCTAGTATATGCAAAAAAAGTACTTTATACATGCTTACAAACACTGATCATACAAATTCAGAAAAATTAAAAATGTTTCTAATCTGTAAATATGTCTGTATAATGCAATGTACAAAAACATTGCATTATACAGACATTATATATCTGCTTTACTTAAGATGCTTGTTGTTGCAACTATTTTTTAGGCCCTTGGTGGAAAAAAACCTGTGGGTAAGTACCTAGTTACAGTGAAGAACAATAGGATCACTTCATATTGTGTTTTAATAAACTTATTTAATTCGTTCTTTGTGTGTGACATCAAAGAGCTGGTGAATAGTCAGTTAATAATTAGAAAAGGGAAATTATCAGTTTAATAAATTAGTTTAAACTAAGAATTTATTTTAAAACCTCCATTTTCAGTGATGTGGGTACTTCAGTGATGTCCATTTGGTCTCCAAGGTCTAAAAGCTAGGCTTTGTTCCTGTAGTGCTGACTCAGGGTTTTATGACAAAACTTGAATAGCTTATAGCTAGCAAGTTCCATAAATTTAATCTGAATTATTAGTAGAGAGTTTTGAAGGACAAAAATTCCTTTGTTTTGCCACAGGTCACACTCTGCCTCTTCAGTGAGGCAGTTCTAGGAGTCACATCAGCACATAGAGGTTTCGTCACTGCTCCTTCTCTGACACCTTTTTCCTATGTGAAAAGGAATTTGTGCTCTTCATAGGTTGCAGAGCCCATGGGTCTGTGCAGCAGAAGGGAGAAGAAAGGGCATACACATTGTGGGTGTGTGTCTGTGGTGGTCACTAGTGAGCATCAGGCTAGACTAGCTGGTATGTAGGCAACCTAGTGTTGATTTGGAAGTTCTAACAATTTATGGATGTTTTTATGTCTCTTTTTTAATTGTTTTGTGGATCCTCCATGTATCATGGGTAATAGGATCTCAGGCAGTGGTTTCGACATGGCACATTCAAGTTACAGTAAGGTTGGTATACTTGTAACAGCTTTTACATGGTTTAAACACTTAATTTTTAGAGGTGAATTTTTTTTTAAATCAAAGTTTATCACACAAGTATATTCTGTAAAATACTTGTGCTTTCCTGAGATGTTTATTTCTTCTTAAAAGGGAAGTTTAATAAATGGATTATTGTTTCACAGTACTTGTTAAAATTTCCATGGGCATTTACTCATCTCTGCCCTGATCAGATTTCTGCTTCCAACATTAAGTGTTAAACTTCTTGCATTTTTATTTCATGAATTTAGAAATACACTAAACCAATTTTAAGTGTCTGTGCAATATCTGCCAAAAGTTTAAGCAATCACTAGCTGATGAGGAAAGTGTTTCTCCTCTTAAGTAGGAAAGATGAAGAAATTACTTTCCTCTTTTAAGGTTCTGATAAACAGCCAGGGTGTCATGATTTACCCTCAGCCAACAAATAAGTACCATGCAGACATTTGCTCACTCCCCTCCCCCCTGGAGAGTTGTATGTGTAGTAGAATCAAATTAGAACCAGGTAACACCCATGGGTTGAGATAAACACAGTTTAATAGTTGCAATAAAATAAATACTACTACTAACAACAGCAACAGCAGCAGTGTAATTACAATGAAAAGAGAGATAACAGAAAGAGGAAGTAATAAAACCTTAAAAAAGATGAATGATGCACAAAACCATTGCTCACCACCCAATGATTGATGCCCAGCCTGTCCCTAAGTAGTGATTGATCCCTCTTGGCCAACACTCCAGTTTATATACTGGGAATGATCTTTGGTGTGGAACATCCCTTTGAGCACTTTGGGTTGGCTGTCCTGGCCATGTTCCCTCCTGGCATCTTGTGCACCTGCTCACTGGCAGAGCAAGGGAAACTGAAAATCCTTCACTTAGGGTAAGCACCGCTCACAACATCTGAATCATCAGTGTGTTATCAATATTATTCTCATATCAAATCCAAATCACAGTTCTGTACCAGCAACTAGAAAGAAAATTAACTCCATCCCAGCTGAAATCAGGGCACAGGGAAAGAAGTTATGGGTTTAGAGTGAATTTTTGTGTGTAATTCTTGATAAGATAAAATTGTTACGGATGTAACTAATGTGTGACTGAACTGTGCAGTTAATTGTACTTAACTGCACAATTGTATGCGGAAGCCTAGGAATTAATATTGGGCAAAAGAGTCAGAATGCGTTGCTAATAGCACAGATACTTTTCACTGGATTGCTGCCTTTTGCACTTATTTTCTGAAGGCTGCTAAATAATCTAGTGGCTAAAACAGAGTTTTACTGTGGAACGGAAATGTGGTGGCTGAGTGATACCTAGGAGTTATGTCATTATTCTTTAGCTATGAGTAGCTATGTAAAGTCAGCAGAAGTGAACTCTGCTGATGGTGTGCCTTAATTCTTGTTGCCTCTGAGAAATGATATTGTAATGATCATTTCATTGGGTAGAAAAAAAACTAAGTGACTATAATGGGTAGTCCTACAGCTACAAACTCTTGATCATTTATGTTCTTGGAACAAGAATGACAACTGGATTTTACATTTTATGTTTTGTAGCTGTTTCAGTCTTTCAAATGACAAATAATTTTGGTTTTGGTGGGTGCTTTTGGGTTTTTGTTTGTTTGTTTTTTAAGTACCACAGCATATGAGCTTTTGGGATACTTCTACTCTTAATATGGCTGTTGAAAAGAGAAGGGGAATTAATTGCAATTTCTAGTGAAGAAAAGCAAAGAATAAGAAATTATATATTAGTCAAGGGGAGAATAGAAGTGAAAATATTTTTTTTTCCTTGCAGAATTATATAAGTGAAAGCACCTTCTGAAAATGTTTGTATAAATCAAGAGTGAGATTAGAAATTTCTTTTAATTTATGATCTGTGTATCTGGAATCCATCCTGAGGCCTAAATGCTGAAGAAATAATTAAAATATAAATCTTTACTGTTAGTTTCTCCTTCTTGACTTTGTGGACAGTTGCAGTGCATTGGTTAAGTTGTATAGAGGATTTTCCTGCCCATTTTAACTTTGCTTGCAGTGTAATATTTACAAATCTTGTTTGCAGTGTAATATTTACAAATTTTGCTTTGAATTTTTTACAAATTTTTAAAAATTAAAAATTGAAGTTTTAATTGGCTTTTCTATGGCACTAACGCTAATATTAACCAATGCTTCATAAATATCAACAAACTTATATTAGAAGCCGCTCATTTTGTGAGCTGACATCTAATTTTTACCCTTCCTAATTTACTAGGACATTAAATTAAAATTATTACAGTTTCTTGGAATACTCAGCAGAAAGGTCTGGAAACTGATTTGGGAAAGTGTTTAGTGTTCTGTGACACTTCACACTGAAAGTACATCCCAAATGCCCTTCTGGTCTCTAGCAAGCACCCAGATCAGCTGCCAGTTATCTGTGGAAAACCTAATTAAAGGCCTGATAGCAAAATTCAGAACAGCCAAATCCTGACTGCACGGTTTACTGTAAAAGGTTTGTTTATGCCTCACATGTACCTCTCTGTCAGGATGACTGCAATGTCCCCCACAACTGAGGAAATAGGGCTTTTGTTACAAAACAAGTTCTGTCACTATCACCTCATGTCACATGGGTGAATCCTTTGTCTAAATCAAGTCACTTTTCTAGGAAATCACAGAGGTTATCCTCTTTGCCGAAGCAATAATATTCCTTATTCACTTTACATTTATTTTTTTCCACCTGTCTCTTCCTATTTCTGCAGAAAAACCTCTCTGATCTATTTTTAAATTGCTTTTGGATCCCAGTTAATTCTGTTCCCTTTTTCTCCCTCTCATTTTTCGATTCATTTTATTGTCTGTCTACCTTGTTGCAGGATCCTTTCTTTGTTATATCCTTTCTTTGTGAATTAAGTTAATCCATTTTTTGGAGTGTAATGAACACATTTGGAATAAGAGTTTATGCACAGGAAGCTGATCAAAGACAAAATAACCTGTCTCTGAAGGACAATCCTTATTAAAGTCCTTAGCCAAATACCAATATTTGGGTTTTTACATCTGCATGTAAAACCTGGCTTTAGTTATTTTAATGCCAGCTTCACTTCTGGCATGCTTGAAAGCAGCATTATGGTGAACTGCAATATGCTAATTTTTGCAATACTAAAACTTTTGTTAATAGGTTCTACCAGTTGGTACATAGGGAAGAGGAAACATGAAAATAAACCTCAACAAACAATTCAGTATGGAATTCTCCCCAGAGATGTCTATTCAGCTGTTCTGATACACAATTTGGAAAATTCTATGGTGGTATGAGGAGAGGAGGTAAGTAAACTCTGAGCATGAGCTTGTGGTTTGTAATTTTGCCTTGTTCTTTTGATCAGAAAAGATAGGTGGCCATGAGTAACACTATGTAGTGGGGAATAATTGAGAAAGGAACAGTTTATAAGATTTGCCAGAGGTTATCTGCTTATCAGACAGTAGATTTCCTTTAGTCTCTTATAGACATAAACCTTTTGCATAGCAGCATTTTTTTTCCACCCCACAACCCCCCTCACCCCCCCAAACCACAACCGAAACAGCTAAAATCTATTATATTACTGTAGTGCCCCAGAGGTTCATTCTCATGCAACTTAGTAAATCTACTCATGAGCAGGTTAAAAATCTCTATGTGCCTTAAGAGAAATTGAATATATCTATCTGTATTTAGCTTGAAAAGAGCAAAATTTCTGCAGAGATGGCATACTCTCCAGGACTGCTCCTGTATGTATCATGAAGTTATATAAAAACTGGGAAGGTGTCAGATAAAGACTATTCCTGCTTCAGTGTCCTCTTAGCTTGGGTGATTATAAGTTAATTTTAAGTAGAGATTTTTTTAAGCACTTCTCTGATTTCTGGGTTTTGGGGGGTTTTTTTTGTTTTGTTTTGGTTTTTTTTCATTTTTAGCTTGGTTTGTTCTCCATTTAAAATTGCGAATCATAAGAGTAGCATTAATCAACATTGACTTTGATACCTGGAGATTATTAATGCAAAGTGTATGACTTAACTGTCAAGACTCTAAGGCAGCTGTGTCATTCTAGGCCGTATTTCATCGAATCAGAGAATTGCTATGGTTGGAATGGACTTCTGGGGATCATCTTGCCCAAACCCCCTGCCAAGGCAAGGCCACCTAGGGCAGGTTACACAGGAGTGTGTGCAGGTGGGTTTTGAATGTCTACAGAGAGGGTGACTCCATGATCTCCCTGGGCAGTCTGTTCCAGTGTTTTGCCACCCACATGTTTGAGATGTAACTCGTTGTATTTTAATTTATGGCCATTGTTCCTTATCATGCACCTGGGCATCACCAAAAGAGTTGTGGAACATTCTCTTGGCACCAGATTTTGGGATATTCATATACATTAATGGGATCTTCTCTCAGTCTTCTGCAGACTAAACTGGCCCAGCTCCCTGAGTCTCTCCTCACATGAGAGATGCTCCACACCCGAACTCTTCTTTGTGGCCTCTGCTGGACTTGCTCCAGTAACTCCTTGTCTATCTTGTGCTGAGGAACTCAGAAGTGGACACAGTACTCCTGATGTGACCTCACCAGGGCTGAGAAGAGGGTCAGGACCACCTCCCTCCACCTGATGGCCACACTCTTCCCAATGCACCCCAGGATACCACTGGCCACAAAGGCGCTGCCAGCTCATGGTCAGCTTGTCACACACCAGGACCCCCAAGTCCTTCTCCACAGAGCTGCTCTCCAGTAGGTCAGCCTGTGCTGGTACTTGAGGTTTTTCCTTCCCAGGTACAGGACCCTGCACTCTCCTGTTGAACTTCACTAGGTTTCTCAGTGTCCAGACTAGTTCTCCAGACTATTCTGTCTGTCTCCATCCTATTTCTGTCTGTCTGGTTAGTTCAAGGATAGTAATATCAGGGTCCCTGGCTACCAACACAGCTTACAATTCTGGGATTTTTTCCTGCCCTAACGCTCTCTTGTCCCCCCTTTTGTCCCAGCTAGCTCCGTGGGGGGGGGAGCACTGGCAACTTCCGTGTTTTCCGGCGAACCCTCGCGGGTGTCAGCCGGTGCTGCGTGGGTCTGGGAGCGAGGCGAGTCCCAAGGCAAATAAAAGGAGAGAGACTTTTCCCCCGCGGGCAAAATCTCGGTTTATTGCAGCTTGGTTGGGAAGGCAAAAACCGAAAAGGCTGCAGCGTGCGGAGTTGGAGTTTGTCTGTGCCGCCTTGTCGGCTCGGGGGCGGGGCAGCGCGCTCCGAAGCTGGCCGCGAGAAAAGAGAGGCGGCGTGCGGAGCCGCGGCGCTGTGGCCGGCTCGCGCGGGAGCCGCGACGACAGCGGCAGCGGCGGCGGCGGGGGATCGGCTGCGGCAGCGACCGCGGAGCGGCCGCGGTCACCTGGGGCAGCAGCAGTGGTTGCGGAGCGGATGCAAGCGGCAGCGGCTGTGGCAGTCAGGGGCCAGGCGGAAGAAAAAGCCGCGGGCCGGGCAGCAGCAGCAGTCAGGGGCCAGGCGGGAAAAAAAGCGCGGGGCGTCCCCAGACCGCGGGTTAAATACCGAACAGGGGAAACCCGGGGCGGCCAATGAGATAACGCCACGGGGGGACTGGGACAGTGGGGTGCAGGGGTCCAAACGCCGCGTGACTGACAGATGGTCTGAGGGATGTAAACACGGTGACTTGGCACTTTCCCGGGAAGGCAAACCACGGGGGGAGATGGGAAAACCCGGGGGGTCGCAACAGATCGCGGGGGGATACATGGAATGAACTTATACATAATAGAACATATAATAATACAATTCCACAACTCCCTCTTCTGTTTTTCAAAAGAAAAGAACGGAAAATAACTTAAATGGGAAGTTTTACAGTCCTGTTCCCCATCGTTGAACCCGATGTCTGCTCGGTTCTTTTCTGGCTGTCTGCGTCGAGCGGATGTCAGCTCTGATGGGGCGGCGAAGACTGCGTGGTCGATGTGTACGGTGGAATTGATGATCTTTAAACCTTTTAACATTGCTAAAACTTATAATAGGAACAGTGAATGTTAACAGCAACATATGTCCTGTCTCTGAAACGGATTGGATTTGACCTGTGAGACTTCATCCTTCAAAGCGACCTCAGCCAGTCACTTGTGAGAGGGATGAGGCTTATATCTGAAAAACAACTGGAACATTGATCAGCATTCTGGGGAGGGGAGGTTTAAATCAAAAGGGAAAGGTGAGTCCAGGGAACTGTATGGTAAAAGGGAAGGCTCTGAAAGAGAAGGTGCTGAATCAGAAAGGAAGGGGGGAGACTTTCTCCGTCTGCGGAGGGCGACATGCTTCACCTGAGGATCTTTTTTCTTGTCAGTCTGGTGTTTGGGGACATATGGCCGGACAAATTTGGACGGGACCCATCTCAGGCCTGAAGGCGTGGACACGCAAGCGTATCCCCGTCCCCAGGTTACTAACTCGTGGGGCCCTTCCAGCTGCCAAGTCTCTGGATTTTTGATGATCACTGGTGGTTTTTCCCTGACCTTGCTCAGCTCGTGGTTGCTAAAGTGCCTGGTGACTGGTGGGTTGAGGTTTTCAAAAGAACAATTCAGGAAGTTTAGTGTAAAGAGGGCATGAGCGAGCCGAACTTGGGGGGACTCAACCTTCATAGTTGGTGTTTGTTGTTTCAGCATGCGTTTGAGACTCTGATGAGTCTGCTCTACCACGGCTTGACCTGTCGGGGAATATGTGATTCAAGTTTTGTGCTCTATTCCCCATTGCTGCAGGAAGCTGACAAATCCCTTGGATGTGTACCCGGGGGCATTATCTGTTTTTATCAATTTTGGGACGCCCAGCATAGCGAAGGCCTGTATCAAATGCTTTTCAATGTCTTTGGCTTTCTCCCCTGCGTGGGCAGAAGCAAAGACTGCCCCAGAGAAAGTGTCTACAGAGACATGGACGTACTTCAACCTCCCAAAGGAATGGATGTGAGTAACATCCATCTGCCATACCTCGCAGGACTTCAGACCCCTAGGGTTTGCCCCTGAGCTCACCGATGGTAGGGGGAGCGACTTGCAGGACGGGCAGGTGGCCACAATGGCTCTGGTTTGGTCACGGGTGAGGTGGAACTGCCGGACCAGCCCGGGCGCATTCTGGTGGTAAAACTGGTGGCTGATCTTAGCCTGCTGGAACTTATCTGGGAGCGGTGCTACCTGAGCCGGGGAGGCAGCGAGAGAATCGGCACGCCGATTGCCCTCGGCCAAAAACCCTGGTAAGTTGGTAAGTGATCTGATATGCATCACGTAAAAGGGTTGCTCTCGGTGGGAGACTAGCTTAATCAGTTTCGAGAGCAACTTGTGCAGGGCTTCGTTGGACACACCCTGCAGAACAGCGTCCTGCGCTCTAGACACTACACCAGCTACATATGCCGAATTGGTTACCAAATTAAAATGTTCAGAGAATCGCTAAAAGGCCCTGACGACGGCAGCCAACTCAGCTATTTGAGGGGAGCCTTCCACCTCCACAATGTCTGTCTCCCACTGCTGCGTCTGGGGGTTTTTCCAAGTTATCGCAGACTTGTGAGAACTCCCGGATGCGTCTGTAAAAACTGTCAAGGCTTTGAGTGGCTTTTTGCTCTGAATTTGTTTGATGGACAATGCAAATTGAATTTCTGATTCAAAAATTTTGTGGGCTGGTCTCAAAACTGAAATTTTGCCTGTGTAGCTGTCTAGAGAGAACTGCAGGGATTCATTTTCCTGTAACAGGTGTTCTAGCATGGCCTTGGTGAATTGGCCTGATTCCAATTTGATGGGAATGTGAATGCATTCAAAGTCACATCCAGCTAACTCTCTGGTCCGAGCTCTTGCTTTGCGGATCAGTTCCGCTACTAACTCCTGTGGCCTTGTCATTCTCTTGGACCGATGGTGACTTAGGAAGACCCATTCTATGATGGAGAGTGGGTCCCTTCGGTCTTGGTCCTTGCCCTTCCTTGGGGTGTCTGTCCATTGAAATATCACACCATGGAGGTGTGGCAGTCTGCCCAATATGATGAATTTAAAAGGCAGGTCCGGATCATACCGGTGGGCCTGTCTGGCAGACATTGTCTCCTGGACCCTAATTAAAGCTGCCTGGGCCTCTGGGGTGAGTTCCCTGGGGGAACTCGTCTCCTCCCCCCCTTTCAATAAATTGAAAAGTGGGGCTAGGTCTCTGTTTGTAATGCCTAACCATGGCCTCACCCAGTTCAAACAACCGCACAGCTGCTGGACGTCTGCTAGGGTCCGAATTTTGTTTTTGATGGCCAATTTTTGCGGAGTAATAGTCCACTTGGTAATTTCCAAGCCCAGGTACTTCCAGGGTGGCATATTTTGAATCTTATCTTCTCGCAGCTCGAACCCTGCAGCAACCAACGCGTCGGTTGTCAGGTTAAGCGCGTGTGTAAGGAGATCGTCATTGGGAGCGCAAATCAGGATATCATCCATATAATGCTGGATGATCACGCCCTCGGTGGCTGTACGGACTGGGGTCAGCAATGAAGCTACGTACCGCTGGCAGATGGTGGGCGAGCATTTGAGGCCCTGTGGCAATACTCGCCAATGGTAGCGCTCCATTGGGGCTTCTCGGTTAAGGGACGGAACCGAGAAGGCAAAACATGGTGCATCTTCTGGGTGGAGGGGGATATGAAAGAAGCAATTTTTGATGTCAATCACAGCCAATTCCCAATCTTTGGGTAACATTGTGGGGGACGGCATCCCTGGTTGGAGTGGACCCATATTTTCGATCACATTGTTGATGGCACAGAGGTCGTGGAGCAACCGCCATTCGTCTTTGCCTGGTTTTTTCAGGACAAAGACGGGGGAATTCCAAGGAGATGTTGTTTCTTGGATATGTCCCTTGGCAAGTTGTTCTGCCACGAGCTTTTGGAGCCCTTTTAATTTTTGTTTATTGAGCGGCCACTGCTCTACCCAGATTGGAACATCAGAGAGCCAATTTAACTTTTGGGTAGGACGCTCCTCGGTGACTGCTGCCCGAAAAACCTGGGGGGTAGGAATGGTCAATGTGACCCCCCACTGGGCCATCAGGTCCCTTCCCCACAGGGGCTCCGTGTAATCCAGAACAAACGGACGCAGGTAAGCTGTCTGTCTGTTTGGCCCCTCAAATTTGATGATGTTTTTTGACTGTTTTGCCAATTGTGCCCCTCCGACACCTTGAATGTGTCCAGCCACGTCCTGCAACTCCCAACGCGACGGCCAATCCCATGAGGGAACGACTGTGACATATGCCCCTTTGTCCAAGAGGCCGTTAAGCCACTTGTGCTCACCGCCATTCCACATATAACACGCAATTTTGGGTCTATCCTTCCCGATTTTCTGGGCCTGACACACCTCGTAGATCTCCTTTGCGGTTTTCATCCACAGGTCTTCTGGGTAGACGGGGGCCCCAGATACAGGTATGGCTTGGGCAATGATTTGCCCTTTGGGAAGGTAGACTGGCGGGTGAGCACAGTGCAGCCACAGCACCAGATGTTTAGGGTTTGCAGGTGCCAAATTGGGTGCGATAGTGATGTCCAGTGGCGTGTATTTTGTGTCCCCAAGGACGATGTACTTACTGTGGAGTTTCCTCCAGGTCCCTGGGTCCTGTGTGTCCACTGTGACAAAGTGCCAATTGCTGTCCCTGAGCAGTAGGGGTTCGGTTAGGGCCAACCTGTATGGAGAGAAGTTGGACTGGGTGTTAAGGATGGGCCTGGGATGGTCGGGGTCCCGACCAAGCCATGCCTGTGAGATGAAATTCTCAATTCCTCCCACGCAGGCTGGTTCACCAGCTCTTGTTCCCCTATTGTGCACTCCAGAAATGTCATGTTTGGTGTTAGAGTTATTGTCCTCAGGTGGGTATGCTAATGTGTTGTCCCTCCTGCCCCCTGATGTTATGTTTCCCACCAAATTTGTGTCCTCACGCAGGGAGGGACTGCGCTGGGAAATCAGTTTTTTGAATGTCCCCCTGAGTTGGAGGCCCCTTGCCCTTGCTGCTGGTTTTTAAAACGCAAGAAGTCCTCTTTGAGGGGGCAGTGAGATGCCCTGTGTCCTTTCTTGTTGCAGAGGTTGCAGGGCCGTCCTGGATGGTAACCTTTGGGTGGTGGCCCAGTGAAGCGGCGTGCAGGGGCTGGAGCCACGGGTGGCGTGTGGGCTTCAGCAAAGGAGACTCTCCGTGATGGCTTTTGGGGTGTCCCCTGAGGGTCCTTTGAAGGCAGGGTGACCCTTCGAGCGCACACGTCCCGCATGTCTTGGAGCGTTGGCTCTGGGTCAAGGGGCAGGCTCAGCACCGCCTGTCGGCAGGCCTCGTTGCCATTCTGCAGGGCGATCTGCTTCACCATGCCCTGCCTCAATCCGTCCTCTGGCACCTGCGATTCAGCTGCCCTGTACAACCTGTCTATGAAACTAACGAAAGACTCCTGTGTCTCCTGCTTAATAGAAAAACAGTTAACAACAGAACCACTGGGTTTTAACTTAAAAAATGCTTTTTCTGCCGCATTGGCAGTTGCTGCCAATGCCCCCCTTGGAATCTTTTCAGCTTGTGTTGTTGCCACGTCCCAGTCCCCCATCCCGCACAGGGGATCCATGGTTAACATGCCTCCATCGGTGTCGGAGGAGGTCTCGGCTTTTGCCCAAAGTTGGGGTAATGTATCCCGTACCTCCCGCCTCCATGTGGACTCCCATACCAAAAACTCAGCTTGAGTAAGCAAGCACAAAAACAGAGCACGAATGTCAGCAGGGACGTACTCGTTGGAGGAAAGTGTGACTTTTAAAAGTCCCCTAAAGTATTCACTTTCCCGACCAAAGTCCTTTTGGGCTTTGCAAACATCTCTAATTACAGCCTGTGGGATAGGGGTCCACTGTGCCAGGGGTCTGCCCCTTTTGCCGCGGGGTGTAGGTGACTGGTGCGGCAGAAAAGGCAAGCGGGGGTTGCGGCGGGTCGCGGCTTCCCTCTTCCCCGCCCCCTCCTCCCCCGCCCCCCCCTCCTCCCTCGGGAACCGAGGAGTGGGAACCAGAGGGCGGGTCGCGGGAACGGAGGGCGGAGGCAGGACCAGGGCTAGGGGGTGTGGCTGGTGTTATCTCACCTCTAGGGGTGGGGTCAGAGGGAGGACTGATGAATGATTCATTAGGGGAGGTGCCAGAAGGGGGTGGAGGGGAGGGGTGGGTGGAGAAGTCTCCGGAGTGGGAGGGCTTGGCTGTAGGGCGAAGGGGGTCGTTGGGAGACAAAGCACGGAGGGAGGGGGATGGGCATGCCATGCGGTCCCCTCCATCTTGTGCCTTGGGGCAGGGAAGGGGGTCATTTTGGGAAAGGTCCGGGGAAGGTCCTGGAGAGGAATCTGGGGTTTTAAAACTCACAACTTTGCAAAGAGAGGAGGTTTGGGGAGGGGAAGGGTGCAGGGCGATGCCAGCATCGTCCTGCAATGGAGCCTGGGGGTTAGCAGAGAGGCCAGAATCTGCCTGCGGCTGGTTTTGCCGGGATGCCTGTCTGAGAATCCCCGGGCTAGGGAGAGAGGGGTAGGAGAGGGTTTTTGGGGGATTTGGGGGGCTTGGAGGGCAGCGTTTGCCCTGCGGTGGCTCTGGCTTCCCTTCGCAGTTATCTTTGACAATATTTTTCAATTGGATTGCCAGGTGGATAAAAATTGAGAGGGACTGATCCTCTTTTTGGGCAATTTCTTTTTCAACTCGATCCCAGAATTGAACTTGGTACAAATTTGCCTGTGAGACGTTCTGGAAAGACTGCAGAAGCCACCGTGCAAAACGCTTAACGTCTGATTTTTTACATCTCTTCCCTCCCCCAACTAAAATTCCTAAGATTTGAACATAAATTCTCTCGTGTGACACAGACATTTTTGCACCCATTATGTCGATGTTAAAGCATGTCACAACCCTCGTGGCTGGTAAAATAACAAAAGAAAAAAAAAAAGACACCTATCGGAGCGCTGGGAAGCCTTCCCTTAGACACTCCTTGCAGCGGGAGACAAAATGTGGGATCTTATTGCCCTCTTGTGGGAGAAAGAGAAACCCACCCCAAAAGGAGCAAGGCGTACCCAGCCCAGGGGGACCCCAGTAACTCACCACGGGTCCAGCGATGTCCGAAGGGGAAACGAAAAGTCCAGCTGCGAAGTCTTCGCCGTGGGGGGGCCGAGCTTTGGCGGTGCAAGCCAAAGGTGCCGGCCCCACCCCTCTGGAAGCCCTGGCTCCTTAAAACGGAACCGCGGCTTGCGAGGGTGTTGTAACGTCCACGATGTAAATCCTCGAGCTTCTCGGGGCTCAGTGGTCCTCAATCCGTGTGCCTGGAGCTCCCAAGCAACGCGGTTGGGCGCCACAACTGCCTTAACGCTCTCTTGTCCCCCCTTTTGTCCCAGCTAGCTCCATGGGGGGGGGAGCGCTGGCAACTTCTGTGTTTTCCGGCGAACCCTCGCGGGTGTCAGCCGGTGCTGCGTGGGTCTGGGAGCGAGGTGAGTCCCAAGGCGAATAAAAGGAGAGAGACTTTTTCCCCCGCGGGCAAAATCTCGATTTATTGCGGCTTGGTTGGGAAGGCAAAAACCGAAAAGGCTGCAGCGTGCTGAGTTAGAGTTTGTCCGTGCCGCCTTGCCGGTTTGGGGGCGGGGCAGCGCGCTCCGAAGCTGGCCGCGAGCCAAGAGAGGCGGCGCGTGGAGCCGTGGTGCTGTGGCCGGCTCGTGCGACAGCGGCAGCGGTGGCGGCGGCGGATCGGCTGCGGCAGCGATCGCGGAGCGGCCGTGGTCACCCGGGGCAGCGGCAGTGGTTGCGGAGCGGATGTAAGCGGCGGCAGCTGTGGCAGTCAGGGGCCAGGCGGGAGAAAAAGCCGCGGGCCGGGCAGCAGCAGCAGTCAGGGGCCGGGCGGGAGAAAAAGCGCCGGGCGTCCCCAGACCGCGGGTTAAATACCGGACAGGGGAAACCCGGAGCGGCCAATGAGATAACGCCACGGGGGGTCTGGGACAGTGGGGTGCAGGGGTCCAATGGGAGATGGACAGGTGGAGGGTCGCCGGTCGTCTCCCGACCCCGCCGCGTGACTGACAGATGGTCTGAGGGATGTAAACACGGTGACTTGGCACTTTCCCGGGAAGGCAAACCGCGGGAGGAGATGGGAAAACCCGGGGGGTCGCCTACAGATCGCGGAGGGATACATGGAATGAACTTATACATAATAGAACATATAATAATACAATTTCACATTTTCCCATTCTTTCAAACAGCTTCATGCTTTAGATTTGAAGAAATTTATAACCTAAGGGAACAATACTTCTAGGTTAATTCAGTCAGCCTTGACAATCCTCCTCTAGAAAAATTGTACATTACCCTATATAGGATCAGCTGTGATATGGCAGAAACATCAAATGTCACAAGTATTTCAGATGCTGTATGAAACAATTTTCTCTTTACCCTCCCACATTCCTTGGGAGAACTGGTTCCCTTTGTTTGTTTGGTTTTTTTTAAACACTGAAATTTAGCACATGTAGGAAAAGCATGATAGTGTAAAAGCAAATTATTTAACATACCTGGAATCACACACATACAAGGAGAAATTAAATTCTATCAAATGACACTGACAGGATCTTGTGCTTTTGTGTTTGGATTTTTTTTTTCCAAAACTTAAAGAAAAACATTTATGGCTCTTGGACATAAAAAAAAAAGGAGGACAAGGTTGTATTTGGCTTCTACAGAAGCCGGGAAGTTAACTTTCATACTTAAAAAATGCTTAAATAGACTGTATTGATAGCTGAGTTAATTGCTAATAGAAACAGGAAAGAATATTATCAACTCACAATTCATTGGTTCTCTAGGACAGATGGAGAACAAAACTGATGCCAGGTACTGGAGCTAACGCTGCTTCTGGTTCTGGGGCTCACTAAATTAACAGAGTTGTAAAGATTTTGGAGTGCAGTGCCCAAAAATACTTTCTTATGACAATTTTAAGACAAGGGTGGAAAAAGAATGAACACAGGTGCCTATTTATGCCAATAAGCAGAGACACAAAAAGCCTCAGAATACAGCTCTTAGACTCAGTATGTAAAGTCTACTTCCCAACAAATTCTTTCTCCAGGTTATTACATGAAAAACTGGGGTGATTTAGGTATAGGAATTTGCAGCTCTTTGAAATGTGGCAAAAGCAATCTTGTTATTCAAAAGAGAAGACACCCACTGAAATGCCAGCAGCATGCAGAAGTAGAATTATATTAATCCTTAAAGTTCTGATTAAAATCTCTGCAGCCCTCTGCTAGTACAAATGGTAAGTAGTGCAGTGGAGAGTAAAATGTCTTTAGTCCTTGAAATAAATATAGCAATTTCTCTGTGTAGCCAGAGCTTTTAAAAGAAGACATATTTTGCTTTACATTGCTGCTATAAGCACTCAAACCATATCAAGGTAGTAACAATAATTTTTCAAACCACATTTTTCATATGCTCTTATCTGATTAAATGCTAAAGTCATGTATTAGATGAAGCAGGTCAATTCTAGCATAAATGTGAAATAGACTCACCTTGACATCTATTCTTACCTTTTTTTGGACTGTGTATCTACAGTGGTATTGTACAAAGTAACATATGAATCATTAGAACAGTGTGTATTATGAAAAAAAAAGGGATGCATATTTGTGTGATATTTCTCACCACAGTACTTCAGCCCTTTTTTAGACCTTTCAGAATCTTGGTTGAGGAAATATATCAGAGGTTTCTACATCTGATTAAATTCTTATTGGTAAATTATAGTTTCTCTGACCAATTAAGATAGATATTAATGTGACTTTCCTTTGTCTTTTTTCTGTTTTGTATGTGAAGTGAAAAAAAAAAACTATATAATTTTATAAAATGTATATTTTTTTTTGGTTATGGATAATTTTCATGAACCTTATTCTGCATGCAGAATAAATTTACTTAGGCCAAAACCTTGCTGTCCATGAACATTATCTGCTCAGTGAAGGTGTTGAGCTGTCAGCCAGATGTATATTTTGGATGGTTCCAGATTCAGTGCTATAATAGACAACTAAATAAATCCCACAGGTTTAAATAACAAAGGTGTATTAGTGAGATGCAGAACTACTGATCTACGTGAGCCTGTAATCAGACATCACGGAGTGCAGTAACTGGGGAATTATGGAAGAGAATGTTGATTAGGGTGAAATGATGTTAGGCTTGGCGATTAAAGCTGGTCAAAACATGTTAGAATCTCAGAGATTGTGTGATAAACTGAAAGTTTACCACTGAATGTTTCTAAGACATGCATGTTCATTCCTCTGAATTCCTGATTTTCTGTGACAAGTCCTCCCAGACCTGTATTTCCACCACTACTCATTTAAATTTCATAGCTCAGTCCCACCTACTGAGAGAGCCAGTCCCACTATTCCATCCAATCCGCTGTTGCAAAAGCTCAGGCTGTGAATCCTATCATATCTCCATAGTTTTTCCTTCTCCTCCCTTGATACATCAGAAAGTCCATAGCTGGATGCTTCAGGCTCTTGATGGCATACATGATTTCCACCTTTCGTTTTTCTATTTGTACAGCCTGTCAGCTTTTTTTCACCATTTCAGCAAAGTGCAGTCACTGTTGATAGCTTTGGGACACTCTAGCACACAGCCAAATTTTGCACATTTTGGGCTGATATCTGCCTCTGGATGTTGAAACCAATCTCAAACTAATCTGCTTTGCATTCTATAAAGCTGTTTTACTGAGGCTGTTGGTAGTTCGAATTTCTAGTGCAATCTTTTTTGGGAATGTGTGACAGCCTTGATATAATTTAAAGCTTAGAAATAAGTCTCCAACTCATTGAGAGCTCTGTCTGAACTTGAATGCTCATGTGTGTGCTTGAAAACTATTAAATCTTGGGGGAGATCCTCCTCTAGCATGGATGACTGCTGATTGGGGCTTTGAGCTGGTTCCCTTGTCCTCTTTCTTCCATGTATTTTTTACTTGTTGCAATGGTTGCCCCTGTTGCAGACGAACTGTGTTTTTAGATATGATGTCCTCTTGATGTTTCATGTTAAGTGTAAGAAACAGCAGCTCTGCTAATTGTAATTTCTCTTTTTCCCCTACTGACTGCTCCTGATCATAAAAAAAAATGTTTCTTGGAGGTAGGCTGTTGGGAAGGGTAGATAAATATGATTAAGAACCACAATAGTACAGCCAGGACAAATATAACGCCCCCTACTGGCTGGAAAATAACCCTCACCTACAGAGGGGTCCAAAAGTCAAATGGACTGTTCCATCTCACCCCCCAGAATGTATGGTTCACCCCACAGCTGTAACCCTCCCCTGAACCATCAGGTGTCTGTGACCCCATTGGCCCAGGTCCTGTTCCAGCCCACCTTGGAGCCCCCCTGATAAAGGGTCTCCGGGGGGCTGGACGCCCTCTTGGATCTTCCCCTCTCCTCCTGGAGCGTCCTCCGGGAGTCCCTGCTCCCCTCTTTGTCTCTCCCCTCCCCCATCACCTCAGGCCCAGCCACGTGCTGTGTCTAGCAGCTCGAGGCGGGGCCACAATGCATCCTGAATAAACCTCATCCCCCAAGAGCAACCACAGAGATCTCGCTTGTATCTGTCCGTGGAATACAAAATAAACGTCTTTACAGTAGGCCAGTAGTGAAACTGACAGTCCCAGAAGCCTGTTAGCACTGTTCCTTAAATGAATTTCCAGGCGCTGTGACAGCAATGCAGTAGAACAGATTCTTTAGACAAGGTCAGATTGGTATTCAGCAGAATGCAAATAGAAATTGTAAGTCAGCACAGACATATCTCACTCTGTCACATGTGCTGCCTGCTGACAAATTAATAACTCTTTCAGGAGTTAAATGCAGGTGCTTTCCAATGCTGTTCACTACTTTGGTGGCAATTATAATTTTCTTGGATATACCTACCCTATACATTTCTTTTTCATTATGAGGTGAATCACTGTGTGGGGAACAATTACTGCCTAACTGCTCGTATCCCGCCGAGTGTTACAGTGGGTTGGTGTTAGTTCACAGTGCTGTCTGCAAGCTGTCCATATATCAGTGGTTTTTATATCAGTGGTTTGAAAGGGAACGCATGAGCTGCTGCATAATGTGGGTAAAAGCTGTGTTTTCTTTCTACTTGTCTTAAAAAGATGAGGTCACCATACCAGTGCTTGGGCCAGAAGAGGTATACTAAATTGTTCCATGCTGCCATCAGTTACCATTTCTATCAGTCTTAGGAAGTCATGCTGGTATTACATTTGTCTCTCTCTGCTTCTGTTCTATGAATCACAGTATCATAATACACTCATATGTTGGGTCATTTGTGTTTTTCAAGAGGTGGCATGTGAAACCCTGGAGTGTATCGGGTGCTGACTTAGAAACACCTTTAAAATTTTTTACAATACTTACTCTGAGAAAAAGCTTTTTCAAGCAAATCTAGATGAGGGCTTACAGCTGGAAAAGAGGAAGATTTCCCAGTAGTGCTTGTCCTTCACTTTATCTGCAGCAAAGATCTGCCTTCAGGGTCAGACCCAGAGAAGAAAGCGCAAAAATGTGTGTGTAGAGGGGCTTGTTCAAGATCTCTCAAGTGCAGGCATGTGCTCTGCAGCATCCACACATTGATCGCCAACTATGTGTTGCAGCAGAGAGGGCTTTACAGTAAAATCTTGTAGTAGGGGGCCAGGGACTTTTGCAGGACAAAGACTGGAAAGGAAACCCTTCCCCCAGGTAGTTGCAGACACAGTTCTTAATC
This sequence comes from Taeniopygia guttata, assembly GCF_048771995.1. Lineage (NCBI taxonomy): Eukaryota > Metazoa > Chordata > Aves > Passeriformes > Estrildidae > Taeniopygia > Taeniopygia guttata. The sequence goes on from NC_133064.1 coordinate 18,053,791, forward strand.
TGGTGGTGGTGGTTGGATAGCTACTCCAGAAGACTGGGGAAGCTAAAGAATAAGAAAAAGCTGAACACGTCTGAAAAAACCTTGCTTTGGTATTTGGCCCAGTGCTAGATTTCTTTTCCCTTAATGTGAAGAGTCTTTCAAGGCTTGCAGAGCAAGATGTGAGTAGTTACTCTGTGCTGCTGTCTACTACATAATTTACCCAGGTGTAAAACAGGGGCTTCTGACTGAGCACAGTCTGACCTACAAGAGCTTATTGCAGTGCTCAGGGACTGAGCCAGGCACACCTGGTGCTCCAGAGGAGAAGGGAGAATGAGGAAAGAAAATGTTGAGAAGACAAAGGACATATGAAAATAAGAGAAAGCAGCAAATGAAAGAAGAAGCGCCTGAAGAGGAGAAAGATCTGAAAAGGTAAAAATGACAACTAGCCAGTACCATGACAAATAATGAAATGAGAAAGCAGAAAGAGACACATGAGGCTTGGGCTTGGAAGCATGCCACTGAATCTCATGATCCTTGAGAGTTCTGTTAATTTCCTTTCACACTAGATAAGGATGGGAAGGTTTCTGCCTGGTACAATGAAGTGAATTCAGGAAGGATTGGAAAAGCAATGCATTGTTCCAGTCTGCTCTTTCACCCTATCTGGGGAAATCTTGGAGTGAAATTTCTTATTTTCCATGTGACAGCTTTACCTATAATGGATTGTTTAAAATTTAAATTTCACCTATGTTCCAAGGAGTGATGTAGCATGTGTCAAGTGAGGAAATTCTGAAATCAATCAGGTTCAATAAAAATCTGGAAGGCTGAATGCATATCTGTTAAACATGTTCTCCAAGAGGCGAGACATAGACGTACCACTGTGTTGTAAGTTTCACAAGTTGCAAACATGCACAAAATTACATTCCTGCTTCCAAATGATCTGAACTGATATTTATGCTGTTGCAGTAGTTATGTTTTAATGTACCATTGCATTATGTTCCCAGAGAAAGTAGAAGCATATCTAAAGAAACAATAATGTATAGTAAATTGAAGATTATAGGACAGACATGACCTGCCTTGTTCATCTTCAAGTCAAAAATCATGAATCTGTGTATTGAGAAGATTGATTGATTTGTTTTTATGACTCCAGAAGTAATTTTGAATGAGTAAGAAGTCTACATGTGCATGAGATCTCTATAGAAGTATTTCTCAGAAGAAATCACAGAATCATAGATTATTTTGCTTTGGAAGGTACCCACAAAGATACTCTAGTCCAACTACCCTTCAAGGAGCAGGGTCATCTTCAACTGGATCAGGTTGTTCAGAGCCCTGTCCAGACTGACCTTAAATCTTTCCAGGGATGGGACATACATCAGTCCCCTGGGCAACAGTTTCTAGTAACCCACTACCCTCAACATAAAAGATTTCTTCCTTATATCTAGTCTGAAATGATGCCAGTGTTTTGGCTAAAACTTTTCATTTTCAAGAAATGAAAAGTGATTGTAAAAATTATTAACTGTGTAAATATAATATATTATGTAAGTTCAATAGGTTAGAGTGCACTTGAGTTTTTTCAGTTATGAAAATAAAGAAAAAAAAATACCCCAAAATTTCTAAAATGTGCTTCTAGTTTTTGAGAAGAATATTTGTCTGCAAGTCACATTTGGAGTGCATTTAATCTTCAAGGTGAGTAGTATTGAAAAATGGGAGGTCGATTCCTAGTGAAAGAATACAAAAGTCAGAATTCTGCTCAGTTCTCATGTCAATAGCTTTAGTAATCAAATTGAAACAAGCTTAATGTCACTGGTGTATATTTGTTGAATTAGAAAAGTGAAGAGTAAGCAAAGAAAAATAATCTTCTGTGTCTCCAGGATATTCTGTTCAGTTTGAAAATGAAAATAAAAAAAATGAAAGCCTACATAAATACCATTTAATAAAAAGGCACAAGTTCTTTTCTTAAAATGTATGCAATTCAATGAATTTTTCAGGGAATAAATCTTGCTTTTACTGCTTTAGACTAGCATAGTTATTTAGGCCTATAAGTAATAACATTTGACAATGAACATAACTGTTGTCTTCTAAATTCTGAAGATCTGAAGGGTTTTTTATTTTAAGAAACTAGGATGGAAAAGAAGTAACCTGATTTATACTACTGAAGCAACCCAGTGTGAAATAATGTCTTTTTAAAAAAAGTTTTCCTCACTCTGTCATGAAGAATGGTAGGAGGAGGGTATAAATAAATAAATAAATACAACAAAAACAAAGCCTTGATTGCTACTCACTCTTGCAGGGAGCTTGACAGTGCTGATTAACTCTGTGAGTGCAACTAAACACTGTATAATATTTATATTAAAAAATCACATTAGCAGTTCACTTTCCATAAATTTCACTTTGCTTTCCAGCTGACTAATTATGCATATTATTTTGGCATCTTCATAAGAAAGGAAATGGAATATATGATGCTTCAAAAACTTTACTATTGAGTAATTTTGTACCAAAACTAAAATGCACAACCATACTTCTGAAAGTAAATTAGATGTGCTGTAAAAAGAGCAGAACAAAAATTCAGATAGGTCAATAATTATGGTCATATTGTCACAGATTTTGTGAATTTTCTTGCCTAGAAAAGATATTGAAATTATAGACTCAGTGGGAAGGAATGGGAGTATATTCTCCTCTTTGCTTGAATAGCAAAACAGATTCTGTGCAAAGTTTAAATTAAAATACAACCCACATGTTTTGGGGGTGGGATGATTAAATGTGAGTGAAGGGAGAGAAAGTAGCAGTGTATAGTCTAGTGTAGTAAAGAATTGGACAGATTTTCATTTCTGAATTGTTTTTGCACTTCACAATGCTTAGCTATTACGATGGCAACCAGAAAGGAGTATTTTTTCGGGAATTTGATCACAGTCACCATAAAGTAAAAAATATATTTATTATTTAATTTTATTATTTAACATTTAAGGTTGCTGTCCATAGGCTAAAATGAACCCCTTTCCTCACACCACAACAGGTCAGTCAGCATTCCTAGCAGAATATGTTATATGCTGCTTTTCCTCATCTTTCCATCTCTTCTGAGGAGTTGCAGGATTTTCAGCATGGGTAGTTAGCCTAAATTGTCCTTACTGTATACTTGAAATTTCACATTAAACTTAATTGTTTCATTTTTTTAATAGCTGAAAACAGATATTGGAAGGGGACTCTCTGCAATGAATAATATATACTAGAACAAGATTTTGCTTTGTCATTATATACATCTGACTTTTGTTGACTATTTAATTTCTGTCTTTTTTTAAATTTATCCAACACTTCCAAAAGAATAACATAATAACTGTTGAATAACTTCTGTTGAATAACTATGGAATAACTTATTCAACAGATTAGATTTGATTCTTGCTTCCTCCTCTTGTGTCCTAGCCATCATGTTTAAAATTGAACTTCTATTAGAGATTTTGAGAATGTCTAATAGGAATCAAAGCTTTAAATACATTACATTTCCTTTGACTTCATGCTCCACTACATAATTTAATTTTGGGGAGAAAGGAGACAAACAACTTTGTACCTCAGCTGGAGCTATGACAGTAAGATCTTAACTTATTTGGGAGAGTATTGGTCAGGATATAGATGATATGTCAGAACCATATTGGAAATATATTTGAAACAAGAAATGATTTGATCATGTGGTATATGTTTTTGCCTCTTTTCACTTTTCAATTGATTTTGATGACCTGCTTAGTGATTGTGTTCAAAATTGTTATTTTTTCAGGCATTAATATTTATTTTGATTTTAAAATATTATTATGTGAAATGGTGTCTTTGCAGAAATCTTTTTTGTAAGGTATAGTTTGGCCAAAAAAATGATAAAACAAAAAAATAGAAAGACTTGAGAAAATTTACCACATAAGAAGCTTGGCACTATTTTTGGCTGAGTTCACATATGTTTTTCACAGTTTAGTACTTGTACCTAACAATAAATGTTGGCTTTATTTGCTTCTACCAATTATTTCAAATATTCAACACTTTATCTTTGCTTGGACCTAGTGAAGACTAGCTAAGGCTCTTCCTGGCCAGGAAAATTCTCCTCTCAGGGGGCGTATGTCAATTGTCCTTGGGTTAGATGACCTGTTCCAGGCTCAGTTAAACTGTGATAAAAATAAGACTGTAAATGTAGTATTATTGCTTACTCCTGATTAATCAATGAAGGATAGTAGCGCTTAATGACTATTAGATTTAAAAGAATTATTATTTTATTTTGTTTTGTTTATCCATGTAGCATGCACATATGCACTGTCTCTGGAATGTTGAGCATTCTTTAGCTGGAGAGCCAGCTGGAATGAGAGCTTCAAGGAAAGCTTCACCGCCCACTACTAGATTGTTTCTGTCTGTTCTTACTTAGTTTGGGGTTTATTTTAATTTTAATACTATATGGTAAATTTATACCTCAATTACTGGTACCAATCAATGTAGGACTTGATATCCTGATTTCTACCTTGAAGACAACCATAGTTTTCTTCTATGTCTTCCTAATTTACTTTGGAAAGATTATCAAGATCTTGACATCTACTCCTGAGACTTTATTGTGGAGTATTAATGACTGGGAGAAAAAGCAAGTCTATTTACCAGGTGGGATATGTTATTAGAGAAGAAGTGAAGCAGCCCGCTGACCAGTTTGATCTATATTCCTCTGAAGAGACTTTTCTCAAAAGTTTGCTTTTCTGAGATTCCTTCACCTCATTACAGACAACAAAAGTTGATTTATAGTACTTAAAATTTTTACTGTCATTTAGAGCTGGAGTTGATATGCTTTATAGACTCATAAAATAAGCGAGGCCGGGACAATTACTGGAAGTAACGGCAGTTATAAATTGACTTTTTTGGGACTACTGCAGTAGTGGATTACATTTATGTCACTGTTATACAGCTAGGACACCGTGATAGACTTAACTGTTTCTAAGCGTAGGTAGTGAGGCAGAAGGTGAGTATGTACAAGGCTTTATGATACCCATTAAAAGTTATGAGATTTTACACATATTTGTGACTTTAGTAATTCTCTGTGCATTAAACTTGATTGCTGCATTTCTTGTTGTGCAATATAAAGTCCAGGAAGCCAATGTAGGGGTATTTTTGTTTTGGTTTGGTGGGGTTTTTTGGGGTTCTTTTTGGGGTTTTTTTTTGTTTTGTTTTGGTTTGGGTTTTTTTTTGTTTTTTTTTTATGAGCAGAACAGTAAAAATGTACCTAGACATTTTATTTTGAAAGTTTAGATTAAATGAAAGTGGTGGAAGAAAATTTCTTTATCCGAATTTACCAAAACATCAAGTCTAAAAAATTGGAATTGATTTCAACCCCAAATTTACATACTAAAGTGCCAGAAAAAAGATTTGAGCCTCATTCAATTCTAGCCAATATTTTTTCTAATTACATAATTTAATTTATAATTTTCCTCTGCATAGAGTTTTTACACTATTATTTTGTATGCTTTTGAAGCTGAGAGTGAGAAAATGTAGAATCTCATCTCCTTGGCACTAGGGTGCTTAAATATATATTTTTCTGAAATATGATTGTACAGTCCAGTTGGTTTTCTAGAAAACCTGAGAAAATTTGTTGCTTAAGCTTCTTTGTGCATATGTGGATATGAACATATTAGTACATATAAGATAATATGTTAATAAACACAACTCTGTGCTTTACATAAACTAGCAATAATAAGCCGTACTGCCTGTGCCAGACTCAAAAAATAATCAATTTGAACACGCAAATAAAATATACTGAATATCAGTTTTTGAAGTTTTGAATTTCCATGACAGCTTTTCTGTGCGTTTTTTTTGATGCTAGTGAAATAAGTATGATGCCTTTATTAATGAAAGAGGTATGATGCCCTCAAGTGAGAGGGCATCCAAGTGAGACATGATAAAAGACTCAGCTGCACTGCAATGTGAATATAATTAAACATTGTTAGTACTTCAAAATATAACATCTTCTTGAATGGTTTTTACTACTGTGAAAGACAATAGCATAGTTTTTGTTCATCAGGAAAAGTCCCAGGGATTGTGTAAGTCACAGGAAACAGTGGGGCAGGAGGGCAGGATGTACTGCTATTAGTAGATAGTGGAATTGAGAGATCTTTGAAAGCTGCGTTACCATATTTGGAGAAGTTATTGCAGGGTTAACGCTACCTCGGAGGAAAAAGAATAGGAGCTTTCCTCAAACGACCACCGGACAGCAGAAAAAAGACCCCTAGCAACACGCCGCGCAGATGCAGAGCACGTCGAGAATATCACAAAGTCCGGAACTGAAGGGGTATAAGAACTGAAAGACCGGGAGGTGCGGTGCGAGCCGTTGGTGGGAGCAGAGGCTCCCCGGCCGCCCAGCGCTGCATTTGCCCGTACTGCTTGCTTGCTAAATTAATAAAATTCTCTTTATAAAGTGACACAAATTGGTCCCGTGTCATAATTTATAACACTACTACATTGAAGCAATCCCTCTTCAATTATGTGTAAATATTTGACTAAACATTTATATTGAATTTAAAATTAGACAACAAATAAAAGTTGATGCTTATCCTTTAAAGCATTACAGATGATTTTCTTAACACCACAAGTATGTGTAACATATTTAATTTTATATATTAGGGGAACATCATATAGAATTTAAATAATTTTTAAAAAATATTTTTGGTAATTTGAAATTTCCTACCTACTGAGGGAAGAGAGCAGAAATTAAAATAAAATACATTTACTTTAGGTGTTTGGAGTGGAATACACTCTATGCAGATTTTATATAGAAATATCTGAGAAGGTGTGTGTGTTCAGTTTACAAAGGTTTATTAATGAAAAGGAATAAATTTATTTCAAGAGCAAAATGCCTTGGAAGTCTAATCTACCATTATAAAATGTAATGCACTACTTAGAAGCTAAGCACTCACAATACAGTGTAATGAATTAGAAAAGCTGATTACATTACTATGGAGCGTATTCTGAGATGACAGGTAATCACTTATTTCACAATAAAGTAGATTGGTTTTGAGAATATTCTGTTGTAAACTTACTCTGTTTCATGCTGTGGTGAGTCCCTTGGTTTGCTGGGTCTTGAGTGGCAAGTTACTCCTTGGAAAGCTGTTTTCCAAGGTCTTTGAGAAAGAAGTAGCAGCTGTCAAGGTGCTCATTTGCCATTCTATCCGGTGCAGGTGGCAAGGTTTCAGTTGTACTGGGAGCCTGCAGGAGCAGTGCATTGTTTCCCTCTGTTGAACTTCAGGGCGTTCTTTTCTCTAACCTGTTGAGAGCCCCCGAATGGCTACAAAAGCATTTGATGTGTTGGCAGCCTCTCCCAGTTTTGTGCTATCTGCAGAGGTGCTGCAGGTGCGCTCTCTTCTCGACACGTGGGTCACCAGTGAGGAGGTCAAACCGTGCTGGCCCTGCTAAGGACTCCTGTAGCACATAACTAGTGACTGGCCTGCAGCTGGACTTTGTGCCACTGATCATCACCTTCTGGGCCTGACAGTTTCCAATCCATCTCAACATTCACTAATGTAATTAGTATTTCATAATTTTTTCAGTGAGCACTTTGAAAGAGAGAATGCTGCATGCCTTGCTGAAGTCAGGATAAACAATAGAAACTGCTCTACTCTCAGTCAGCAGGCCAGACCAGCGCTTGTGTCATTGAAGAAGGCTATGAAATATCCCCTTCAGTTTTATTATTAATCTGGTTTTTCTGCTGGTGCAACTTCTTTCAATTTCTTTTGTCATTATTTTTTTCTTTTTTCTTTTTTTTTTTTTTCCTATTTTTTTTCTTTTTTTTTTTTTTTTTTTTAGTGGCGGTAGGAAGCCTTCACTGAAATGCTAGGTTTCATTTTAAAAATAAAAATATTGAACATAAAAAGGTCAGCACACATCTACTTTCCTGAAGCTAACAGAAGTCAATGAAATGATGTAAACACGACTATACAGAGTCATAAATACCGTGTAGTAGAAGCATGAATTAATAGATTTAATAGAAATAAGTGAATGATACTCTCCTGATAAAGGAAGGGATGGAGACAGAGAGTCTTTGAAATCAAATTTCGTAGCAATTTTGGTGGAATGTAGAGGTTGCAAGACAGTTGCTTTACTTACTCTGTTTTCTAGCTTATGGCTTCTTTAAAGTAAAGTAAAATCACTAAAATTGTAAATGGGTGAATTGCAAAATAAGAGATAATATTGGTCTCGTCAGACTAAGACTTATCTAAACTTTACTTTGTCAAGGAAATTGTTTCGAAAGACATGAAAAAATAATATTCTAATCAATCTAATGATCCAGTCATAGATTCAAAATTAAAAAAAATGTTTGGCAAGTAAATGTTGCATGTTGTATGAATATAGAAATGTTTAATCATAGCTGAAATGCTTGTTATGATAGTTTGCTTTTCTGCCTCAAAATTGTTTGCTTCTATCAGGAAAAAATGGACAGGAAGTGAATGCAATCAATCTTTCGCCTTCATTGTGTGTGGAAAATAACAAACACAGATAGGGGATAAAGAGTCACTCTTTTAATATTATGAATATACTGGATTTCGTGGTTGTTATGTGTCCTATAGAAATATAGAAAAGCAAATAATTATAAATTCTTGTATTTTCTGTGTTGGCTGTTTATTTTGAAAGGTTTTATAATAATATACATGTTAAAATTAATTGGAGTATTATTTCCTTCAAAATAGTGATGGGTCACTTGAAATGATCAAGTATTAAAAAAATTTATAGGAGTGTATTGTCCTATTAATATGACTGCAGACTGGATCAGAAAGTTAGAATGAGAATAAAGGGAATCACCTGCTCCAGCAGTGAAATGACCTTGCAAACAATAAGCTACTTATATCCATTTTGCAACTAATGTTAAGGTGTAACAGATTTTTGCTTACTATGGACTTGGGCTGACAAAATTATTTTCTAAAATTTTTGATTTTTTTTTTTTTTTGGTGCAATGTATTTGGAATTTAGTAAATATATTTTTGCCACTTGAAAATCATGTTTCCCAGCTTTGGCCTTAAAATTATCACTGAACTCATTACAATGGCGATAACAGGTTGCGATGAGACTGAAAGTAAAATTTGTTTATGATTTTGTGAATAATTTACTCTCTTGGAAGAAAAAGAGGCTATATTACTAAACTAGGATTTAATAGAAAAGGAAGAGGATTTTATTAAGTACTTGAATAATAGAAGGAATGGAACTGAACAGTATAAAAAGTTTGAACTCTTATGGTGCACATTACCAAGGGTGGAAGCTCATCAATTTTTAATAAGATAAATGAATTGAACTATAGGTGTCATATTAAATCCTGTGGTGGTGTTTGATTAATTTGTGATGGTGATTCTTTGATCTGCTCACCTGGAACGGCAGGGGACTGATACAGAAGTGCTTAGAGTGTTACTTAGCTTTTTTTTCCAAAATGAGGGATCATTTGATGGTTTTGATGATAGTCTTTCTAATATGTGCTAACACTTTAAATTGGTCACCTTAGGAGAACTGAGCTTTTTTAAAGTCCAAATAAAATGCTTCTGTGGGGTTTTTAATTAAAAAAAAAATTCTTTTTAGATGGTTTTGGAGTCACAAAATAATCTCTGAGGGGAACTGAGAGATCAGTTGTTCTAGTGGAAGTGAAAACCACATATAAAAAGGATTCTTGTTCTTTCATGCAGCTTACAAAACAGAAAATGGAATACTAAAAACTCCTACCCAGTAGGATGTTAAAGACATGTCCACTACCTCAATACTCATAGCAGAATTTATCTACTATGTTTAAAAATCTGTAGCATTTGTAGTCATTACTGTCTGATACCCAGGAATATTTTTCATATACTTTAGAGTTGTTAATGTGTTCATATATATATATGTAAATATATAAACATTTATATATATAGGCATATATATTTTTATCTATGCCTATATATATAAAATTTTATGCAAAACCCTGAAGAACTAGCATATAATCTTGACTGTCCTTTCTCTTCTTTAATAAAGAAGATATTGCAAAATTTTTGTCTTTTTCTGATGATTTAAAAAGTCTGAATTTTTTCTTGCATGCTATCTTTTCCATATTATGAACAGAGCTGAACATGGTACTTCATCTGGAAACTTACCAGTAGTAAGCAATATGGAAGATTATGCAAGAACTGAGGTATTCATACTCTTCCTCTGGAGATTTTTTTCATTGAAGGAAAAGTATAGTACTCTGTGTATGTTTCAAATATGTTTGTTTAAGGGAAAGCCATCTTCAAAATGTCATTAATGAAAGTGTTGTGTTTAAAAATTAGACAATTGAAAACCACTTTTCAAAAGTTTCTGTCATATGAGCTTTAAGAATTGGAGTTTTTTAGTTACTAGGAAAAAAATATCTTGTAGAAATGAAGAAAAATAGAAATGAGAATAAAGAACCTGCATGTACAATTAAAAAAGTTCTAATTATTGAGTAATAAAAATGTCTTGTGCTGGTCTACCCGATGACTGTAGTCTCTAAAGAAGAGTAGGCATGTGGATTTTTGATAGCTTAAGCAGTAATGTTTTTTCATGATGGCCTAGTATAAGAATAGAGGATTAAACCATTCAGATTCCTATATCATTCATTCTTGTCATGAAATTGAAAGCCTAGGAATCTGTGACTGAAAAGTTTTTTTTCCAAATGAATGCACAAGACCTTTGTAAACATTGTTATCATCACAATTTAATTTTTAATGGTAATTTCTGTTATCTTTCAGATTTCTCAGTGCAATTTGGAGTTACTGCTGAAGGTAACAAATGTAAATTTAAATGTCTAACACTTGTCAGACTAGCAATTAATAAAAGGTGTTTTATTCTTGACTGATCACTACTTTAGTCAGATGGTATAATGTACATAATTTCATGTGTTTCTTTTCTCCAGAAGGAACTGCAGCATACAGCTCTTGACTGGAGACTTTTTACCAAGAAACAATGCAAGTTTCCTGTTCCCCCTCTACTCTTTCACTTTGACTTTTATTTGCTTCCTTGTCTTTTGAAAGACAACAAATATCTCTTTTTTTTTCTTTCTCTACTGGTTTGTTCACAGGAACATCTTGTAGCATCACTGTGACTGAAAGGCCAAAGATTTGTCAGTGAAACTATATGTCTAAATACTTAGAGATGGTGATTTCTTAAAAAAAAACTCCACCCCAAACGATCATATTTTGACAAGTAGAGCTTACCTCTTAAATGAGTATAAACCTGGAAACTAAAGGTTATGCAGTGATATATTTTCATACATTTTAGAAGGTAAAATTTACAAATTCTTCTGAAATACAATATTTTTCTGCTTCCCTAAACTCCCAACATCTATTTCGCAAAGTTTTCTTTTACTGCTAGGAATTTCTTTGGTCAAAAATTTTCTCATGATTTCTCTCCTTTGCCTACCAAGAAAAAAAAAAAATCTGAAATTCTTAAAATTATTCAGGAAAAATATCTCAAAACCAAGGACCTTGCATTAGGCCTTTACTGTCTAAATGCTACAAAATCTCCTTCTGACACTCAGTGTGCTGCTTTTCTGCTGCTATTTCCACTATTATATATGTTTCGACCTGGTTGGCCTTGCCATATAGTCACTTGAACTCATATTGCTTACCTCTGAAGATTTAGGGATTTTAACTCTGCTAAAGGTTTTATGTATGATTGTTCTCTTCCATATCTATTCACAGTGTGGTGAATCTCATTATTCTGTAATGAGATAAATATTTCCTTTATTTCAAGAATTTTGTTTTCCTGTAGAAAAGGCAGGCATCAGTTTTGTATCAATGTTGTTTTCCTGCACTACAGTCCTTTGTTTTATTTTTTTTCACTTTGTTTCGTGTGTCTGTTATGAAAGCTGTCATTCTTATTCCAAAGTGATCACCCCAAATTTTGCCCAATTCTATCACTTAACAGGACATTAAATCCTCTTTGGCCAGGATTATATCATAGAACAAGACAATCTCTCTAATAACTGCAGTTACGAGTTATTTTACCAATAACTTAGCTATTATTCTGGTTATGTGCCATATGTAGTTTCACTTATGGAGTACTGCAAAAAATGAAGATGCTTTAGGTGAAATCAGGTGAAATGCTTCACTGAAATCAGAGTAAAATTTCTGAAATAGTCTATGGAGTTGCATAATTCAAGCAAGTTTTGTCTCCATAGTCAGGAAGCTTAGTAAAACTGTACTTGACCACCTGCCTTCTAATTGTTGCTCATTATTTTCACTGCTGTAGGATAAATTGCCAGATAGACCACCTAGTTTAAGACAAAAATAGATCTTCATGGGGAAGAATATGAATGCAATCATTTGATACAACTTGATCTGGGACTGGCAGCTAAGTAATTTGAAAAAACTTCCTTCCATAGAGCTGTATGTGTGAAACTTGGTTTTAAAAGAGAGTTTTAGGTTGAGAAGAATCATTTGAGCTTATAATTAATGCTAGCAGTAAATGGTTCTGGTTCTAAGCTGAGTGATGGAGTTAGCATGAATAAGTGCCTGTGTTAGCAAATGCTCTTCTGTCTTGTAACTGAGCTATCAGTCATTAGAATTATGGTGTGCTATAAAACTTCATTAGCATTAAAGTATTCTCTCAGGTGATATACATTTTAACAATCCTATATTATTAGTCACATCCCACAAGTCCATTACACATTTCATGGTTTAATTATCTCTCCTCAGTGTTCAGAACCTGTCTGGATTTGTCCATTCTTTGGTAATGAGTGGCAAATTTGTCCAAGTTTTAGTAAGTTTCTGCATGAAGTAGTTTTGCGTTCTGTTAATAACTGTCTAAATCTTGGCTGTCTGGGCAAACAGATAGTAAACAATAGCCAACATGGACTTATGAAAGCTAAATCATGCTGGACATAATTACTTTCTACATTGAAATGAGGAAGCTGAAAGACTGGTGCAGGCAATATACCTTAATTTCAGTTAAATTTCTTACGCCATCTGCCACAGTATTTTCACTTGGAAGCTCATGAAGTATGTTCTGGAAATAAGGATAATTAAGTGGACGGAACATTGGCTGGATCTTTATATATAAAATGAGACAATCATTGGTTGAACATCTCTTTGGTTCCTGGTAAGCAGAGCAGTCTTGGGGTCAACACTGAAGCCCAGGTAACTGAATATCTTTATCACTGGCCTGTGTCACAACACAGACTGCCCTTTTATCAGATCTGGTGATGACAGCAAGTGGGGTGAAATTACTGATATACTAAACTCTAAAACTTCAATTGAGAGAGAACTTGGGAAACTTGAAACTTGGAAAAATAGAAACATATTAATTTCAGCACAAAATAAAGGCAAAAGTCTGTACCTGCAGTAGAATAACCCATGTGTTAGCGGCTGATGACTGACTGTTGGAGAAACAGGGCTGTTGGAAATGAACTGGATATTCTTGAAGGTGTCCAGCTGAATACGAGTCAGCAAGGTATTCTCATCCTAAAGAAGGCAAGCCACACACTCCAGCTCCTTAGGGTAAGGATGGCTAGTGTCTTTGAACGAAGTTACTGTCTGCTTGACACTGATGAAAACACACAGGAACTGCTGTGAGCAAATGTGGCTCCCTTCTTGAAGCACAGTGTTGAGTAGCTGGAGAGAGCCCATTGGAGGGGTGCTACTGTAATTTGGGGTACAAATGTCCCACAAGGTTGAGTAAAGTGGGCTTGTTTATTGTACTGAAGACGACCCTACAAGTGTGGCCTATAGCTGCTTGAAAGTGTGACAGAGGTAGTGGACATAAACTCTCCTCTTCAGAGGTAAGTGATAATCAGGAGACAATACTCAGGCTGCACCTTGGGAGGTTCATATTGGACATCAGGAGAAAATATTTACATAGTAGGCTAGTGCTGCAGTGGAACAGGTAGCACTATTTTGATTCTAGAACTTTTCAAGACTTTGATAGATAAAGCACCAGTCGACTTGTTGATGGACTAACTGAGCAGGAGAATGGACTAAAGGTGCCTTTAAAAATGATGCTTTTATGATTACGGGGACTTTATTTCCATTTCTACTAATTCACCCAATGACAAAAAATATTTCAAAATTTTATGTTCAGCGATAATTCTGCCCACAGTATTGCTAGGCAAAGCTGTCTCTATTAATATGCTGTAGATTCAACAAATGAAGAAGTCTAGCAACATTGGTCATAGTTATGATTTGAGATCTCCTACATCAGTTACGTTTTTAAAGACTTTTTCAAAATAGGGTTGTTATTAGTAGAACATAGTTCTGCAGCTGAAATCGGTGGAATCCCTTCCCATTCTATCTTTTTTCCCTTTTTCTACCTCTGTCAGTTTTAGGTGGCATTAAATCTGAAAGACTTACTAATGCCATAATTTTGGCAGAAGCTCCTCAACGTATCATGAAAAAAAAAAGTAAAACATTTAAAAGGTTGTATATGTTTCTTTTTAACTGAAACTTTGATGAAGAGAATGAAATATTAAAATCTGAGATAAAATACAAAATCATTCCACATAAATAGAAATCATTTTTTCTACATGTCCAATGGAAAAAAAAAAAAAAAGAGAGAAGAGAGACCAAAATGTCCTGCAGACTGCTTTAGGGAAGTTTCAATGCATGAGGGAAAAAGGTGGAAAGCTGGGTGACAATGTTAGATCCCAGGGAGTGACACCTTTTGAACTTGATATTCACTTTCTTACTCTAATATACAGAGCATGTGAAAGTATGTTCCTGGATTGCTCGGAAAGACTTTGTGCTAAAAAACTCCATTTCTTTAATATTTGTATCAATCATAACACCTATGAGTATGAGAGAGCTGCAGTATTGATCAGTTCAGACTACTTCCATCAATACAATATTAAAATGTATGGCAAGCGCTCAATATAATATTCATGACAATCAATCATAAACAGGTTTCAGATTGCATTTGAAAAGTCTTTCTGAGCTGTAATCACTGCTTTTATGTTTCCAGCCACTGGAGGATATAGAAGAGATCTTTGGAAGGCCTTTAGGTATTTTTTTACATGTGGAAATTGTCAAGTAATATAAGATATATATGTTACAACTATCGTATGCTTTCTGCCCAACAGTGATTGCTAATTACTTTCCACTGCAAAACACAGTTATAAAATGTGTTGTGATTTTCTCATGAATATCATATTTATTTTATTGTAATTTTCCATTTTCTTCAAGCCCCGTTAGCTTCTACAATTCAGGTAATGATTCCTATGACATAATTTTCAGCTCCAGAAAACTTATTTTTGCTTTCACAGAGACAGTTCATTCATATCTTAACCTAATTTCAGAATGAGTATGGGCAGAATGCATAAAAAAATGCATTAAATAGTGATGGCCAAATATCCCTATTCAACAGTCATTTCCAAAAAGGAAAAATGCAGTTTCCTTCAGAACCATTATTTCCACTTTAAATCCATTCTCTACACTAAACAGAAATAACGAGAATTAGCTATTTTACTGGAAATAAAATATTCTTTTTGTTCTAGTCATGTTTTGTACACTGCTGAGAACTGGGGAATAGGGATAATACATTTCTTCAAAATCTCAGCAATTCAAATACTTTTTTCATCAGAATACCTTGCCTTGTTTTTTTTTCATTGTTGTTCTTCATGATGTTCATTCCATGCAGTATCTGAGGTGGTTAATCGTATGACAAAAAGAGGTGAAAACACAGATTTTCAAAAGAAATAGGTGTTTCATGAATACTGATGAAATGGTGTTTTATGAATACTTAATGAAAACCCAGTTTGCTTATTTTTCTGATTGGCTGAAGTCTGTTGAAACCTTCCAAAAATTATGGGTTGACTTCCTTCAACATAGGAGGAAACGAAACCTACAAAGAGAATTTTTGAATTTAGTATATTACTCCTGTGTTCTGATTGACTTTAGCTATGAATTTTGCATATTTGTGTGCTATAAAGCAGAGAAAGCAAGTAGTTTTCCCTTCAAGTATTTAATTGCCATTGAGGCAGGCATCTTGGGAGACTTTAATGGCTGGAAACAGCCACGTGAGTTTAAAATGTCGCTTAGAACATGTTCTATTAAAGATGGTGAATGACAAAAGCCCCAGTGCTGTGTTTATATGGTCATCACTATTGGAAGTGATGACACAGTTGGACAAGACCGACGACACTGACCACAGTGTCATGTGAAACAAAGTAAATGAAAGTGCTAATAGGACAAAGTGTTCTGCCATCCTGAAAATAAATGTAAGCTAAGATTGACTTTTCCAGAGAATTTGAGTTTCTGGAGACATTGTGAATGTTCTCATCTAAATTCTTAGAATTTTTAACATTAATTCCAGGATATGGGAGTTTTTATTTCAAGGTCATTCTCTTCCTTGCCAGCACAGTGCACGTATCCCGCTCCTGCCCAGAAACATGGATTTGCTGAACACTCCAAAAACACTGCTCTTTCCTAGGCAAGCTTCAAACTGCTCACTCCCAAACACAAGGCGCTGTCTATGTCCTTGCTTCCCGACAAACTCAGCCCAGCCCTTCTTTTCTGCAGCTGCCATAAAGTTCTCTGCATCTTGGAAGCTCAGATCACGAACAAGAATTCTCCAGGACGTCTGGATTAGGACAAAGTCAAAACCCAGGAAAGTCGTCCTGGTACACCTGCCATAAGCATGCCAGCGGCGAATTGAAATGGCAGGCAGCTTCAGCCACCGTCTTCTTCCAGTCCCAAGGCTGCGCACACACGCTGGCTTCATTCTTCGCCTCTCAGAAGCCAACCGCTCTCCCCGGCTCCCGGAGGCAAAAAGCGGCTACTACGTGCACCGCAGTTGTAGGCTGCACAACGCGGCTTCGGCGGAAAGACGCCAGGAACCAACGTTTCCCTCCGGCATCTGCGGAGAGCCGTACTTTGCATCGCTAGTGGACAGCGTCATAGCGAAAAGCTTTTCCAGCCTGTCTCGCAGGGAGAAAGCTTTCCAGCACAGTTCACGTATCCCGCTCTTGCCCAGAAACATGGATTTGCTGAACACTCCAAAAACACTGCTCTTTCCTAGGCGAGTTTCAAACTGCTGTCAGACGTCTGTGCTCTCTGTTTTCCGCTGCACCGCTCGTCGCAGTAGAGTGCACAGGCCACCCTGGCATTCAGTGCTCAGTGAAGGCAATTGCAAAAAACCAGGCAGCTGCTCACTCCCAAACACAAGGCGCTGTCTATGTCCTTGCTTCCCAACAAACTCAGCAGATCCCTACTTTTCTGCAGCTGACATCGAGTTTTCTTCATCTTGGAAGATCAGGGCACAAACAACAATTCTCCAGGACGTCTGCATAAAGACAAAGTGAAAAACCAGGAAAGTCGTCCTGGAACACCTGCCATAAGCATGCCAGCGGTGAATTGAAAGGGCAGGCAGCTGCAGCCACCGTCTTCTAGCAGTCCCAAGGCTGCGCACACGAGCCGGCTTCGTTCTTTGCCTCTCAGAAGCCAACCGCTCTCCCCATCTCCCGTAGGCGAAGAAGCGTCTACTACGTGCACCGCTGGCCTGAACTGCAGTTGTAGGCTGCAAAGCGCGGCTTAAGCGGAAAGACGCCGGGAACCAGCGCTTCCCTCCGGCAGCTGCGGAGAGCCGTACTCCGCATCTCTAGTGGACTGCGTCGTAGCGAAAAGCTTTTCCAGCGTGTCTCGCAGGGAGAAAGCTGGCTAGCGCAGTGAACGTATCCCGCTCTTGCCCAGAAACATGGATTTGCTGAACACTCCAAAAACACTGCTCTTATCCTAGGCGAGCTTTAAATTGCTGTCAGACCTCTGTGCTCTCTGTTTTCCGGTGCCCAGCTCATTGCAGTAGAGTGCACAGCGCACCCTGGCATTCAGTGCACAGTGAAGGCAATTGCAAAAAGCCAGCAACTGCTCAATCCCAGCAACAAGGCGCTGTCTATGTCCTTGCTTCCCAACAAACTCAGCGCAGCCCTTCTTTTCTGCGCCAGCCATCAAATTCTCTTCATCTCAGAAGATCATGGCATGAACAATTATTCTCCAGGACATCTGCATTAGGACAAAGTCAAAACCCAAGAAAGTCGGCCTGGAACACCTGCCATAAGCATGCCAGCGGTGAATTGAAAGGGCAGGCAGCTGCAGGCACTGTCTTCTAGCAGTCCCAAGGCCGTGCACAAGAGCCGGCTTTGTTCTTGGCCTCTCAGAAGACAACCGCTCTCCCCGGCTCCCGGAAGAGGAGAAGCGGCTACTACATGTACCACTGGCATGAACCGCAATTGTAGGCTGCAAAGCGCGGCTTAGGCGATAAGACGGCGGGAACCGGCGCTTCCCTCCGGACAGCTGCGGAGAGCCGTACTCCGCCTCTCTAGTGGACTGCGTCATAGCGAAACGCTTTTCCAGCCTATCTCGCAGTGAGAAAGCTTTCCGGCAGAGTGAACGTATCCTGCTCTTGCCCAGAAACATGGATTTACTGAACACTCCAAAAACACTGCTCCTTCCTAGGCTAGTTTCACACTGCTGTCAGACATCTGTGATCTCTGTTTTGCGGTGCCCAGCTCGTTGCACTAGAGTGCACAGCCCACCCTGGCATTCAGTGCACAGTGATGGCAATTGCAAAAATCCAGCAGCTGCTCTCTCCCAAACACAGGGCGCTGTCTATGTCCTTGCTTCCCGACAAACGCAGCGCAGAACTTCTTTTCTGCAGCTGCCATCGAGTTTTCTGCATCTCGGAAGATCACGTCGCGAACAAGAATTCTCCAGGACATGTGCATCAGGATGAAGTCAAAACCCAGGAAAGTCGTCCTGGAACACCTGCCATAAGCATTCCAGCAGTGAATTGAAAGGGCAGGCAGCTTCAGACACCGTCCTCTAGCAGTCCCAAGGCTGCGCACACAAGCCGGCTTTGTTCTTGGCCTCTCAGAAGACAACCGCTCTCCCCGGCTCCCGGAAGAGGAGAAGCGGCTACTAGGTGCACCGCTGGCTTTAACCGCAGTTGTAGGCTGCAAAGCCCGGCTTCGGCGGAAAGACGCCGGGAACCGGCGCTTCCCTCCAGACAGCTGCGCAGAGCCGTACTCCGCATCTCTAGTGGACTGCGTCGTAGCGAAAAGCTTTTCCAGCGTGTCTTGCAGGGAGAAAGCTTGCCAGCACAGTGAATGTATCCCGCTCTTGCCCAGTGTCCTAGTTTAGGGCAAATTTGGGGAAAACCATCTGAAAGGAGCCCCCAGGAAATAAACCCCCACAGCCCCTCCCCACCCACCTGGTTTAGGGAAAAATTTCCTCTGAGAGAGAAGTGGAAAATAACCTGTTTATTCAACAAACAAATCACTCCCCAGCACCAAAACAATTAACAACACTAGATGACAACAAAAATCCTCACCCCTCTGAAGAGATGAACAAAGCCAGAAGGTCTTTCCTGGGAGTGGTCGCCTGGGTCTGGATGCTGGGGATTGCTCTCCAGCACTGGGGATGGCTGCTTCAGATCACCAAAAGCAGGCTCCTGGTGTTCCTTTGTGTTTCCCAGATCCCAGTCCAGAGCAGGTTGGATGATATTCAGAAAGAGGAAAGGAAAAAGCAACAGTCCAGGGAAAGAATTGGACTGCTTAGCTAACCTAACTAGGAAGCAAAGCAAGAAAGCAGGCAAAGTAAGCAAGCCAAGCAAGCAAGCAGGCAAAGCCAGTCAGCCAGCCCTAGCCTTTTCTAGACAGCAGACCATGGGGGGAGGTGAACCAGATGATAACACGGCAAAACAAACCTTCACTTTCAGAGTCAGTTCTGAAAGCACAGAACATAATATCAAACGTAAACAGAACACACTATTGGAGATACAAACACCATAACAGTCACCCTAGGACATTCCATCCCTTATCTCCATATCTTCAACATCATGTAAAAACTCCATCAAGTTAAAACTTGTATCTTTCACTTACTCATACCTTCGACACTTGCACATTTCCTTCTATTTCACTTGCTCAAACCTTTGACACTTACACATTTCCTTCTATTTCACTTGCTCAAACCTTTGACACCTACACATTTCCTTCTTTCTCATGTCTGTGTGTTTTCATGCACAGACATTGGCAGTAACATTCAGCAAACAGTGATATTTGCACAATAGTTTCACCCCACAATCAGATCTCCCTGAGGTACTCATCGTGTTGTTCCATCTCTCTGCATTATCCACCATGTACAACCTGGTCCCTGAGCAAAGACAATCCCACGAATTGGTTTGTCTGTACTCGAGGCAGGATTGATCCACACTGATTTCCCTAACAAACCTCTGACATGTGCCACTGGGACTTTATCTCCGTCTACTATATTCAGGGGCTCAGACTGGGCAGGACCTGCTCGATTGGTGGAACCTCGGCTGTTAACTAACCAGGTGGCCTTTGCTAAATGTTGCTCCCAATTTTTGAAAGATCCCCCACCCAATGCTTTTAAGGTGGTTTTTAACAGTCCATTGTACCTCTCCACTTTGCCTGCAGCTGGTGCATGGTAGGGGATGTGGTACACCCACTCAATGCCATGTTCCCTAGCCCAGGTGTTGATAAGGCTGTTCTTGAAATGAGTCCCATTGTCTGACTCAATCCTCTCAGGGGTACCATGCCTCCAAAGGACCTGCTTTTCAAGGCCCAAGATGGTGTTACGGGCTGTAGCATGAGACACAGGGTAGGTTTCCAACCATCCAGTGGTGGCTTCTACCATGGTGAGCACGTAGCGCTTGCCTTGGCGTGTCTGGGGCAGTGTGATGTAGTCAATCTGCCAGGCCTCCCCATACTTGTACTTGGACCACCGCCCACCATACCACAGGGGCTTCACCCGCTTGGCCTGTTTGATGGTAGCGCATGTCTCACAGTCATGGATAACCTGAGAAATACTGTCCATGGTTAGATCCACCCCTCGGTCTCGTGCCCACTTATAAGTGGCATCTCTACCCTGATGGCCTGAGGCATCATGGGCCCATCGTGCTAGGAACAACTCTCCCTTGTGTTCCCAGTCGAGGTCTATCTTTGATACCCCTATCTTCGCAGCCTGATCTACCTGCTGATTGTTTTGCTGCTCTTCATTAGCTCTGCTTCTGGGGACATGGGCATCTACATGGCGAACCTTCACAGGTAGCTTCTCTACCCGGGTAGCGATATCTTTCCGCTCTTCAGCAGACGAAATTGGTTTTCCTCTATGCTGCCAGTTAGCTTCTTTCCACCTCTCTAGCCACCCCCACAGAGCATTGGCTACCATCCATGAATCAGTGTAGAGGTAGAGCTTTGGCCACTTCTCCCTTTCAGCAATGTCTAGGGCCAGTTGAACGGCTTTGAGTTCAGCAAACTGGCTTGATCCACCTTCTCCTTCAGTGGCCTCTGCAACCCGTCGTGTGGGACTCCATACAGCTGCTTTCCACTTCCGATTCATCCCTACGATGCGACAGGAACCATCAGTGAAGAGAGCATAGCGTATTTCCTCTGCTGGCAGTTAGTTGTATGGTGGAGCTTCTTCAGCCCGTGTCACTGGTTCTTCTTCTTCATCTGCGACACCAAAACTTTCACCTTCGGGCCAATTTGTAATTACTTCCAAAATCCCAGGGCGATTCAGCTTACCAATATGGGCACGCTGCGTAATGAGAGCAATCCACTTGCTCCATGTAGCACTGGTGGCATGGTGGGTGGAGGGAACCTTTCCTCTGAACATCCACCCCAGCATCGGTAGTCGGGGTGCCAGGAGGAGTTGTGCTTCTGTGCCAATCACCTCTGAGGCGGCCTGGACTCCCTCGTAGGCGGCCAAGATTTCCTTCTCTGTTGGGGTGTAGTTGGCTTCAGACCCTCTGTAGCTCCGACTCCAAAATCCCAGTGGTCGGCCCCGAGTCTCATCAGGCACCTTCTGCCAAAGGCTCCAGGACAGACCATGGTTCCCGGCTGCAGAGTAGAGCACGTTCTTCACATCTGGTCCTGTCCTGACTGGGCCAAGGGCTACTGCATGAGCAATTTCCTGCTTTATCTGGGTGAAAGCTTGCTGCTGCTCAGGGCCCCAGCAGAAATCATTCTTCTTGCAAGTGACCAGGTAGAGGGGACTCATGATCTGACTGTACTCAGGAATGTGCATCCTCCAAAAACTGATGGCGCCTAAGAAAGCTTGTGTCTCTGTCCTAGTTTAGGGCAAATTTGGGGAAAACCCAGGAAATAAACCCCCACGGCCCCTCTCCACCAACCTGGTTCAGGGAAAAATTTCCTCTGAGAGAGAAGTGGAAAAGAACCTGTTTATTCAACAAACAAAGCACTCCCCAGCACCAAAACAATTAACAACACTAGATGACAACAAAACTCTTTCACCCCTCTGAAGAGATGAACAAATCCAGAAGGTCTTTCCTGGGAGTGGTCGCCCGGGTCTGGACGCTGGGGATTGCTCTCCAGCACTGGGGATGGCTGCTGCAGATCACCAAATGCAGGCTCCTGGTGTTCCTTGGTGTTTCCCAGATCCCAGTCCAGAGCAGGTTAGATGATATTCAGAAAGAGGAAAGGAAAAAGCAACAGTCCAGGGAAAGAATTGGACTGCTTAACCTAACTAGGAAGCAAAGGAAGAAAGCAAGAAAGCAGGCAAAGCAAGCAAGCCAAGCAAGCAAGCAAGCAAAGCAAAAGCCAGCCAGCCAGCCCTAGCCTTTTCTAGACAGCAGACCATGGGGGGAGGTGAACCAGATGATAACACAGCAAAACAAACCTTCACTTTCAGAGTCAGTTCTGAAAGCACAGAACATAATATCAAACGTAAACAGAACACACGATTGGAGATACAAACACCATAACAGTCACCCTAGGACATTCCACCCCTTATCTCCATATCTTCAACATCATGTAAAAACTCCATCAAGTTAAAACTTGTATCTTTCACTTACCCATACCTTCGACACTTGCACATTTCCTTCTATTTCACTTGCTCAAACCTTTGACACTTACACATTTCCTTCTTTCTCATGTCTGTGTGTTTCATGCACAGACATTGGCAGTAACATTCAGCAAACAGTGATATTTGCACAATAGTTTCACCCCACAATCAGATCTCCCTGAGGTACTCATCGTGTTGTTCCATCTCTCTGCATTATCCACCATGTACAACCTGGTCCCTGAGCAAAGACAATCCCACGAATTGGTTTGTCTGTACTCGAGGCAGGATTGATCCACACTGATTTCCCTAACAAACCTCTGACATGTGCCACTGGGACTTTATCTCCGTCTACTATATTCAGGGGCTCAGACTGGGCAGGACCTGCTCGATTGGTGGAACCTCGGCTGTTAACTAACCAGGTGGCCTTTGCTAAATGTTGCTCCCAATTTTTGAAAGATCCCCCACCCAATGCTTTTAAGGTGGTTTTTAACAGTCCATTGTACCTCTCCACTTTGCCTGCAGCTGGTGCATGGTAGGGGATGTGGTACACCCACTCAATGCCATGTTCCCTAGCCCAGGTGTTGATAAGGCTGTTCTTGAAATGAGTCCCATTGTCTGACTCAATCCTCTCAGGGGTACCATGCCTCCAAAGGACCTGCTTTTCAAGGCCCAAGATGGTGTTACGGGCTGTAGCATGAGACACAGGGTAGGTTTCCAACCATCCAGTGGTGGCTTCTACCATGGTGAGCACGTAGCGCTTGCCTTGGCGTGTCTGGGGCAGTGTGATGTAGTCAATCTGCCAGGCCTCCCCATACTTGTACTTGGACCACCGCCCACCATACCACAGGGGCTTCACCCGCTTGGCCTGTTTGATGGTAGCGCATGTCTCACAGTCATGGATAACCTGAGAAATACTGTCCATGGTTAGATCCACCCCTCGGTCTCGTGCCCACTTATAAGTGGCATCTCTACCCTGATGGCCTGAGGCATCATGGGCCCATCGTGCTAGGAACAACTCTCCCTTGTGTTCCCAGTCGAGGTCTATCTTTGATACCCCTATCTTCGCAGCCTGATCTACCTGCTGATTGTTTTGCTGCTCTTCATTAGCTCTGCTTCTGGGGACATGGGCATCTACATGGCGAACCTTCACAGGTAGCTTCTCTACCCGGGTAGCGATATCTTTCCGCTCTTCAGCAGACGAAATTGGTTTTCCTCTACGCTTCCAGTTAGCTTCTTTCCACCTCTCTAGCCACCCCCACAGAGCATTGGCTACCATCCATGAATCAGTGTAGAGGTAGAGCTTTGGCCACTTCTCCCTTTCAGCAATGTCTAGGGCCAGTTGAACGGCTTTGAGTTCAGCAAACTGGCTTGATCCACCTTCTCCTTCAGTGGCCTCTGCAACCCGTCGTGTGGGACTCCATACAGCTGCTTTCCACTTCCGATTCATCCCTACGATGCGACAGGAACCATCAGTGAAGAGAGCATAGCGTGTTTCCTCTGCTGGCAGTTAGTTGTATGGTGGAGCTTCTTCAGCCCGTGTCACTGGTTCTTCTTCTTCATCTGCGACACCAAAACTTTCACCTTCGGGCCAATTTGTAATTACTTCCAAAATCCCAGGGCGATTCAGCTTACCAATTTGGGCACGCTGCGTAATGAGAGCAATCCACTTGCTCCATGTAGCACTGGTGGCATGGTGGGTGGAGGGAACCTTTCCTCTGAACATCCACCCCAGCACCGGTAGTCGGGGTGCCAGGAGGAGTTGTGCTTCTGTGGAATTGTGTTATTATATGTTCTATTATGTATAAGGTCATTCCATGTATTCCCCCCGCACTCTGTAAGTGACCCCCCGGGTTCTCCCATTTCCCCCCGCGGTCTGCCTTCCCGAGGAAGTGCTTAGTCACTTTGTTTACATCTCTCAGACCATCTGTCAGGCATGCGGCGGGGTCGAGAGACGACCGGGCACCCTTCCATCTGTCCATCTCCCATTGGACCCCTGCACCCCACTATCCCCAAGTCCCCCCGTGGCGTTATCTCATTGGCCACCCCGGGTTTCCCCTATCCCGTACTTATAGAACGGGTTTGGGGACGCCCCGGTGCTTTTTCTCCCGCCTGGCCCCGACTGCTGCTGCTGCCCGACCCGCGGGCTTTTTCTCCCGCCTGGCCCCGACTGCCGCTGCTGCCCGGCCCGCCGCCTCCTCTCCCGCCGGATCCCTGCGTGCTGCCGCGGCTCGCTCTCTCGCCCGGCCCCTGACTGCCGCAACCGCCGCTGCCTCGGTCGCCGCGGCTCCCGCACGTGCCGGCAGCAGCGCCGCGGCTCTGCTCACAGCGTCTCTTGGATCGCGGCCAGCGCCGGAGCGCGCCGCCCCGCCCCCGACTCGGCCAGGCGGCACGGACAAACTCGAACTTAGCACGCAGCAGCTTCTCGGTTTTTTCCTTCCCAACCAAGCCATAATAAACCGAGATTTCGCCCGCGGGGGAAAAAGTCTCTCTCCTTTGTTCGCCTCGGGACTCGCCTAAGCTCCCAGACCCACGCAGCACCGGCCGACACCCGCGAGGGTTCGCCGGAAAACACGGAAGTTGCCAGCGCTCCCCCCCCCTCACAGAGCTAGCTGGGACGAAAAGGGGGACAAGAGAGAGCGCTAAGGCAGTTGTGGCGACCAACGCGTTGCTTGGGAGCTCCAAGCACACGGACTGAGGACCACCGAGCCCCGAAAAGCTCGTTGATTTACCTCGTGGACGTTACAACACCCTCGCAAGCCGCGGTTCCGTTTTAAGGAGCCAGGGCTTCCAGAGGGGTGGGGCACCGCTGAAGCTCGGCCCCCCCACGGCGAAAACTTCGCAGCTGGACTTTTCGTTTCGCCTTCGGACGTCGCCGGACCCGTGGTGAGTTACCAGGGGTCCCCCTGGGCTGGGTACGCCTTGCTCCCTTTGGGGTGAGTTTTTCTTTCTCCCACAAGAGGGCGATAAGAGCCCACATTTTGTCTCCCGCTTCAGGGAGTGTAAGGGAGGGCTTCCCAGTCTCCGACAGGTGTTTTTTTTTTCTTTTGTTATTTTACCAGCCGCGAGGGTTGTGACACGCCTTAACATCGACATAATGGGTGCAAAAATGTCTGTGTCACAGGAGAGAATTTATGTTCAAACACTAGGAATTTTAGTGGGGGGAGGGAAGAAATGTAAAAAATCAGACGTGAAGCGTTTTGCACGGTGGCTTCTGCAGTCTTTCCAGGACCTGTCGCAGGAAAATTTGTACAAAGTCCAATTCTGGGACCGAGTGGAAAAAGAAATTGCCCAAAAAGAGGATCAGTCCCTCTCAATTTTTATCCACCTGGCAATCCAATTGAAAAATATTGTTAAAGATAACTGCGAAGGGAAGCCAGAGCCACCGCAGGGCGAACGCTGCCTCCCAAGCCCCCCAAATCCCCCAAAAACCCTCTCCTATCCCTCTCTCCCTAGCCCGGGGATTCTCAGACAGGCATCCCGGCAAAACGAGCCGCAGGCAGATTCTGGCCTCTCTGTTAACCCCCAGGCTCCATCGCAGGACGATGCTGGCATCGCCCTGCACCCTTCCCCTCCCCAAACCTCCTCTCGTTACAAAGTTGTGAGTTTTAAAACCCCAGATCCCTGCCCCAGGGCACAAGATGGAGGCGACCACATGGCATACCCCTCCCCCTCCCTGCGTTCTTTGTCTCCTAACGACCCCCTCCGCCCTACAGCCAACCCCTCCCACTCCCGAGACTTCTCCACCCACTCCTCCCCTCCACCCCCTTCTGGCACCTCCCCTAATGAATCATTCAGCAGTCCTCCCTCCGACCCCGCCCCTGCGGGTGAGGTAACACCAGCCACACCCCCTAGCCCTGGTCCTGCCTCCGCCCTCGGTTCCCACGACCCGCCCTCTGGTTCCCACGCCTCGGTTCCCGAGGGAGGGGGGGGGGCGGAGGAGGAGGGAGGGGGGGAGGGGGGAAGCCGCGACCTGCCGCAACCCCTGCTTGCCTTTTCTGCCGCACCAGTCACCTACACCCCGCGGCAGAAGGGCAGACCCTTGGCACAGTGGACCCCTATCCCACAGGCTGTAATTAGAGATGTTTGCAAAGCCCAAAAAGACTTTGGTCGGGAAAGTGAATACTTTAGGGGACTTTTAAAAGTCACACTTTCCTCCAATGAATACGTCCCTGCTGACATCCGCGCTCTGTTTTTGTGCTTGCTTACTCAAGCTGAGTTTTTGGTATGGGAATCCGCATGGAGGCGGGAGGTACGGGATGCATTACCGCAACTTTGGGCAAAAGCCGAGACCTCCTCCGACACCGATGGAGGCATGTTAACCATTGACCACCTGTGCGGGATAGGGGATTGGGATGTGGCAACAACACAGGCTGAAAAGATTCCAAGGGGGGCATTGGCAGCAACTGCCAATGCAGCAGAAAAAGCATTTTTTAAGCTAAAACCCCGTGGTCCTGTTGTTAACTGTTTTTCTATTAAGCAGGAGACACAGGAATCTTTCGTTAGCTTCGTAGACAGGTTGTACAGGGCAGCTGAATCGCAGGTGCCAGAGGACGGATTGAGGCAGGGCATGGTGAAGCAGATCGCCCTGCAGAATGCCAACGAGGCCTGCCGACAGGCGATGCTGAGCCTGCCCCTCGACCCAGAGCCAACGCTCCAGGACATGCTGGACGTGTGCGCTCGAAGGGTCACCCTGCCTTCAAAGGACCCTCAGGGGACACCCCAAACGCCATCACGGAGAGTCTCCTTTGCCGAAGCCCACACGCCATCCGCGGCCCCAGCTCCTGCACGCCGCTTCACTGGGCCACCACCCAAAGGCTACCATCCAGGACGGCCCTGCAACCTGTGCAATAAGAAAGGACACTGGGCATCTCACTGCCCCCTCAAAGAGGACTTCTTGCGCTTTAAAAAACAGCAGCAAGGGCAAGGTGCCTCCAACTCAGGGGAACATTCAAAAAACTGATTTCCCAGCGCAGTCCCTCCCTGCGTGAGGACAAAAATTTGGTGGGAAACATAACATCAGGGGGCAGGAGGGACAACACAGTAGCATACCCACCTGAGGACAATACCAAACATGACATTTCTGGAGTGCACAATAGGGGAACAAGAGCTGGTGAACCAGCCTGCGTGGGAGGAGTTGGGAATTTCATCTCACAGGCATGGCTTGGTCGGGACCCCGACCATCCCAGGCCCATCCTTAACACCCAGTCCAACTTCTCTCCATACAGGTTGGCCCTAACTGAACCCCTACTGCTCAGGGACAGCAATTGGCACTTTGTCACAGTGGACACACAGGACCCAGGGACCTGGAGGAAACTCCACAGTAAGTACATCGTCCTTGGGGACACAAAATACACGCCACTCGACATCACTATCGCACCCAATTTGACACCTGCAAACCCTAAACATCTGGTGCTGTGGCTGCACTGTGCTCACCCGCCAGTCTACCTTCCCAAAGGGCAAATCATCGCCCAGGCCATACCTGTATCTGGGGCCCCTGTCTACCCAGAAGACCTGTGGAGAAAATCCGCAAAGCAGATCTACGAGGTGTGTCAGGCCCAGGTGATTGGGAAGGATAGACCCAAAATTGAGTGTTACATATGGAATGGCGGTGAGCACAAGTGGCTTAACGGCCTCTTGGACACAGGGGCAGACGTCACAGTCATTCCCTCACGGGATTGGCCGTCGCGTTGGGAGTTGCAGGACGTGGCTAGACACATTCAAGGTGTCGGAGGGGCACAATTGGCAAAACAGTCAAAAAACATCATCAAATTTGAGGGGCCAAACAGACAGACAGCTTACCTGCGTCCGTTTGTTCTGGATTACACGGAGCCCCTGTGGGGAAGGGACCTGATGGCTCAGTGGGGGGTCTCATTGACCATTCCTACCCCCCAGGTTTTTCAGGCAGCGGTCACTGAGGAGCGTCCTACCCAAAAGTTAAATTGGCTCTCTGATGTTCCAATCTGGGTAGAGCAGTGGCCGCTCAATAAACAAAAATTGAAAGCGCTCCAAAAGCTCGTGGCAGAACAACTTGCCAAAGGACATATCCAAGAAACAACATCTCCTTGGAATTCCCCCGTCTTTGTCCTGAAAAAACCAGGCAAAGACGAATGGCGGTTGCTCCACGACCTCCGTGCCATCAACAATGTGATCGAAAATATGGGTCCACTCCAACCAGGGATGCCGTCCCCCACAATGTTACCCAAAGATTGGGAATTGGCTGTGATTGACATCAAAAATTGCTTCTTTCATATCCCACTCCACCCAGACGATGCACCACGTTTTGCCTTCTCGGTTCCGTCCCTTAACCGAGAAGCCCCAATGGAGCGGTACCACTGGCGAGTATTGCCACAGGGCCTCAAATGCTCGCCCACCATCTGCCAGCGGTACGTAGCTTCATTGCTGACCCCAGTCCGTACAGCCACCGAGGGCGTGATCATCCAGCATTATATGGATGATATCCTGATTTGTGCTCCCAATGACGATCTTCTTACACACGCGCTTAACCTGACAACCGATGCGTTGGTTGCTGCAGGGTTCGAGCTGCGAGAAGATAAGATTCAAAAGATGCCACCCTGGAAGTACCTGGGCTTGGAAATTACCAAGCGGACTATTACTCCGCAAAAATTGGCCATCAAAAACAAAATTCGGACCCTAGCAGACGTCCAGCAGCTGTGCGGTTCTTTGAACTGGGTGAGGCCATGGCTAGGCATTACAAACAGAGACCTAGCCCCTCTTTTCGATTTATTGAAAGGGGGGGAGGAGCCGAGTTCTCCCAGGGAACTCACCCCAGAGGCCCAAGCAGCTTTGATTAAGGTCCAGGAGACAATGTCTGCCAGACAGGCCCACCGGTATGATCCGGACCTGCCTTTTAAATTCATCATATTGGGCAGACTGCCACACCTCCATGGTGTGATATTTCAATGGACAGACACCCCAAGGAAGGGCAAGGACCAAGACCGAAGGGACCCACTCTCCATCATAGAATGGGTCTTCCTAAGTCACCATCGGTCCAAGAGAATGACAAGGCCACAGGAGTTAGTAGCGGAACTGATCCGCAAAGCGAGAGCTCGGATCAGAGAGTTAGCTGGATGTGACTTCGAATGCATTCACATTCCCATCAAATTGGAATCAGGCCAATTCACCAAGGCCATGCTAGAACACCTGTTACAGGAAAATGAATCCCTGCAGTTCTCTCTAGACAGCTACACAGGCAAAATTTCAGTTTTGAGACCAGCCCACAAAATTTTTGAATCAGAAATTCAATTCGCATTGTCCATCAAACAAATTCAGAGCAAAAAGCCACTCAAAGCCTTGACAGTTTTCACAGACGCGTCCGGGAGTTCCCACAAGTCTGTGATAACTTGGAAAGACCCCCAGACGCAGCAGTGGGAGACAGACATTGTGGAGGTGGAAGGCTCCCCTCAAATAGCTGAGTTGGCTGCTGTCGTCAGGGCCTTTGAGCGGTTCTCTGAACCTTTTAATTTGGTAACTGTTTCGGCATATGTGGCTGGTGTGGTGTCTAGAGCGCAGGATGCAGTCCTGCAGGGCGTGTCCAACGAAGCCCTGCACAAGTTGCTCTCGAAACTGATTAAGCTAGTCTCCCACCGAGAGCAACCCTTTTATGTGATGCATATCAGGTCACATACCAACTTACCAGGGTTCTTGGCCGAGGGCAATCGGCGTGCCGATTCTCTCGCTGCTGCCCCGGCTCAGGTAGCTCCGCTCCCAGATAAGTTCCAGCAGGCTAAGATCAGCCACCAGTTTTACCACCAGAATGCGCCCGGGCTGGTCCGGCAATTCCACCTCACTCGTGACCAAGCCAGAGCCATTGTGGCCACCTGCCCGTCCTGCAAGTCGCTCCCCCTACCATCGGTGAGCTCAGGGGCAAACCCTAGGGGTCTGAGGTCCTGCGAGGTATGGCAGATGGACGTTACTCACATCCATTCCTTTGGGAGGATGAAGTACGTCCATGTCTCCGTGGACACTTTCTCTGGGGCAGTCTTTGCTTCTGCCCACGCAGGGGAGAAGGCCAAAGACATTGAAAAGCATCTGATACAGGCCTTCGCTATGCTGGGCGTCCCTAAATTGATAAAAACAGATAATGCACCCGGGTACACATCCAAGGGATTTGTCAGCTTCCTGCAGCAATGGGGAATAAAGCACAAAACTGGCATCGCATATTCCCCGACAGGTCAAGCAGTGGTGGAACGGACTCATCAGAGTCTCAAACGCATGCTGAAACAGCAAACACCAACTATGAAGGTGGAGTCCCCCCAAGTTCGGCTCGCGCGTGCCCTCTTTACACTGAATTTCCTAAATTGTTCTTCTGAAAACCTCAACCCACCAGTCACCAGGCACTTTAACAACCACGAGCTGAGCAAGGTTAGGGAAAAACCACCAGTGATCATCAAAAATCCAGAGACTTGGCAGCTGGAAGGGCCCCATGAGTTAGTTACCTGGGGACGGGGATACGCTTGCGTGTCCACGCCCTCAGGACTGAGATGGGTCCCGTCCAAATTTGTCCGGCCATATGTCCCCAAACACCAGACTGATAAGAAAAAGGATCCTCAGGTGAGGCATGCAGCCCTCCGCAGACGGAGAAAGTCTCCCCCCTTCCTTTTTGATTCAGCACCTTCTATTTCAGAGCCTTCCCTTTCACCATGCAGTTCCCTGGACTCACCTTTCCCTTTTGATTTAAACCTCCCCTCCCCAGAGTGCTGAATTATGTTGCTGTTAACATTCATTGTACTTATTATGAGTTTTAGTAATGTTTAAAGGTTTAAAGGTCATCAATTCCACCGCGCACATCGACCACGCAGTCTTCACCGCCCCATCAGAGCTGACATCCGCTCAACACAGACAGCCAGAGAAGAACCGAGCAGACATTGGGTTCAACGATGGGGAAAAGGACTGTAAAACCTCCCATTTAAGTTATTTTCCGTTCTTTTCTTTTGAAAAACAGAAGAGGGAGTTGTGGAATTGTGTTATTATATGTTCTATTATGTATAAGGTCATTCCATGTATTCCCCCCGCACTCTGTAAGTGACCCCCCGGGTTCTCCCATTTCCCCCCGCGGTCTGCCTTCCCGAGGAAGTGCTTAGTCACTTTGTTTACGTCTCTCAGACCATCTGTCAGGCATGCGGCGGGGTCGAGAGACGACCGGGCACCCTTCCATCTGTCCATCTCCCATTGGACCCCTGCACCCCACTATCCCCAAGTCCCCCCGTGGCGTTATCTCATTGGCCACCCCGGGTTTCCCCTATCCCGTACTTATAGAACGGGTTTGGGGACGCCCCGGTGCTTTTTCTCCCGCCTGGCCCCGACTGCTGCTGCTGCCCGACCCGCGGGCTTTTTCTCCCGCCTGGCCCCGACTGCCGCTGCTGCCCGGCCCGCCGCCTCCTCTCCCGCCGGATCCCTGCGTGCTGCCGCGGCTCGCTCTCTCGCCCGGCCCCTGACTGCCGCAACCGCCGCTGCCTCGGTCGCCGCGGCTCCCGCACGTGCCGGCAGCAGCGCCGCGGCTCTGCTCACAGCGTCTCTTGGATCGCGGCCAGCGCCGGAGCGCGCCGCCCCGCCCCCGACTCGGCCAGGCGGCACGGACAAACTCGAACTTAGCACGCAGCAGCTTCTCGGTTTTTTCCTTCCCAACCAAGCCATAATAAACCGAGATTTCGCCCGCGGGGGAAAAAGTCTCTCTCCTTTGTTCGCCTCGGGACTCGCCTAAGCTCCCAGACCCACGCAGCACCGGCCGACACCCGCGAGGGTTCGCCGGAAAACACGGAAGTTGCCAGCGCTCCCCCCCCCTCACAGAGCTAGCTGGGACGAAAAGGGGGACAAGAGAGAGCGCTAAGGCATGCTTCTGTGCCAATCACCTCTGAGGCGGCCTGGACTCCCTCGTAGGCGGCCAAGATTTCCTTCTCTGTTGGGGTGTAGTTGGCTTCAGACCCTCTGTAGCTCCGACTCCAAAATCCCAGTGGTCGGCCCCGAGTCTCATCAGGCACCTTCTGCCAAAGGCTCCAGGACAGACCATGGTTCCCGGCTGCAGAGTAGAGCACGTTCTTCACATCTGGTCCTGTCCTGACTGGGCCAAGGGCTACTGCATGAGCAATTTCCTGCTTTATCTGGGCGAAAGCTTGCTGCTGCTCAGGGCCCCAGCAGAAATCATTCTTCTTGCGGGTGACCAGGTAGAGGGGACTCACGATCTGACTGTACTCAGGAATGTGCATTCTCCAAAAACCGATGGCGCCTAAGAAAGCTTGTGTATCTTTCTTGTTGGTTGGTGGGGACATGGCTGTGATCTTGTTGATGACATCTGTAGGAATCTGACGCCGTCCATCTTGCCACTTCACTCCCAAGAACTGGATCTCTCGAGCAGGTCCCTTCACTTTACTCTTCTTGATGGCGAAACCAGCTTCCAGGAGGATTCGGATGATTTTCTCTCCTTTCTCAAACACTTCTGCTGCTGTGTTCCCCCACACAATGATATCATCAATATACTGTAGATGTTCTGGAGCCTCACCCTTTTCTAGTGCAGTCTGGATCAGTCCATGGCAGATGGTAGGACTGTGCTTCCACCCCTGGGGCAGTCGGTTCCAGGTATACTGCACTCCCCTCCATGTAAAGGCAAACTGAGGCCTGCATTCTGCTGCCAGAGGAATGGAGAAAAATGCATTGGCAATATCAATAGTGGCGTACCACTTCGCTGCCTTGGACTCCAGCTCGTACTGGAGTTCCAGCATGTCTGGCACAGCAGCGCTCAGTGGTGGAGTCACTTCATTCAATGCACGGTAATCCACAGTCAATCTCCATTCTCCTTCAGATTTACGCACAGGCCAAATGGGGCTGTTGAAGGGTGAGTGGGTTTTGCTGACCACCCCTTGGCTCTCCAGCTCTCGGATCATCTTATGGATGGGAACCACAGCATCTCGAGTTGTTCTGTACTGTCGACGATGCACTGTTGAAGTGGCAACTGGTACCTTTTGTTCTTCTCCCTTCAAAAGTCGTACTGTAGTTGGATTCTCAGACAGTCCAGGCAAGGTGTTCAGTTGCTGGATGCCCTCTGTCGCTACAGCTGCTATCCCAAATGCCCACCTGAGTCCCTTTGGGTCTTTAAAATACTCCCTTCGAAGGTAATCTATGCCCAAAATACATGGGGCCTCTGGGCCAGTCACAATAGGGTGTTTCTTCCACTCATTTCCTGTCAGACTTACATCAGCTTCCACCACGGTAAAGTCCTGTGATCCACCTGTCACACCGGCGATAGAGACAGATTCTGCCCCTACGTGTCTCGATGGAATTAACGTGCATTGTGCACCAGTATCAACCAAAGCCTTATATCTTTGTGGTTCCGATGTGCCAGGCCAGCGAATCCACACAGTCCAGAAAACACGGTTTTCCCTCGCCTCTACCTGGCTAGAGGCAGGGCCCCTCTAAGCCTGGTTATCCTTCTTGCCTTGGGCGTATGTCTTAGAGGTTCCTTCAAGGGGATCAGACATGTCATCATCATCATCATGCCTGGCAGTTTGGCTACGGGCAACTGGAGCTGCTCTCCTTTTGGTGGCACTTCCTCTCTGAGTCTTACCTTCCTTCAATTCATGCACCCGTTGTGCCAGAGCACCAGTAGGTTTTCCGTCCCATTTCCTCATGTTTTCTCCGCAATCGCGCAGGAAGAACCACAGCTCAGTTCGTGGGGTGTACCTTCTCTCACCATCTGAGGAACGTCTGCGTTGGATACCAGAACCTCTGATCTGTACTGCTGAGATTTGGAGAAGGTCCTCCTTTATCTCCTCCCTGGGTCTCTTATGATTCTCCTCTATCTTATCTTCTAATTTCTGCAGACGTGTTTCCACTGCTGCAATTCTGGCATGGGTTGGGCCATGTACAGCATCTGCATATGCTCGGAGTTTCCTTGCCATTTCGAGCACGGTCTCATCCCTCTCATCTTGCTTCATTATTGCTAAGGCAGAAGCGTAGTCATGTGGCCCAAGCCGTACAAGTTTTCGCCACATCACAGATGTACATGGTACCAAGTCTGGATTCCTAGTTGTTATTTCATCTGAGAAGATAATCTCTGCCACTGCCATTTCTCTCAGACGTTGGATCCCTTGTTCTGTAGTCTTCCACTGGGTCTGCTGCATATAAAGATCATCTGCACACAGGTATCTTTGTGCTACACTTTCCAGAACCCGTGCCCAGAGGCTGTGAGGGTTAGCCCCCCTCATCATTCCTTGATCAATGACAGGATCATGTGACAGGGATCCCAAATGTCTTGCCTCAGTACCATCCAGAATTGTAGCCTCGCCTGCAGCATCCCAAAGACGGACCAACAGACTAATTACAGACTCATCAGGTCGTTGGGTATAATCCTTCCTCAGGCCACGAAGGTCCTTTAGGGAAAAGGACTCAGTATTGGCCTCTGATCTTGTACCATTTGCTTTGACTTCTGATTTTATGTCAGCAGGCATTGAGGGTCCCTCTCCTGCATTATCATCATCATCGTCATCATCCACTGGTCGATTGGTCTTTTCTGTGCGCTTCCCACTTCTTGTGCTAGTAGCAACAGCCATTGGTTGAGGCTTGGCTGCTGAGTCTGGTTTAGCTGCTAGCCTAGGCTCACTGTCTGGTTTAGCTGCTGGCTTTGAGACGGGGGTGTTGGCTGCAGCCTGAGTGACTGGGATAGCTGCTGATTTATCTCCCTGCCCCCTTCCTCTGTCTGCTGCCCTACAGTATCTAGCAGAGTGTGATAAGCATATGCCAGGGCCCAGCTCACTGCAATGATCTTTTTCTCCTTAGAGTTATCATGGCACTTCTCTTTCAAGTACTTCGCCACCTCAGCCGGATTCTGAATTTGTTCACTAGGAAATTCCCAGGCTATAGGGTCAGAAAATTCCTTTAAGATTTGGCCCATATCCTCCCATTTCCCACACCACTCAGGATTTCTCACACCTGGGTCTACTCCTGGGTCAGAGGTCTCATCAGCCCCTCTAGAAATCTCAGCCCTCATTCTAGAGAGACTGCAGACTGTATAGAGAAAGCTTACCAGATTAAAGACCAGGAAGATGGTCTCCTTAACAGTCAGGGGAAACTGAATATTTTCTAATAGGGAGGTAACAAATTCAGAGGAGAAGAAGGAAAGCAAAGGCTGAAAAGCCTCATCCCCTACTTCCCCTCTAACAAACTGGCTGTACAACAATAACCATGAACCCTACATTCCAGGAACAGACCTCAGCACCTTTATAAACCCTCTGGAAGCTATTACAGCCAAGCACAGCCCGATGGATATTCTGGTCAGTGCCCTTCTACTGCAAAACCTACGTATTAGGGACAATACTGGAGCTATTCCTGGATAAAAAAAATAAACCTAGGGACCATAGGGGGATTAAGATCTCAAAAACCCCTAGGGACATGAGACACATGCAGGCCTTCACCCCAAGAGACAATATTAATTCAAACAACATAACCAGTAACTGCTCCATACCCACACAAAATAATTGGAACAAAAATATGATTACAACAGGGTTTTTTCCACTCTCTCGAGCCCCACGTTGAGCGCCAAAATATTTGTTCTAGTTTAGGGCAAATTTGGGGAAAACCCTCTGAAAGGAGCCCCCAGGAAATAAACCCCCATGGCCCCTCCCCACCCACCTGGTTCAGGGAAAAATTTCCTCTGAGAGGGAAGTGGAAAAGAACCTGTTTATTCAACAAGCAAAGCACTCCCCAGCACCAAAACAATTAACAACACTAGATGACAACAAAACTCTTTCACCCCTCTGAAGAGCTGAACAAATCCAGAAGGTCTTTCCTGGGAGTGGTCGCCCGGGTCTGGACGCTGGGGATTGCTCTCCAGCACTGGGGATGGCTGCTGCAGATCACCAAATGCAGGCTCCTGGTGTTCCTTGGTGTTTCCCAGATCCCAGTCCAGAGCAGGTTAGATGATATTCAGAAAGAGGAAAGGAAAAAGCAACAGTCCAGGGAAAGAATTGGACTGCTTAACCTTACTAGGAAGCAAAGCAAGAAAGCAAGCAAAGAGGGCAAGCCAAGCAAGCAAACAAGCAAAGTAAAAGCCAGCCAGCAAGCCCTAGCCTTTTCTAGACAGCAGACCGTGGGGGGAGGTGAACCAGATGATAACACGGCAAAACAAACCTTCACTTTCAGAGTCAGTTCTGAAAGGAAAGAACATAATATCAAACGTAAACAGAACACACGATTGGAGATCCAAACACCATAACAGTCACCCTAGGACAACCGTCGCTTCCCTCCGGACAGCTGCGGAGAGCCGTAGTCCGCGTCTCTAGTGGACTGAGTCATAGCGAAAAGCTTTTCCAGCATGTCTCGCCAGGAGAAAGCTTTCCAGCACAGTGCATGTATCCTGCTCTTGCTCAGAAACATGGATTTGCTGAACACTCCAAAAACACTGCTCTTTCCTAGGCGAGCTTCAAACTGCTGTCAGACGTCTGTGCTCTCTGTTTTCCGTTGCCCAGCTCGTTGCAATAGAGTGCACAGCCCACCCTGGCATTCAGTGCACAGTGAAGGCAATTGCAAAAAACCAGCAGCTGCTCACTCGCAAACACAAGGCGTTGTCTATGTCCTTGCTTCCCGACAAACTCAGCACAGCCCTTCTTTTCTGCAGCTGCCATCGAGTTCTCTTCATCTTGGAAGGTTAGCACACGAAAAAGAATTCTTCAGGACGTCTACATCACGACGAAGTCAAAACCCAGGAATGTCGTCCTGGTGCACCTGCCATAAGCATGCCAGCAGTGAATTGAAAGGTCAGGCAGCTGCAGCCACCGTCCTCTCGCAATCCCAAGGCTGCGCACACAAGCCGGCTTCGTTCTTCGCCTCTCAGAAGCCAACCGCTCTCCCCGGCTCCTGGAGGCAAAGAAGCGGCCACTACATGCACCACTGGCGTGAACCGCTGTTGTAGGCTGCAAAGCGCGGCTTCAGCGGAAAGACGCCGGGAACCAGCACTTCCCTCTGGCTGCTGTGGACAGCCTGAGCCTGCATCTCTAGTGGACTGCGTCATAGCGCAAAGCTTTTCCAGCCTGTCTCGCAGTGAGAAAGCTTTCCAGCACAGTGAACGTATCCCGCTCTTGCCGAGAAACATGGATTTTCTGAACACTCCAAAAACATTGCTCTTTCCTAGGCGAGCTTCAAACAGCTGTCAGACCTCTGTGCTCTCTGTTTTCCGGCGCCCAGCTCGTTGCAGTAGAGTGCACTGCCCACCCTGGCATTCAGTGCACAGTGAAGGCAATTGCAAAAAACCAGCAGCTGCTCATTCCCAAACACAAGGCGCTATCTCCCTGCTTCCCAACAAACTCAGCGCAGCCATTCTTTTTTGCAGCTGCCATAGAGTTCTCTGCATGTTGGAAGATCAGGGCACGAACAAGAATTCTCCAGGACGTCTGCATCAGGACGAAGTCAAAACCCAGGAAAGTGGTCCTGGAACACATGCCATAAGCATGCCAGCGGTGAATTGAAAGGGCAGGCAGCTGCAGCCAACCGTCCTCTAGCAGTCCCAAGGCTGCGCACACAAGCCAGCTTCATTCTTAGCCTCTCAGAACCCAACCGCTCTCTCCGGCTCCCGGAGGCGAAGAAGCGGCTATTACCGTCATCGCCTTTGTGGACCACAGTTGTAGGCTGCAAAGCGCGGATCGGCGGAAAAACGCCGGGAACGGGCGCTTCCTTCCGGACAGCTGCGGAGAGCCGTAGTCCGCGTCTCTATTGGACTGCGTCATAGCAAAAAGCTTTTCAAGCGTGTCTCGCAGGGAGGAAGCTTTCCACCAGAGTGAACGTATTTCGCTCTTGCCCAGAAACATGGTTTTGCTTAACACTCAAAAAACACTGCTCTTTCCTAGGCGAGCTTAAAACTGCTGTCAGTCGTCTGTGCTCTCTGTTTTCCGCTGCCCAGCTCGTTGCAGTAGAGTGCACAGCCCACCCTGGCATTCAGTGCACAGTGAAGGCAATTGCAAAAAACCAGCAGCTGCTCACTCCCAAACACAAGGCGCTGTCTATGTCCTTGCTTCCCGACAAACTCAGGGCAGCCCTTCTTTTCTGCAGCTGCCATAAAGTTCTCGTCATCTCAGGAGATCACGTCGCGAACAAGACTTCTTGCAGACTTCTGCATCAAGACGAAGTCAAAAACCAGGAAAGTTGTCCTGGAACACCTGCCATAAGCATGCCAGCAGTGATCTGAAAGGGCAGGTAGCTGCAGCCAAGGTCCTCTAGCCGTCCCAAGGCTGCGCACACAAGCTGGCTTCGTTCTTCGCCTCTCAGAAGTCAACCGCTCTCCCGGGCTTCCGGAGGCGAAGAAGCGGCTACTACTTGCAGCGCTGGCGTGAACCGCAGTTGTAGGTTGCGAAGCGCGGCTTCGGCAGAAAGACGCCGGGAACCGGCGCTTCCCTCTGGACAGCTGCGGAGAACCGTAGTCCGCGTCTCTAGTGGACTGCGTCATAGCGAAAAGCATTTCCAGCGTGTCTTGCAGGGGAAAGCTTTCCAGCACAGTGCACGTATCCCGCTCCTGTGCAGAAACATGGATTTGCTGAACACTCCAAAGACACTGCTCTTTCCTAGGCGAGCTTTAAACTGCTGTCAGACCTCTGTGCTCTGTTTTCCGATGCCCAGCACGTTGCAGTAAAGTGCACAGCCCACCCTGGCATTCAGTGCACAGTGAAGGCAATTGCAAAAACCGGCAACTGCTCAATCCCAAACACAAGGCGCTGTCTATGTCCTTGCTTCCCAACAAACTCAGCGCAGCCCTTCTTTTCTGCAGCTGCCATCGAGTTCACTGCATCTCGGAAGATCAGTGCACGAATAAGACTTCTCCCGGACGTCTGCATCAGGATGAAGTCAAAACCCAGGAAAGTTGTCCTGGAACACTCTCCATTAGCATGCCAGCTAGGAATTGAGAGAGCAGGCAGCTGCAGTCACCGTCCTCTAGCAGTCCCAAGGCTGCGCACACAAGCCGGCTTCGTTCTTGGCCTTTCAGAAGCCAACCGCTCTCTCAGGCTCCTGGAGGCAAAGAAGCAGCCACTTCTCGCACCACTGGCGTGAACCGATGTTGTAGGTTGCAAAGCGCGGCTTCGAGTGAAAGACGCCGGGAACCAGCACTTCACTGTGGCAGCTGCGGCAAGCCTGAGCCTGCATCTCTAGTGGACTGCGTCATAGCGCAAAGCTTTTCCAGCCTGTCTCGCAGTGAGAAAGCTTTCCAGCACAGTGAACGTATCCCGCTCTTGCCCAAAAACATGGATTTTCTGAACACTCCAAAAACATTGCTCTTTCCTAGGCGAGCTTCAAACAGCTGTCAGACCTCTGTGATCTCTGTTTTCCGTGCCCACGTCGTTGCAATAGAGTGCACAGCCCACCCTGGCATTCAGAGCACAGTGAAGGCAATTGCAAAAAACCAGCAGCTGCTCATTCCCAAACACAAGGCGCTGTCTAGGTCCTTGCTTCCGGACAAACTCAGCGCAGCCCTTCTTTTCTGCAGCTGCCATCAAGTTTTCTGCATCTCGGAAGATCACGTCACGAACAAGACTTCTCCAGGACGTCTGCACATGGATGAAGTCAAAACCCAGGAAAGTGGTCCTGGAACACCTGCCATAAGCATGCCAGCGGTTAATTGAAAGGGCAGGCAGCTGCAGCCACCGTCCTCTAGCACTCCCAAGGCTGCACACACAAGCCGGCTTAGTTCTTCTCCTCTCAGAACCCAACGGCTCTCCCCGGCTCCCGGAGGCGAAGAAGCGGATATTACCGGCACCGCTAGAGTGAACTGCAGTTGTAGGCTGCAAAGCGCGGCTTCGACGGAAAGACGCCGGGAACCCGCGCTACCCTCCGGACAGCTGCAGAGAGTCGTAGTCTGCATCTCTAGTTGCCTGCGTCATAGCGAAAAGCTTTTCCAGACTGTCTCGCAGGGAGAAAGCTTTCCAGCACAGTGAACGTATCCCGCTGTTGCCCAGAAACATGGATTTGGCGAACACTCCAAAAACACTGCTCTTTCCTAGGCGAGCTTCAAACTGCTGTCAAAGGTCTATGCTCTCTGTTTTCCGCTGCCCAGCTCGTTGCACTAGAGTGCAGAGCCCACCCTGGCATTCAGTGCACAGTGAAGGCAATTGCAACAAACCAGCAGCTGCTCATTCCCGCACACAAGGCAGTGTCTATGTCCTTCCTTCCCGAAAAATTCAACGCAGCCCTTATTTTCTGAAGCTGCCATCAAGTTCTCTGCATCTGGAAGATCAGGGTACGAAAATAAATTCTCCAGGACGTCTGCATCAGGACGAAGTCAAAACCCAGGAAAGTGGTCCTGGAACACCTGCCATAAGCATGCCATAGGGGAATTGAAAGGGCAGGCAGCTGCAGCCACCGTCCTCTAGCAGTCCCAAGGCTTCGCACACAAGCCGGCTTTGTTCGTGGCCTCTCAAAGGCCAACCGCTCTCCCCGTCTCCCGAAGGCGACGAAGCGGCTACTACGTGCACCGCTGACATGAACCGCAGTTGTAGTCTGCAAAGCGCGGCTTTGGAGGAAAGACGCCGGGTTCCGGCGCTTTCCTCCGGAAAGGTGCGGAAAGCCGTAGTCCGCGTCTCTATTGACCTGCATCATAGCGAAAAACTTTTCCAGCGTGTCTCGCAGGGATAAAACATCCATCACAGTTCACGTTTCCCGCTCTTGCCAAGAAACATGTATTTGCTGAACATTTTAAAAACACTGCTCTTTCCTAGGCGAGCTTCGAACTGCTGTCAGACGTCTGTGCTCTCTGTTTTCCCCTGCCCAGCTCGTTGCAGTACAGTGCAGAGCCCACCCTGGCATTCAGTGCACAGTGAAGGCAATTGCAAAAAAACAGAAACTGCTCACTCCCAAAAACAAGGCGCTGTCTATGTCCTTGCTTCCCGACAAACTCAGCGCAGCCTTTCTTTTCTGCAGCTGCCATAAAGTTCTCTGCATCTCGGAAGATCACGGCACGAACAAGACTTCTCCAGGACATCTGCATCAGGACGAAGTCAAAACCTAGGAAAGTCGTCCTGGAACACCTGCCATAAGCATGCCAGCTGTGATCTGAAAGGGCAGGCAGCTGCAGCCACCATCCTCTAGCAGTCCCAAGGCTGCGCACACAAGCCGGCAACGTTCTTCGCCTCTCAGGAGCCAACCGCTCTCCCGGGCTCCCGGAGGCGAAGAAGCGGTACTACGTGCACCGCTGGCGTGAACCGCAGTTGTAGGCTGCAAAACGCGGCTTCGGCAGAAAGACATCGGGAACCGGCACTTCCCTCCGGAAAGCTGCGGAGAGCCGTAGTCCGCGTCTCTAGTGGACGGCGTCATAGCGAAAAGCATTTCCAGCGTGTCTCGCAGGGGAAAGCTTTCAACCACAATGCACGTATCCCGCTCTTGCCCAGAAAGATGGATTTGCTGAACACTCCAAAAACACTGCTCTTTCCTAGGCGAGCTTCAAACTGCTGTCAGACGTCTGTGCGCTCTGTTTTCCGGTGCCCAGCTCGTTGCAGTAGATTGCACAGCCCACCCTGGCATTAGGTGCATAGTAAAGGAAATTGCAAAAAACCAGCAACTGCTCCCTCCCAAACACAAGGCGCTGTCTATGTCCTCGCTTCCCGACAAACTCAGCGCAGCCCTTCTTTTCTGCAGCTGCTATCGAGTTCTCTGCAACTGGAAGATCAGGGTACGAAAAAGAATTCTCCAGGGTGTCTGCATCAGGACGAAGTCAAAACCCAGGAAAGTGGTCCTGGAACACCTGCCATAAGCATGCCATATAGGAATTGAAAGGGCAGGCAGCTGCAGCCACCGTCCTCTAGCAGTCCCAAGGCTTCGCACACAAGCCGGCTTCGTTCTTGGCCTTTCAGAAGCCAACCGCTCTTCGCGGCTCCTGGAGGCGAAGAAGCGGCTACTACATGAACTGCTGGCGTGAACAGCAGTTGTAGTCTGCAAAGCGCGGCTTCGACGGAAAGACGCCAGGAACCAGCGCTTCCCTCCGGACAGCTGCGGAGAGCCGTACTCCGCGTCTCTCGTGGACTGCGTCATAGTGAAAAGCTTTTCCAGCGTGTCTCGCAGGGGGAAAGCTTGCCAGCACAGTGAACGTATCCCGCTCTTGCCCAGAAACATGGATTTGCTGAACACTCCAAAAACACTGCTCTTTCCTAGGCGAGCTTCAAACTGCTGTCAGACATCTGTGGTCTCTGTTTTCCGGTGCCCAGCTCGTTGCAGTAGAGTGCACTGCCCACCCTTGCATTCAGTGCACAGTGAAGGCAATTGCAAAAAACCAGCGGCGTCACACGCCTAAACTCAAGGCGCTGTCTATGTCCTTGCATCCCGACAAACTCAGCGCAGCCTTTCTTTTGTGCAGCTGCCATAAAGTTCTCTGCATCTCGGAAGATCCTGGCACGAACAAGACTTCTTCAGGACATCTGCATCAGGACGAAGTCAAAACCCAGGAAAGTCGTCCTGGAACACATGCCATAAGCATGCCAGCGGTGAATTGAAAGGGCAGGCAGCAGCAGCCAACCGTCCTCTAACAGTCCCAAGCCTTCGCACACAAGCCGGCTTAGTTCTTCGCCTCTCAGAAGCCAACCGCTCTCCCTGTCCCCCAGAGGCGAAGAAGCGGCTACTACGTGCACCGCAGGCGTGAACCGCAGTTCTAGGCCGCAA
Organism: Taeniopygia guttata; assembly: GCF_048771995.1. Classification (NCBI taxonomy): domain Eukaryota; kingdom Metazoa; phylum Chordata; class Aves; order Passeriformes; family Estrildidae; genus Taeniopygia; species Taeniopygia guttata. The sequence continues at coordinate 18,097,194 of NC_133064.1, forward strand.
AGCGCGGCTTCAGTGGAAAAACGCCGGGATCCGGCGCTTTCCTCCAGATGGCTGCAGAGAGCCGGAGTCCGCGTCTCTAGTGGCCTGCGTCATAGCGAAAAGCTTTTCCAGCGTGTCTCGCAGGGAGAAAGCTTTCCTTTACAGTGCACGTATCCCGCTCTTGCCCAGAAACATGGATTTACTGAACACTCCAAAAACACTGCTCTTTCCTAGGCGAGCTTCAAACTGCTGTCAGACCTCTGTGATCTCTGTTTTCCAGTGCCCAGCTCGTTGCAGTAGAGTGCACAGCCCACCCTGGCATTCAGCGAATGCAATTGCAAAAAACCAGCAGCTGCTCACTACCAAACAGAAGGCGTTGTCTATGTCCTTGCTTCCCGACAAACCCAGCGCAGCCCTTCTTTTCTGCAGCTGCCATCGAGTTGTCTGCATCTCAGAAGCTCAGGGAACGAACAAGACTTCTCCCGGAAATCTGCTTAAGGACGAAGTCAAAACCCAGAAAAGTCGTCCTGGAATACCTGCCCTAAGCATGCCAGCAGTGAATTGAGTGGGCAGGCAGCTGCAGTCACCCTCCTCTAGCAGTTCCAAGGCTGCGCACACAAGCCGGCTTCGTTCTTGGCCTTTCAGAAGCCAACCGTTCTCTCGGGCTCCCGGAGGCAAAGAAGAGGCCACTACATGCATCAATGGCGTAAACCGCTGTTGTAGGCTGCAAAGCGCGGCTTCGGCGGAAAGACGCCGGGAACCAGCACTTCCCTCCGGCAGCTGCGGACAGCCTGAGCCTGCATCTCTAGTGGACTGCGTCATAGCGCAAAGCTTTTCCAGCCTGTCTCGCAGTGAGAAAGCTTTCCAGCACAGTGAACGTATCCCGCTCTTGCCCAAAAACATGGATTTTCTGAACACTCCAAAAACATTGCTCTTTCCTAGGCGAGCTTCAAACAGCTGTCAGACCTCTGTGATCTCTGTTTTCCGTGCCCACGTCGTTGCAATAGAGTGCACAGCCCACCCTGGCATTCAGAGCACAGTGAAGGCAATTGCAAAAAACCAGCAGCTGCTCATTCCCAAACACAAGGCGCTGTCTAGGTCCTTGCTTCCGGACAAACTCAGCGCAGCCCTTCTTTTCTGCAGCTGCCATCAAGTTTTCTGCATCTCGGAAGATCACGTCACGAACAAGACTTCTCCAGGACGTCTGCACATGGATGAAGTCAAAACCCAGGAAAGTGGTCCTGGAACACCTGCCATAAGCATGCCAGCGGTTAATTGAAAGGGCAGGCAGCTGCAGCCACCGTCCTCTAGCACTCCCAAGGCTGCACACACAAGCCGGCTTAGTTCTTCTCCTCTCAGAACCCAACGGCTCTCCCCGGCTCCCGGAGGCGAAGAAGCGGATATTACCGGCACCGCTAGAGTGAACTGCAGTTGTAGGCTGCAAAGCGCGGCTTCGACGGAAAGACGCCGGGAACCCGCGCTACCCTCCGGACAGCTGCAGAGAGTCGTAGTCTGCATCTCTAGTTGCCTGCGTCATAGCGAAAAGCTTTTCCAGACTGTCTCGCAGGGAGAAAGCTTTCCAGCACAGTGAACGTATCCCGCTGTTGCCCAGAAACATGGATTTGGCGAACACTCCAAAAACACTGCTCTTTCCTAGGCGAGCTTCAAACTGCTGTCAAAGGTCTATGCTCTCTGTTTTCCGCTGCCCAGCTCGTTGCACTAGAGTGCAGAGCCCACCCTGGCATTCAGTGCACAGTGAAGGCAATTGCAACAAACCAGCAGCTGCTCATTCCCGCACACAAGGCAGTGTCTATGTCCTTCCTTCCCGAAAAATTCAACGCAGCCCTTATTTTCTGAAGCTGCCATCAAGTTCTCTGCATCTGGAAGATCAGGGTACGAAAATAAATTCTCCAGGACGTCTGCATCAGGACGAAGTCAAAACCCAGGAAAGTGGTCCTGGAACACCTGCCATAAGCATGCCATAGGGGAATTGAAAGGGCAGGCAGCTGCAGCCACCGTCCTCTAGCAGTCCCAAGGCTTCGCACACAAGCCGGCTTTGTTCGTGGCCTCTCAAAGGCCAACCGCTCTCCCCGTCTCCCGAAGGCGACGAAGCGGCTACTACGTGCACCGCTGACATGAACCGCAGTTGTAGTCTGCAAAGCGCGGCTTTGGAGGAAAGACGCCGGGTTCCGGCGCTTTCCTCCGGAAAGGTGCGGAAAGCCGTAGTCCGCGTCTCTATTGACCTGCATCATAGCGAAAAACTTTTCCAGCGTGTCTCGCAGGGATAAAACATCCATCACAGTTCACGTTTCCCGCTCTTGCCAAGAAACATGTATTTGCTGAACATTTTAAAAACACTGCTCTTTCCTAGGCGAGCTTCGAACTGCTGTCAGACGTCTGTGCTCTCTGTTTTCCCCTGCCCAGCTCGTTGCAGTACAGTGCAGAGCCCACCCTGGCATTCAGTGCACAGTGAAGGCAATTGCAAAAAAACAGAAACTGCTCACTCCCAAAAACAAGGCGCTGTCTATGTCCTTGCTTCCCGACAAACTCAGCGCAGCCTTTCTTTTCTGCAGCTGCCATAAAGTTCTCTGCATCTCGGAAGATCACGGCACGAACAAGACTTCTCCAGGACATCTGCATCAGGACGAAGTCAAAACCTAGGAAAGTCGTCCTGGAACACCTGCCATAAGCATGCCAGCTGTGATCTGAAAGGGCAGGCAGCTGCAGCCACCATCCTCTAGCAGTCCCAAGGCTGCGCACACAAGCCGGCAACGTTCTTCGCCTCTCAGGAGCCAACCGCTCTCCCGGGCTCCCGGAGGCGAAGAAGCGGTACTACGTGCACCGCTGGCGTGAACCGCAGTTGTAGGCTGCAAAACGCGGCTTCGGCAGAAAGACATCGGGAACCGGCACTTCCCTCCGGAAAGCTGCGGAGAGCCGTAGTCCGCGTCTCTAGTGGACGGCGTCATAGCGAAAAGCATTTCCAGCGTGTCTCGCAGGGGAAAGCTTTCAACCACAATGCACGTATCCCGCTCTTGCCCAGAAAGATGGATTTGCTGAACACTCCAAAAACACTGCTCTTTCCTAGGCGAGCTTCAAACTGCTGTCAGACGTCTGTGCGCTCTGTTTTCCGGTGCCCAGCTCGTTGCAGTAGATTGCACAGCCCACCCTGGCATTAGGTGCATAGTAAAGGAAATTGCAAAAAACCAGCAACTGCTCCCTCCCAAACACAAGGCGCTGTCTATGTCCTCGCTTCCCGACAAACTCAGCGCAGCCCTTCTTTTCTGCAGCTGCTATCGAGTTCTCTGCAACTGGAAGATCAGGGTACGAAAAAGAATTCTCCAGGGTGTCTGCATCAGGACGAAGTCAAAACCCAGGAAAGTGGTCCTGGAACACCTGCCATAAGCATGCCATATAGGAATTGAAAGGGCAGGCAGCTGCAGCCACCGTCCTCTAGCAGTCCCAAGGCTTCGCACACAAGCCGGCTTCGTTCTTGGCCTTTCAGAAGCCAACCGCTCTTCGCGGCTCCTGGAGGCGAAGAAGCGGCTACTACATGAACTGCTGGCGTGAACAGCAGTTGTAGTCTGCAAAGCGCGGCTTCGACGGAAAGACGCCAGGAACCAGCGCTTCCCTCCGGACAGCTGCGGAGAGCCGTACTCCGCGTCTCTCGTGGACTGCGTCATAGTGAAAAGCTTTTCCAGCGTGTCTCGCAGGGGGAAAGCTTGCCAGCACAGTGAACGTATCCCGCTCTTGCCCAGAAACATGGATTTGCTGAACACTCCAAAAACACTGCTCTTTCCTAGGCGAGCTTCAAACTGCTGTCAGACATCTGTGGTCTCTGTTTTCCGGTGCCCAGCTCGTTGCAGTAGAGTGCACTGCCCACCCTTGCATTCAGTGCACAGTGAAGGCAATTGCAAAAAACCAGCGGCGTCACACGCCTAAACTCAAGGCGCTGTCTATGTCCTTGCATCCCGACAAACTCAGCGCAGCCTTTCTTTTGTGCAGCTGCCATAAAGTTCTCTGCATCTCGGAAGATCCTGGCACGAACAAGACTTCTTCAGGACATCTGCATCAGGACGAAGTCAAAACCCAGGAAAGTCGTCCTGGAACACATGCCATAAGCATGCCAGCGGTGAATTGAAAGGGCAGGCAGCTGCAGCCAACCGTCCTCTAACAGTCCCAAGCCTTCGCACACAAGCCGGCTTAGTTCTTCGCCTCTCAGAAGCCAACCGCTCTCCCTGTCCCCCAGAGGCGAAGAAGCGGCTACTACGTGCACCGCAGGCGTGAACCGCAGTTCTAGGCCGCAAAGCGCGGCTTCAGTGGAAAAACGCCGGGATCCGGCGCTTTCCTCCAGATGGCTGCAGAGAGCCGGAGTCCGCGTCTCTAGTGGCCTGCGTCATAGCGAAAAGCTTTTCCAGCGTGTCTCGCAGGGAGAAAGCTTTCCTTTACAGTGCACGTATCCCGCTCTTGCCCAGAAACATGGATTTACTGAACACTCCAAAAACACTGCTCTTTCCTAGGCGAGCTTCAAACTGCTGTCAGACCTCTGTGATCTCTGTTTTCCAGTGCCCAGCTCGTTGCAGTAGAGTGCACAGCCCACCCTGGCATTCAGCGAATGCAATTGCAAAAAACCAGCAGCTGCTCACTACCAAACAGAAGGCGTTGTCTATGTCCTTGCTTCCCGACAAACCCAGCGCAGCCCTTCTTTTCTGCAGCTGCCATCGAGTTGTCTGCATCTCAGAAGCTCAGGGAACGAACAAGACTTCTCCCGGAAATCTGCTTAAGGACGAAGTCAAAACCCAGAAAAGTCGTCCTGGAATACCTGCCCTAAGCATGCCAGCAGTGAATTGAGTGGGCAGGCAGCTGCAGTCACCCTCCTCTAGCAGTTCCAAGGCTGCGCACACAAGCCGGCTTCGTTCTTGGCCTTTCAGAAGCCAACCGTTCTCTCGGGCTCCCGGAGGCAAAGAAGAGGCCACTACATGCATCAATGGCGTAAACCGCTGTTGTAGGCTGCAAAGCGCGGCTTCGGCGGAAAGACGCCGGGAACCAGCACTTCCCTCCGGCAGCTGCGGACAGCCTGAGCCTGCATCTCTAGTGGACGGCGTCATAGCGAAAAGCTTTTCCAGCGTGTCTCGCAGGGAGAAAGATTTCCAGCACAGTGCACAAATCCCGCTCTTGCCCAGAAACATGGATTTGCTGAACACTCCAAAAACACTGCTCTTTCCTAGGCGAGCTTCAAACTCCTGTCAGACGTCCGTGCTCTCTGTTTTACGCTTCCCAGCTCGGGTCAGTAGAGTGCACAGCCCACCCTGGCATTTAGTGCACTGTGAAGGCAAATGCAAAAAACCAGTAGCTGCTCGCTCCCAAACACAAGGCGCTGTCTGTGTCCTTGCTTCCCGACAAACTCAGCGCAGCCCTTCTTTTCTGCAGCTGCCGTTGAGTTCTCTGCATTTTGGAAGCTCAGATCATGAACAAGAATTCTCCAGGCTGTCTGCATTAGGACAAAGTCAAAACCCAGGAAAGTCATCCTAGAACACATGCCATAAGCATGCCAACGGTGAATTGAAAGGGCAGGCAGCTTAAGCCACCGTCCTCTAGCAGTCCCAAGGCTGCGCACACAAGCCGGCTTCGTTCTTCGCCTCTCAGAAGCCAACCGCTCTCCCCGGCTCCCGGAGGCGAACTAGTGGCTACTATGTGCACCGCTGGTGTGAACCCCAATAGTAGGCTGCAAAGCGCGGTTTCAGGGGAAAGGTGCTGGGAACAGGCGCTTCCCTCCGGACAGCTGCGGAGAGCCGTAGTCCGCGTCTCTTGTAGACTGCGTCATAGCGAAAAGCTTTTCCAGCATGTCTCGCAGGGAGAAAGCTTTCCAGCCCAGTGCACGTATCTCGCTCTTGCCCAGAAAGATGGATTTGCTGAACACTCCAAAAACACTACTCTTTCCTAGGCGAGCTTCAAACTGCTGTCAGACCTCTGTGCTCTCTGTTTTCCGGTGCCCAGCTCGTTGCAGTAGAGTGCACAGCCCACCCTGGCATTCAGTGCACAGTGAAGGCAATTGCAAAAAACCAGCAACTGCTCACTCCCGAACACAAGGCGCTGTTTATGTCCTTGCTTCCCGACAAATTCAGCGCAGCCCTTCTTTTCTGCAGCTGCCATCGAGTTCTCTGCATCTCGGAAGATCAGGGCACGAACAAGAATTCTCCAGGGCGTCTGCATCAGGACGAAATCAAAACCCAGGAATGTCGTCCTGGAACACCTGCCATAAGCATGCCCGCGGTGAATTGAAAGGGCAGACAGCTTCAGCCACCGTCCTCTAGCAGTCCCAAGGTTGCGCACTGCCTTAACGCACTCCTGTCCCCCCTTTTTGTCCCAGCTAGCTCCGTGTGGGGGGGAGCGCTGGCAACTTCCGTACTTTCCGGCAGACCCTCGTGGGTGTCAGCCAGTGTTGCGTGGGTTTGGGAGCGAGGCGAGTCCCGAGGCGAATAAAAGGAGAGAGACTTTTTCCCCCGCGGGCGATATCTCGGTTTATTTCGGCTTGGTTGGGAAGGCAAAAACTGAAAAGGCTGCTGCGTGCTAAGTTTGCATTTGTCCGTGCCATCTTGCCGGTTTGGGACGGGGCGGTGCGCTCTTAAGCTGGCCGCGAGTCAAGAGAGCCCGCTTGCGGAGCCGCGGCGCTGCAGCCGGCACACGCGGGAGCCGGAGCGACCGCCGCGGCGGCGGCGGTTCGGCTGCGGTAGCGATCGCGGAGCAGTTCGGGGCGGCCGCGATCGCCCGGGGCAGCGGCGGTGGTGGCGGAGCAGATGCAAGCAGCGGCGGCTGCGGTAGTCAGGGGCCGGGCGAGAGAGAGAGACGCGGCAGCACGCAGGAATCAGGCGGGAGGAAAAGCGGCAGGCCGGGCAGCAGCAGCCATCCGGGGCCAGGCGGGAGAAAAACCCCGCGGCAGCACGCAGAGGCCAGGAGGGAGAAAAAATGGCGGGCCGGGCAGCAGCAGCAGTCAGGGGCCAGGCGGGAGAAAAAGCACCAGGCGTCCCCAGACCGCGGGTTAAATACCGAACAGGGGAAACCCGGAGCGGCCAATGAGATAACGCCCTGGGGGGTCTGGGGACAGTGGGGTGCAGGGGTCCAATGGGAGATGGACAGGTGGAGGGTCGCCGGTCGTCTCCCGACCCCGCCGCGTGACTGACAGATGGTCTGAGGGATGTAAACATGGTGACTTGGCACTTTCCCGGGAAGGCAAACCACGGGGGGAGATGGGAAAACCCGGGGGGTCGCTACAGATCGTGGGGGGATACATGGAATGAACTTATACATAATAGAACATATAATAATACAATTTCACATTTTCCCATTCTTTCAAACAGCTTCATGCTTTACATTTGCAGAAATTTATAACCTAAGGGAACAATACTTCTAGGTTAATTCAGTCAGCCTTGACAATCCTCCTCTAGAAAAATTGTACATTACCCTATATAGGAACAGCTGTGATATGGCAGAAACATCAAATGTCACAAGTATTTCAGATGCTGTATGAAACAATTTTCTCTTTACCCTCCCACATTTCTTTGGGAGAACTGGTTCCCTTTGTTTGTTTGTTTGTTTTTAAACACTGAAATTTAGCACATGTAGGAAAAGCATGATAGTGTAAAAGCAAATTATTTAACATACCTGGAATCACACACATACAAGGAGAAATTAAATTCTGTCAAATGACACTGACAAGATTTTGTGCTTTTGCGTTTGGATTTTTTTTTTCCAAAACTTAAAGAAAAACATTTATGGCTCTTGGACATAAAAAAAAAAGGAGGACAAGGTTGTATTTGGCTTCTACAGAAGCCGGGAAGTTAACTTTCATACTTAAAAAATGCTTAAATAGACTGTATTGATAGCTGAGTTAATTGCTAATAGAAACAGGAAAGAATATTATCAACTCACAATTCATTGGTTCTCTAGGACAGATGGAGAACAAAACTGATGCCAGGTACTGGAGCTAACGCTGCTTCTGGTTCTGGGGCTCACTAAATTAACAGAGTTGTAAAGATTTTGGAGTGCAGTGCCCAAAAATACTTTCTTATGACAATTTTAAGACAAGGGTGGAAAAAGAATGAACACAGGTGCCTATTTATGCCAATAAGCAGAGACACAAAAAGCCTCAGAATACAGCTCTTAGACTCAGTATGTAAAGTCTACTTTCCAACAAATTCTTTCTCCAGGTTATTACATGAAAAACTGGGGTGATTTAGGTATAGGAATTTGCAGCTCTTTGAAATGTGGCAAAAGCAATCTTGTTATTCAAAAGAGAAGACACCCACTGAAATGCCAGCAGCATGCAGAAGTAGAATTATATTAATCCTTAAAGTTCTTATTAAAATCTCTGCAGCCCTCTGCTAGTACAAATGGTAAGTAGTGCAGTGGAGAGTAAAATGTCTTTAGTCCTTGAAATAAATATAGCAATTTCTCTGTGTAGCCAGAGCTTTTAAAAGAAGACATATTTTGCTTTACATTGCTGCTATAAGCACTCAAACCATATCAAGGTAGTAACAATAATTTTTCAAACCACATTTTTCATATGCTCTTATCTGATTAAATGCTAAAGTCATGTATTAGATGAAGCAGGTCAATTCTAGCATAAATGTGAAATAGACTCACCTTGACATCTATTCTTACCTTTTTTTGGACTGTGTATCTACAGTGGTATTGTACAAAGTAACATATGAATCATTAGAACAGTGTGTATTATGAAAAAAAAAGGGATGCATATTTGTGTGATATTTCTCACCACAGTACTTCAGCCCTTTTTTAGACCTTTCAGAATCTTGGTTGAGGAAATATATCAGAGGTTTCTACATCTGATTAAATTCTTATTGGTAAATTATAGTTTCTCTGACCAATTAAGATAGATATTAATGTGACTTTCCTTTGTCTTTTTTCTGCTTTGTATGTGAAGTGAAAAAAAAAAAACTTTATAATTTTATAAAATGTATATTTTTTTTTGGTTATGGATAATTTTCATGAACCTTATTCTGCATGCAGAATAAATTTACTTAGGCCAAAACCTTGCTGTCCATGAACATTATCTGCTCAGTGAAGGTGTTGAGCTGTCAGCCAGATGTATATTTTGGATGGTTCCAGATTCAGTGCTATAATAGACAACTAAATAAATCCCACAGGTTTAAATAACAAAGGTGTATTAGTGAGATGCAGAACTACTGATCTACGTGAGCCTGTAATCAGACATCACGGAGTGCAGTAACTGGGGAATTATGGAAGAGAATGTTGATTAGGGTGAAATGATGTTAGGCTTGGCAATTAAAGCTGGTCAAAACATGTTAGAATCTCAGAGATTGTGTGATAAACTGAAAGTTTATCACTGAATGTTTCTAAGACATGCATGTTCATTCCTCTGAATTCCTGATTTTCTGTGACAAGTCCTCCCAGACCTGTATTTCCACCACTACTCATTTAAATTTCATAGCTCAGTCCCACCTACTGAGAGAGCCAGTCCCACTATTCCATCCAATCCGCTGTTGCAAAAGCTCAGGCTGTGAATCCTATCATATCTCCATAGTTTTTCCTTCTCCTCCCTTGATACATCAGAAAGTCCATAGCTGGATGCTTCAGGCTCTTGATGGCATACATGATTTCCACCTTTTGTTTTTCTATTTGCACAGCCTGTCAGCTTTTTTTCACCATTTCAGCAAAGTGCAGTCACTGTTGATAGCTTTGGGACACTCTAGCACACAGCCAAATTTTGCACATTTTGGGCTGATATCTGCCTCTGGATGTTGAAACCAATCTCAAACTAATCTGCTTTGCATTCTATAAAGCTGTTTTACTGAGGCTGTTGGTAGTTCGAATTTCTAGTGCAATCTATTTTGGGAATGTGTGACAGCCTTGATATAATTTAAAGCTTAGAAATAAGTCTCCAACTCATTGAGAGCTCTGTCTGAACTTGAATGCTCATGTGTGTGCTTGAAAACTATTAAATCTTGGGGGAGATCCTCCTCTAGCATGGATGACTGCTGATTGGGGCTTTGAGCTGGTTCCCTTGTCCTCTTTCTTCCATGTATTTTTTACTTGTTGCAATGGTTGCCCCTGTTGCAGACGAACTGTGTTTTGAGATATGATGTCCTCTTGATGTTTCATGCTAAGTGTAAGAAACAGCAGCTCTGCTAATTGTAATTTCTCTTTTTCCCCTACTGACTGCTCCTGATCATAAAAAAAAATGTTTCTTGGAGGTAGGCTGTTGGGAAGGGTAGATAAATATGATTAAGAACCACAATAGTACAGCCAGGACAAATATAACGCCCCCTACTGGCTGGAAAATAACCCTCACCTACAGAGGGGTCCAAAAGTCAAATGGACTGTTCCATCTCACCCCCCAGAATGTATGGTTCACCCCACAGCTGTAACCCTCCCCTGAACCATCAGGTGTCTGTGACCCCATTGGCCCAGGTCCTGTTCCAGCCCACCTTGGAGCCCCCCTGATAAAGGGTCTCCGGGGGGCTGGACGCCCTCTTGGATCTTCCCCTCTCCTCCTGGAGCGTCCTCCGGGAGTCCCTGCTCCCCTCTTTGTCTCTCCCCTCCCCCATCACCTCAGGCCCAGCCACGTGCTGTGTCTAGCAGCTCGAGGCGGGGCCACAATGCATCCTGAATAAACCTCATCCCCCAAGAGCAACCACAGAGATCTCGCTTGTATCTGTCCGTGGAATACAAAATAAACGTCTTTACAGTAGGCCAGTAGTGAAACTGACAGTCCCAGAAGCCTGTTAGCACTGTTCCTTAAATGAATTTCCAGGCGCTGTGACAGCAATGCAGTAGAACAGATTCTTTAGACAAGGTCAGATTGGTATTCAGCAGAATGCAAATAGAAATTGTAAGTCAGCACAGACATATCTCACTCTGTCACATGTGCTGCCTGCTGACAAATTAATAACTCTTTCAGGAGTTAAATGCAGGTGCTTTCCAATGCTGTTCACTACTTTGGTGGCAATTATAATTTTCTTGGATATACCTACCCTATACATTTCTCTTTCATTATGAGGTGAATCACTGTGTGGGGAACAATTACTGCCTAACTGCTCGTATCCCGCCGAGTGTTACAGTGGGTTGGTGTTAGTTCACAGTGCTGTCTGCAAGCTGTCCATATATCAGTGGTTTTTATCTCAGTGGTTTGAAAGGGAACGCACGAGCTGCTGCATAATGTGGGTAAAAGCTGTGTTTTCTTTCTACTTGTCTTAAAAAGATGAGGTCACCATACCAGTGCTTGGGCCAGAAGAGGGATACTAAATTGTTCCATGCTGCCATCAGTTACCATTTCTATCAGTCTTAGGAAGTCATGCTGGTATTACATTTGTCTCTCTCTGCTTCTGTTCTATGAATCACAGTATCATAATACACTCATATGTTGGGTCATTTGTGTTTTTCAAGAGGTGGCATGTGAAACCCTGCAGTGTATCGGGTGCTGACTTAGAAACACCCTTAAAATTTTTTACAATACTTACTCTGAGAAAAAGCTTTTTCAAGCAAATCTAGATGAGGGCTTACAGCTGGAAAAGAGGAAGATTTCCCAGTAGTGCTTGTCCTTCATTTTATTTGCAGCAAAGATCTGCCTTCAGGGTCAGACCCAGAGAAGAAAGCGCAAAAATGTGTGTGTAGAGGGGCTTGTTCAAGATCTCTCAAGTGCAGGCATGTGCTCTGCAGCATCCACACATTGATCGCCAACTATGTGTTGCAGCAGAGAGGGCTTTACAGTAAAATCTTGTAGTAGGGGGCCAGGGACTTTTGCAGGACAAAGACTGGAAAGGAAACCCTTCCCCCAGGTAGTTGCAGACACAGTTCTTAATCTGGTGGTGGTGGTTGGATAGCTACTCCAGAAGATTGGGGAAACTAAAGAATAAGAAAAAGCTGAACACGTCTGAAAAAACCTTGCTTTGGTATTTGGCCCAGTGCTAGATTTCTTTTCCCTTAATGTGAAGAGTCTTTCAAGGCTTGCAGAGCAAGATGTGAGTAGTTACTCTGTGCTGCTGTCTACTACATAATTTACCCAGGTGTAAAACAGGGGCTTCTGACTGAGCACAGTCTGACCTACAAGAGCTTATTGCAGTGCTCAGGGACTGAGCCAGGCACACCTGGTGCTCCAGAGGAGAAGGGAGAATGAGGAAAGAAAATGTTGAGAAGACAAAGGACATATGAAAATAAGAGAAAGCAGCAAATGAAAGAAGAAGCGCCTGAAGAGGAGAAAGATCTGAAAAGGTAAAAATGACAACTAGCCAGTACCATGACAAATAATGAAATGAGAAAGCAGAAAGAGACACATGAGGCTTGGGCTTGGAAGCATGCCACTGAATCTCATGATCCTTGAGAGTTCTGTTAATTTCCTTTCACACTAGATAAGGATGGGAAGGTTTCTGCCTGGTACAATGAAGTGAATTCAGGAAGGATTGGAAAAGCAATGCATTGTTCCAGTCTGCTCTTTCACCCTATCTGGGGAAATCTTGGAGTGAAATTTCTTATTTTCCATGTGACAGCTTTATCTATAATGGATTGTTTAAAATTTAAATTTCACCTATGTCCCAAGGAGTGATGTAGCATGTGTCAAGTGAGGAAATTCTGAAATCAATCAGGTTCAATAAAAATCTGGAAGGCTGAATACATATCTGTTAAACATGTTCTCCAAGAGACGAGACATAGACGTACCACTGTGTTGTAAGTTTCACAAGTTGCAAACATGCACAAAATTACATTCCTGCTTCCAAATGATCTGAACTGATATTTATGCTGTTGCAGTAGTTATGTTTTAATGTACCATTGCATTATGTTCCCAGAGAAAGTAGAAGCATATCTAAACAAACAATAATGTATAGTAAATTGAAGATTATAGGACAGACATGACCTGCCTTGTTCATCTTCAAGTCAAAAATCATGAATCTGTGTATTGAGAAGATTGATTGATTTGTTTTTATGACTACAGAAGTAATTTTGAATGAGTAAGAAGTCTACACGTGCATGAGATCTCTATAGAAGTATTTCTCAGAAGAAATCACAGAATCATAGATTATTTTGCTTTGGAAGGTACCCACAAAGATACTCTAGTCCAACTACCCTTCAAGGAGCAGGGTCATCTTCAACTGGATCAGGTTGTTCAGAGCCCTGTCCAGACTGACCTTAAATCTTTCCAGGGATGGGACATACATCAGTCCCCTGGGCAACAGTTTCTAGTAACCCACTACCCTCAACATAAAAGATTTCTTCCTTATATCTAGTCTGAAATGATGCCAGTGTTTTGGCTAAAACTTTTCATTTTCAAGAAATGAAAAGTGATTGTAAAAATTATTAACTGTGTAAATATAATATATTATGTAAGTTCAATAGGTTAGAGTGCACTTGAGTTTTTTCAGTTATGAAAATAAAGAAAAAAAAATACCCCAAAATTTCTAAAATGTGCTTCTAGTTTTTGAGAAGAATATTTGTCTGCAAGTCACATTTGGAGTGCATTTAATCTTCAAGGTGAGTAGTATTGAAAAATGGGAGGTCGATTCCTAGTGAAAGAATACAAAAGTCGGAATTCTGCTCAGTTCTCATGTCAATAGCTTTAGTAATCGCATTGAAACAAGCTTAATGTCACTGGTGTATTTTTGTTGAATTAGAAAAGTGAAGAGTAAGCAAAGAAAAATAATCTTCTGTGTCTCCAGGATATTCTGTTCAGTTTGAAAATGAAAATAAAAAAAATGAAAGCCTACATAAATACCATTTAATAAAAACGCACAAGTTCTTTTCTTAAAATGTATGCAATTCAATGAATTTTTCAGGGAATAAATCTTGCTTTTACTGCTTTAGACTAGCATAGTTATTTAGGCCTATAAGTAATAACATTTGACAATGAACATAACTGTTGTCTTCTAAATTCTGAAGATCTGAAGGGTTTTTTATTTTAAGAAACTAGGATGGAAAAGAAGTAACCTGATTTATACTACTGAAGCAACCCAGTGTGAAATAATGTCTTTTTAAAAAAAGTTTTCCTCACTCTGTCATGAAGAATGGTAGGAGGAGGGTATAAATAAATAAATAAATACAACAAAAACAAAGCCTTGATTGCTACTCACTCTTGCAGGGAGCTTGACAGTGCTGATTAACTCTGTGAGTGCAACTAAACACTGTATAATATTTATATTAAAAAATCACATTAGCAGTTCACTTTCCATAAATTTCACTTTGCTTTCCAGCTGACTAATTATGCATATTATTTTGGCATCTTCATAAGAAAGGAAATGGAATATATGATGCTTCAAAAACTTTACTATTGAGTAATTTTGTACCAAAACTAAAATGCACAACCATACTTCTGAAAGTAAATTAGATGTGCTGTAAAAAGAGCAGAACAAAAATTCAGATAGGTCAATAATTTTGGTCATATTGTCACAGATTTTGTGAATTTTCTTGCCTAGAAAAGATATTGAAATTATAGACTCAGTGGGAAGGAATGGGAGTATATTCTGCTCTTTGCTTGAATAGCAAAACAGATTCTGTGCAAAGTTTAAATTAAAATACAACCCACATGTTTTGGTGGTGGGATGATTAAATGTGAGTGAAGGGAGAGAAAGTAGCAGTGTATAGTCTAGTGTAGTAAAGAATTGGACAGATTTTCATTTCTGAATTGTTTTTGCACTTCACAATGCTTAGCTATTACGATGGCAACCAGAAAGGTGTATTTTTTCGGGAATTTGATCACAGTCACCATAAAGTAAAAAAATATATTTATTATTTAATTTTATTATTTAACATTTAAGGCTGCTGTCCATAGGCTAAAATGAACCCCTTTCCTCACACCACAACAGGTCAGTCAGCATTCCTAGCAGAATATGTTATATGCTGCTATTCCTCATCTTTCCATCTCTTCTGAGGAGTTGCAGGATTTTCAGCATGGGTAGTTAGCCTAAATTGTCCTTACTGTATACTTGAAATTTCACATTAAACTTAATTGTTTCATTTTTTTAATAGCTGAAAACAGATATTGGAAGGGGACTCTCTGCAATGAATAATATATACTAGAACAAGATTTTGCTTTGTCATTATATACATCTGACTTTTGTTGACTATTTAATTTCTGTCTTTTTTTTTAATTTATCCAACACTTCCAAAAGAATAACATAATAACTGTTGAATAACTTCTGTTGAATAACTATGGAATAACTTATTCAACAGATTAGATTTGATTCTTGCTTCCTCCTCTTGTGTCCTAGCCATCATGTTTAAAATTGAACTTCTATTAGAGATTTTGAGAATGTCTAATAGGAATCAAAGCTTTAAATACATTACATTTCCTTTGACTTCATGCTCCACTACATAATTTAATTTTGGGGAGAAAGGAGACAAACAACTTTGTACCTCAGCTGGAGCTATGACAGCAAGATCTTAACTTATTTGGGAGAGTATTGGTCAGGATATAGATGATATGTCAGAACCATATTGGAAATATATTTGAAACAAGAAATGATTTTATCATGCGGTATATGTTTTTGCCTCTTTTCACTTTTCAATTGATTTTGATGACCTGCTTAGTGATTGTGTTCAAAATTGTTATTTTTTCAGGCATTAATATTTATTTTGATTTTAAAATATTATTATGTGAAATGGTGTCTTTGCAGAAATCTTTTTTGTAAGGTATAGTTTGGCCAAAAAAATGATAAAACAAAAAAATAGAAAGACTTGAGAAAATTTACCACATAAGAAGCTTGGCACTATTTTTGGCTGAGTTCACATATGTTTTTCACAGTTTAGTACTTGTACCTAACAATAAATGTTGGCTTTATTTGCTTCTACCAATTATTTCAAATATTCAACACTTTATCTTTGCTTGGACCTAGTGAAGACTAGCTAAGGCTCTTCCTGGCCAGGAGAATTCTCCTCTCAGGGGGCATATGTCAATTGTCCTTGGGTTAGATGACCTGTTCCAGGCTCAGTTAAACTGTGATAAAAATAAGACTGTAAATGTAGTATTATTGCTTACTCCTGATTAATCAATGAAGGATAGTAGCGCTTAATGACTATTAGATTTAAAAGAATTATTATTTTATTTTGTTTTGTTTATCCATGTAGCATGCACATATGCACTGTCTCTGGAATGTTGAGCATTCTTTAGCTGGAGAGCCAGCTGGAATGAGAGCTTCAAGGAAAGCTTCACCGCCCACTACTAGATTGTTTCTGTCTGTTCTTACTTAGTTTGGGGTTTATTTTAATTTTAATACTATATGGTAAATTTATACCTCAATTACTGGTACCAATCAATGTAGGACTTGATATCCTGATTTCTACCTTGAAGACAACCATAGTTTTCTTCTATGTCTTCCTAATTTACTTTGGAAAGATTATCAAGATCTTGACATCTACTCCTGAGACTTTATTGTGGAGTATTAATGACTGGGAGAAAAAGCAAGTCTATTTACCAGGTGGGATATGTTATTAGAGAAGAAGTGAAGCAGCCCACTGACCAGTTTGATCTATATTCCTCTGAAGAGACTTTTCTCAAAAGTTTGCTTTTCTGAGATTCCTTCACCTCATTACAGACAACAAAAGTTGATTTATAGTACTTAAAATTTTTACTGTCATTTAGAGCTGGAGTTGATATGCTTTATAGACTCATAAAATAAGCGAGGCCAGGACAATTACTGGAAGTAACGGCAGTTATAAATTGACTTTTTTGGGACTACTGCAGTAGTGGATTACATTTATGTCACTTTTTTACAGCTAGGACACCGTGATAGACTTAACTGTTTCTAAGCATAGGTAGTGAGGCAGAAGGTGAGTATGTACAAGGCTTTATGATACCCATTAGAAGTTATGAGATTTTACACATAGTTGTGTTATAAATCTAAATTTGCCCAGCCAAATTAATATGAGAAATAAAATATTTATTTTACTATCAAATTTTATCTAGCCAGCCACAAGGAAAGAACAGAGCCGAGCCCGGGGTCGGCCCTGGGTGTGCAACAAAGAGGTCAGCCTCAGCAGAGGTTTTCCTCTATGCCCACACACTTCCATCCTGGCACAAGCAAGTTTTATAGGGATAATTCCGCCTGAGGCCAAGATTTTTGTAATCAGTCTTTTCTTCTATTCAGAGTCCATATGTTAATAATTCACTGTCTGGAGTTTGTTGAATCCACGTGGATCTGTCTGGGGATTTTAGAGATATCCATCTCGGGTCGTTCACGCGATGATCAGCACCATGGCCCATCCTCTGGCGTCTGGCTAGCTGTATCTTCTCACTTGTAAATTAGCTTCTTAACATACACCTGGTCTCAGAGGGGAGGGGGGGGGGGAGGCTTGTACAAACGAGGTAAATCTAACAAGTATTTAATATTATATGTTCCATATAAGGAAAGGCGCAAATTATGTCTATTACCCATAACATTTGTGACTTTAGTAATTCTCTATGCATTAAACTTGATTGCTGCATTTCTTGTTGCGCAATATAAAGTCCAGGAAGCCAATGTAGGGGTATTTTTGTTTTGGTTTGGTGGGGTTTTTGGGGGTTTTTTTTGGTTTTTTGGTTTGATTTGGTTTGGTTTTGTTTTTTTTGTGTTTTTTTTTATGAGCAGAACAGTAAAAATGTACCTAGACATTTTATTTTGAAAGGTTAGATTAAATGAAAGTGGTGGAAGAAAATTTCCTTACCCGAATTTACCAAAACATCAAGTCTAAAAAATTGGAATTGATTTCAACCCCAAATTTACATACTAAAGTGCCAGAAAAAAGATTTGAGCCTCATTCAATTCTAGCCAATATTTTTTCTAATTACATAATTTAATTTATAATTTTCCTCTGCATAGAGTTTTTACACTATTATTTTGTATGCTTTTGAAGCTGAGAGTGAGAAAATGTAGAATCTCATCTCCTTGGCACTAGGGTGCTTAAATATATATTTTTCTGAAATATGATTGTACAGTCCAGTTGGTTTTCTAGAAAACCTGAGAAAATTTGTTGCTTAAGCTTCTTTGTGCATATGTGGATATGAACATATTAGTACATATAAGATAATATGTTAATAAACACAACTCTGTGCTTTACATAAACTAGCAATAATAAGCCGTACTGCCTGTGCCAGACTTAAATAATAATCAATTTGAACACGCAAATAAAATATACTGAATATCACTTTTTGAAGTTTTGAATTTCCATGACAACTTTTCTGTGTGTTTTTTTTTTTATGCTAGTGAAATAAGTATGATGCCTTTATTAATGAAAGAGGTATGATGCCCTCAAGTGAGAGGGCATCCAAGTGAGAGATGATAAAAGACTCAGCTACACTGCAATGTGAATATAATTAAGCATTGTTAGTACTTCAAAATATAACATCTTCTTGAATGGTTTTTACTACTACATTGAAGCAATCCCTCTTCAATTATGTGTAAATATTTGACTAAACATTTATATTGAATTTAAAATTAGACAACAAATAAAAGTTGATGCTTATCCTTTAAAGCATTACAGATGATTTTCTTAACACCACAAGTATGTGTAACATATTTAATTTTATATATTAGGGGAACATCATATAGAATTTAAATAATTTTTAAAATATATTTTTGGTAATTTGAAATTTCCTACCTACTGAGGGAAGAGAGCAGAAATTAAAATAGCATACATTTACTTTAGGTGTTTGGAGTGGAATACACTCTATGCAGATTTTATATAGAAATATCTGAGAAGGTGTGTGTGTTCAGTTAACAAAGGTTTATTAATGAAAAGGAAAAAATTTATTCCAAGAGCAAAATGCCTTGGAAGTCTAATCTACCATTATAAAATGTAATGCACTACTTAGAAGCTAAGCACTCACAATACAGTGTAATGAATTAGAAAAGCTGATTACATTACTATGGAGCGTATTCTGAGATGACAGGTAATCACTTATTTCACAATAAAGTAGATTGGTTTTGAGAATATTCTGTTGTAAACTTACTCTGTTTCATGCTGTGGTGAGTCCCTTGGTTTGCTGGGTCTTGAGTGGCAAGTTACTCCTTGGAAAGCTGTTTTCCAAGGTCTTTGAGAAAGAAGTAGCAGCTGTCAAGGTGCTCATTTGCCATTCTATCCGGTGCAGGTGGCAAGGTTTCAGGTGTACTGGGAGCCTGCAGGAGCAGTGCATTGTTTCCCTCTGTTGAACTTCAGGGCGTTCTTTTCTCTAACCTGTTGAGAGCCCCTGAATGGGTACAAAAGCATTTGATGTGTTGGCAGCCTCTCCCAGTTTTGTGCTATCTGCAGAGGGGCTGCAGGTGCGCTCTCTTCTCGACACGTGGGTCACCAGTGAGGAGGTCAAACCGTGCTGGCCCTGCTAAGGACTCCTGTAGCACATAACTAGTGACTGGCCTGCAGCTGGACTTTGTGCCACTGATCATCACCTTCTGGGCCTGACAGTTTCCAATCCATCTCAACATTCACTAATGTAATTAGTATTTCATAATTTTTTCAGTGAGCACTTTGAAAGAGAGAATGCTGCATGCCTTGCTGAAGTCAGGATAAACAATAGAAACTGCTCTACTCTCAGTCAGCAGGCCAGACCAGCGCTTGTGTCATTGAAGAAGGCTATGAAATATCCCCTTCAGTTTTATTATTAATCTGGTTTTTCTGCTGGTGCAACTTCTTTCAATTTCTTTTGTCATTATTTTTTTCTTTTTTCTTTTTTTTTTTCCTATTTTTTTCCATTTTTTTTTTTTTTTTTTTAGTGGCGGTAGGAAGCCTTCACTGAAATGCTATGTTTCATTTTAAAAATAAAAATATTGAACATAAAAAGGTCAGCACACATCTACTTTCCTGAAGCTAACAGAAGTCAATGAAATGATGTAAACACGACTATACAGAGTCATAAATACCATGTAGTAGAAGCATGAATTAATAGATTTAATAGAAAAAAGTGAATGATACTCTCCTGATAAAGGAAGGGATGGAGACAGAGAGTCTTTGAAATCAAATTTCGTAGCAATTTTGGTGGAATGTAGAGGTTGCAAGACAGTTGCTTTACTTACTCTGTTTTCTAGCTTATGGCTTCTTTAGAGTAAAGTAAAATCACTCAAATTGTAAATGGGTGAATTGCAAAATAAGAGATAATATTGGTCTCGTCAGACTAAGACTTATCTAAACTTTACTTTGTCAAGGAAATTGTTTCGAAAGACATGAAAAAATAATATTCTAATCAATCTAATGATCCAGTCATAGATTCAAAATTTAAAAAAAAATGTTTGGCAAGTAAATGTTGCATGTTGTATGAATATAGAAATGTTTAATCATAGCTGAAATGCTTGTTATGATAGTTTGCTTTTCTGCCTCAAAATTGTTTGCTTCTATCAGGAAAAAATGGACAGGAAGTGAATGCAATCAATCTTTCGCCTTCATTGTGTGTGGAAAATAACAAACACAGATAGGGGATAAAGAGTCACTCTTTTAATATTATGAATATACTGGATTTCGTGGTTGTTATGTGTCCTATAGAAATATAGAAAAGCAAACAATTATAAATTCTTGTATTTTCTGTGTTGGCTGTTTATTTTGAAAGGTTTTATAATAATATACATGTTAAAATTAATTGGAGTATTATTTCCTTCAAAATAGTGATGGGTCACTTGAAATGATCAAGTATTAAAAAAATTTATAGGAGTGTATTGTCCTATTAATATGACTGCAGACTGGATCAGAAAGTTAGAATGAGAATAAAGGGAATCACCTGCTCCAGCAGTGAAATGACCTTGCAACCAATAAGCTACTTATATCCATTTTGCAACTAATGTTAAGGTGTAACAGATTTTTGCTTACTATGGACTTGGGCTGACAAAATTATTTTCTAAAATTTTTGATTTTTTTTTTTTTTTGGTGCAATGTATTTGGAATTTAGTAAATATATTTTTGCCACTTGAAAATCATGTTTCCCAGCTTTGGCCTTAAAATTATCACTGAATTCATTACAATGGCGATAACAGGTTGCGATGAGACTGAAAGTAAAATTTGTTTATGATTTTGTGAATAATTTACTCTCTTGGAAGAAAAAGAGGCTATATTAATAAACTAGGATTTCATAGAAAAGGAAGAGGATTTTATGAACTACTTGAACAATAGAAGGAATGGAACTGAACAGTATAAAAAGTTTGAACTCTTATGGTGCACATTACCAAGGGTGGAAGCTCATCAATTTTTAATAAGATAAATGAATTGAACTATAGGTGTCATATTAAATCCTGTGGTGGTGTTTGAATAATTTGTGATGGTGATTCTTTGATCTGCTCACCTGGAAGGGCAGGGGACTGATACAGAAGTGCTTAGAGTGTTACTTAGCTTTTTTTTCCAAAATGAGGGATCATTTGATGGTTTTGATGATAGTCTTTCTAATATGTGCTAACACTTTAAATTGGTCACCTTAGGAGAACTGAGCTTTTTTAAAGTCCAAATAAAATGCTTCTGTGGGGTTTTTAATTAAAAAAAAAATTCTATTTAGATGGTTTTGGAGTCACAAAATAATCTCTGAGGGGAACTGAGAGATCAGTTGACCCCGTGGAAGTGAAAACCACATATAAAAAAGATTCTTGTTCTTTCATGCAGCTAACAAAACCGAAAATGGAATACTAAAAACTCCTACCCAGTAGGATGTTAAAGACATGTCCACTACCTCAATACTCATAGCAGAATTTATCTACTATGTTTAAAAATATGTAGCATTTGTAGTCATTACTGTCTGATACCCAGGAATATTTTTCATATACTTTAGAGTTGTTAATGTGTTCATATATATATATATATGTAAATATATAAAAATTTATATATATAGGCATATATATTTTTATCCATGCCTATATATATAAAATTTTATGCAAAACCCTGAAGAACTAGCATATAATCTTGACTGTCCTTTCTCTTCTTTAATAAAGAAGATATTGCAAAATTTTTGTCTTTTTCTGATGATTTAAAAAGTCTGAATTTTTTCTTGCATGCTATCTTTTCCATATTATGAACAGAGCTGAACATGGTACTTCATCTGGAAACTTACCAGTAGTAAGCAATATGGAAGATTATGCAAGAACTGAGGTATTCATACTCTTCCTCTGGAGATTTTTTTCATTGAAGGAAAAGTATAGTACTCTGTGTATGTTTCAAATATGTTTGTTTAAGGGAAAGCCATCTTCAAAATGTCATTAATGAAAGTGTTGTGTTTAAAAATTAGACAATTGAAAACCACTTTTCAAAAGTTTCTGTCATATGAGCTTTAAGAATTGGAGTTTTTTAGTTACTAGGAAAAAAATATCTTGTAGAAATGAAGAAAAATAGAAATGAGAATAAAGAACCTGCATGTACAATTAAAAAAGTTCTAATTATTGAGTAATAAAAATGTCTTGTGCTGGTCTACCCGATGACTGTAGTCTCTAAAGAAGAGTAGGCATATGGATTTTTGATAGCTTAAGCAGTAATGTTTTTTCATGATGGCCTAGTATAAGAATAGAGGATTAAACCATTCAGATTCCTATATCATTCATTCTTGTCATGAAATTGAAAGCCTAGGGATCTGTGACTGAAAAGTTTTTTTTCCAAATGAATGCACAAGACCTTTGTAAACATTGTTATCATCACAATTTAATTTTTAATGGTAATTTCCATTATCTTTCAGATTTCTCAGTGTAATTTGGAGTTACTGCTGAAGGTAACTGTTACGGTGAGCTCCTGGACACCCTTTTGTCCCCCCTTTCCTAGGGCCTCTGTGGCTCTGATCATGATATCCCCTGAATCCTCCTCCCTGCCCCAATGGGGTTGGCGGGGAGCCAGGAGTGCCCACCCTGTCCAAAACCTATATAGACCCCTGAAACTTCCTGCTCTCTCTCTTTGCCCCGCTCTCCATGGACACCACAGAATAAATAGAGCTGTTCCCACACCCTGGGGTAAGGAGCCTCTTCTGTATACCTTTCCCTCTCCTGCTATTTCCTCCCCTCACAGCCCCATATCTCTGAGCTAGTCGGATTCATTCAGGGGGCTGCGTGGAGGGGGGGAAAACCAATAGAAATAACAGTTGGCGCCCAACGTGTGCTGCTCTGAGCCCACGAAGAAGCTGGCCCCCCTATTTCGGGTGGGAGTCAAAAGCTCTTGGGACAGTCAACTGCCCTGGTACTCTAGCTGCCTTTAAAAGCTTTGAGTCACGGGGGACAGTCGGGACCTCTGCCTGCGTACCACAGGAGAGCCGACTGGAGAGGGAACCCCCAGAGAGGGTTTCACAGACGAATCCCGCAGTTACAGGCTTGGTAAATTCTCCGACGCGGCACCCGGGACCGCGCCTGGCGGGGAGGGGTTACCATAAGTGACTGGGGGGGGCTGCTTGCGGGGCGGTGAGCCAGGACCCAACTGCGAGTGAGCGGGAACCGGTGGGCTGCGCATACCCACGTTCCACGGGGGAACAGGCACGGGAGGAGCGGGCTAAAGCCGCCCCGGCAGCGGCAGGACAAGAGGGCTGAAGCCGCCCCTCCCCCTGTGCACCCCCCGGCTCGGGTTTTCCACGGAGGGAAATTCGAATCATTCGTGCTGTGTTATTAGCTCTGGTGGAGACTAGACCAGTGAAACAATTAAAAATCATGGGTACTAACATTTCACTGCAACAGAAGAGTATACTAACACATCTTAGCAATAACTTAAATGATGTATCATTCCCTAAAAAGCTCCTCCTGCGTTTTGTGTGCTGGCTACAGACAGAAATACCAAATTTTACTGTGCAAGACCTGAATTCGCTTGCTTTTTGGAATCAAATTGGACAGATATTAACTTTAAAAGTCGAAAATGGTGAACATAAAGTTTCTCGATTTATTCCGATATTTTTACAAGCACAGAAAAATATTTTAGAAGCAGAAGAAAGCATGCAAACGCAGAAACACAGTTCTAACACTCCCTTTTCCCCTTCCTGCCCACCTCCTGAATACCCCAGCCTTGAAAACCCCTCACCCACCCCTTATTCCCCTCTGACACCTTGTTTTTCTGAGAGATACAGCTCGGAGTTTGTCTTAAAGAGCAGCACGGCATCTGGGGGCACACGCGGACAGATAATGGCGGACGCCATGTGGTTTCGCCGGCGCGGGCCGCTCCAACCCCCACTCCCCCTCCCACTCGCATTCCTTTGCTTCCCCCGCCCTCCACCTCCCCCTCCGCCTTCACCCCCTCCTCCCTCCCCTCCTCCGATGCCTGCTTATCTCCCATAGCAACTCCTTATCAGTGCCAGCCCCTGGGTTGCCCCGGGAACAGGGGCGGGGCCGGCCCCTGCACTCCTCCGAGCCCCAGCGCCGAGGACCGCAGGGCGGAGGCGGGGCACAGCAGCCCCGCAGCTCAGAGCCGGGGCGGGGACCGAGTCTGCACCGCGGAGCAGACAGCCCGAGAGGGGGGAGGCGAGCTGCCCCTCACCGAGGTGGGGGGAGCGCGGGACGAACACAAGCCTGCCCCTATCGAGGACTCGATACCATCTATAACTCCAGTGGTTTATTTAGGGAGAAGAAACGGTACAAGGACATACCAACCTCTCCCATACAGGGACAAAACAGAAATCTGTAAGGTTCAGAGAGAATTTGGGAGATTGAGTGAGATTTTCAAGGGTATGATGAGGGCAACATTAAATTCAAATGAAATGGTGCAAAAAGATATCACTGATTTGTTTAAATGTTTACTAACATCCTCTGAATATGAAATATGGGAAAGTAAGTGGAAATTGGCTTTGGAAACAGTTTTGCTAGAAATACAGCGTACACCCAGTGATGCCACCCACATGGATGGCCAGCCCCTTACAATACACCATTTGTGTGGGACAGGAGACATACAATGTCCAGAAAAACAAACCAGACTGTTATCTAGATCGGTTTTGGAAAAAATCTGTACTGCTGCAGAAAAGACACTGTATCAATTACCAGGCACTGAGGTTGAATGTAGCTATATTAATATCAAACAGTTTCCTTCTGAGAGTTTTTTGCAGTTTGTGGATCGTTTGAGAAGCCAAGTCGAAAAACAGGTGCAACACACCAGTGTGCAAACAGAGTTGATTAAAGAAATGGCCAAGAGGAATGCCAACGAGACCTGTCGTAGGATTCTTCTCAGCCTTCCTCTTGATCCAGCACCTACTCTTGGCCAGATGATCGAGGCCTGCGTTAAGAAAGCAGAGCTGCTTGATATTCCTGTCAGTCATAGAGCACCAGCAGACTTACAGCCTGTTGCCACTGCTGCATCAGGCCCCAGGAAGCCACCCAGATCATCACAACAGCTGCAGCAAATCATCTGCCTGCGTTGCAAGAAACCAGGACACTTTGCCAGGAACTGTCCTCAGAACCAGAACCAGAGACAGATCAACAAACAAAAAAACTAGATGCACAGCGCGTGCCCACTGCTATGCGCAAAGATATAAATATAGTGGGACACAAATGTGACAATGCCTCTCTCTTAACAAATAAGGGGGAGGGTGGATACTATGATGGGGGGAGAGAGAAAAATAAGAATGTGAAATGTATTACTAACAAGGTTTGGCAGCCACTAGGCCGACCCCGCTTAGTGACTGCCAAAGGATTTCATTTCAGAAACACTGATTGGAAAGTCATTGTTGTGGACCTATCAAAACACCCTCAGGACCTGCAGGCGTACGATATGGAACTGGACAGTGAGTATTTTGTTATTGGGGACACAGCATACACACCTCCTGAGATTGAAATAGTTCCCAGTACTACTAAGGGAAAAATATCCAGCCTTATGCTGTTGGCACGTTGCTTGCACCCTCCATTCTATCTAGAAAAGGGGCAACTTCTGGCACAAGCCATTCCCATCCCAGTAGAAATCACAGTAGAAGGAAAATCTCCAGAAGTCTACTGGGCGGAAGTAGTAGGAGAGGACAAACCCTCCATGACATGCAACCTAGCACATGGGTCAGAATACCTTCATGTGGAAGGTGTTCTGGACACAGGTGCAGACATCACGGTGATACCCAAAACCATGTGGCCATCACACTGGGAATTGCAACCTGTGGCAGGCAAACTTCAGGGTATAGGAGGAACTACATTGGCAAAAATTTCTAAAAATGTAGTGCAAATTGAGGGACCTGACGGGAAATCAGCAAGTGTTCGCCCATTTGTGGCAGACTATAAGGCTCCTCTGTGGGGGAGAGACACCATGTCCCAGTGGGGAGTCCAATTAATCATTCCTAAGACACCCCAGGATTTTCGGGAGTAGCCACTGTGGAGCGCCATGCCCACAAGTTAAAGTGGTTGGATAACACCCCAAAGTGGGTAGCACAGTGGCCTTTGAGTAGAGAAAAACTCGAGGCGCTTGAAAAACTTGTGGAGGAGCAGGTAGCTCAAGGACACCTGCAAGAAACAGACAGCCCTTGGAATTTCCCAGTCTTTGTAATAAAGAAGCCTGGGAAGGACAAGTGGAGATTGCTCCATGATCTCAGAGAGATAAACAAGATTGTGGAGGACATGGGGCCTCTCCAACCGGGGATGCCGAGCCCAGCTATGCTTCCCCAGGACTGGAAATTGGCTGTGTTAGATATAAAGGACTGCTTCTTCCAAATTCCATTGCACCCTGAAGATGCCCCGAGGTTTGCATTCTCTGTTCCCACGGTCAATAGAGAAGCACCGATGAAACGCTACCACTGTAAAGTTTTGCCCCAAGGTCTAAAATCCAGCCCTTTCATATGCCAACAGTATGTAGCAGCACTGCTGTCTCGAGTGCGTGCAGAGAGAAAGGATGCCATCATCCTACACTATATGGATGACGTGCTTGTGTGTGCTCCCAATGACTCTATACTCCAATATACACTTGACCTAGTGGTTAAAGTTTTAACCTCTGCTGGATTCAAATTGCAGGAAGACAAAGTTCAAAGAATGCCACCTTGGAGATACCTGGGCCTGGAAATCTCTGCAAGGACTATTGTCCCACAGAAATTGGAGATCAATTGCAACCCCAGAACACTAGCAGACCTCCACTCGCTGTGTGGGCCTTTAAATTGGGTAAGGCCCTGGCTAGGCCTCACGAATGAAGATCTGGAACCTCTTTTCAATTTATTGAAGGGGGAGAGGGAGCTGACCTCCCCCAGGGAACTGACTCCAGAGGCAAAGACAGCAATCGAAAAGGTACAGAAGGCCTTGTCAGAAAGGCAGGCACACAGGTGTGACCCAAATCTGCCTTTCCAGTTCATTGTTCTAGGAAAGCTCCCACACCTGCATGGATTGATTTTCCAATGGATCAAGGGGCAGAAGGACCCACTCTTAATCATAGAATGGGTTTTCCTATCGTTCCAAAGATCCAAAACCATCACTAGGCCACAAGAGCTGATAGCAAAGCTGATTCAGAAGGCCAGGGTGAGGTTGTGTGAATTAGCAGGGTGTGATTTTGCATGTATTCACCTTCCAGTCAGGCTTTCTGAGGAGGGAAGGAACTCTCCTGAGAGACTGACAAAAGGGATGTTTGAGCATTTGCTCCAGAGCAGTGCCAGTCTCCAGCTATCTCTGGACAGCTATAGGGGACAAATATCAGTCCATGCCCCGTCTCACAAGTTGTTCAATGAGGAATTCCACCTGATTCCTCAAGAGAAAAGGAGCCGGAGGGCACTCAGGGCTCTCACAGTGTTCACTGATGCCTCTGGGGCTTCCCACAAGTCGGTGATGACTTGGAGAAATCCACAGACTCAGCATTGGGAAGCTGATATTGAGCTTGTGGAGGGATCCCCCCAGGTGGCTGAACTGGCTGCAGTGGTGAGAGCTTTTGAGAGGTTTTCCGAGCCGTTCAACTTGGTGACAGACTCTGCCTATGTGGCAGGTATAGTGTCCAGGGCGGAGCAGGCTGTGCTCAGAGAAATAGAAAATGAACATCTCTTCAGGTTACTCTCAAGGCTAATTTATTTAATCTCGCACCGAGAACATCCATTCTTTGTGATGCATGTGAGGTCACACACTGATTTGCCAGGTGAGATTGCAGAGGGGAACGGAAAAGCAGACTCCTTCGCTGCACCAGTTGAAAAGGAAAGTCTCCCTGATGTTTTCCAGCAGGCAAAGCTGAGTCACGAGCATTACCACCAGAACGTGCCAGGTTTGATTCGACAGTTCCAGCTAACACGGAGTCAGGCCCGAGCCATTGTGACCAACTGTCCTAATTGCCAGCTCCAGGCGGTGCCATCCTTAGGCATGGGGGTAAACCCCAGAGGCCTTAGCAACTGTGAGGTATGGCAGACAGACATCACACACATTCAGAGTTTTGGTCGCCTTGAATGCGTTCATGTAAGCGTGGACACATTCTCAGGTGCAGTGTATGCCTCTGCCCATATAGGACAAAAGGCTGCACATGTCAAACAACACCTAGTACAAGCGTTTTCAGTATTGGGGGTGCCAAAAACGATCAAAACAGATAATGGCCCAGCGTATGTATCCAAGGAGTTCCTGGAATTTCTCCAGCAGTGGGGAGTGGAACATAAGACTGGCATTGCCCACTCCCCCACAGGTCAAGCTGTAGTCGAGCGTGCACACCAGACACTCAAGCAGGTATTGAAAAAACAAAACAGCTCAGCTCCGTGGATGTCTCTACGAGAGAAGCTCTGTAAAGCTATGTTTACTATCAATTTTCTGAATTGTTCATTCGAAAATATGAGTCCACCGGTTGTATGTCACTTTAACAGTGGCAAGCAGTTTAAATTGTCTCAGCATCCACCGGTCTTGATTAGGGATCCAGAAACTTGGGAAACCAAGGGTCCCTATGAACTTGTAACCTGGGGTCGTGGCTATGCGTGTGTAGCTACTCCCTCAGGCCCTCGGTGGATTCCCCAGAAGTGGGTGAAACCTTTTGTCCCCAAGAATCCAGGTCAAACAGAAGGGGACAAGAAGCAAGTATCTGATGCTTCAAAGAGAAGACGCCGCCGGATGGGAGAAGAAGAAAGTTCCTAGGCAGGAATTCCTTCCGGCAGAAACAGAAGCTTTAACATGTTCTTAAAATGTTTGTTCTTCCCTTTTAGAGAAAACCTACCTTCCACTCAACCCTGTGATGAACCCCATGCAAGTTGTCATCCAGCAAATGCTGAACAGAAATATTCAAGGGATGGGGATTCACGGGGTGGTGGACATCTGTAGTTAGATCAATTTTGTTAGTCTTTGTTATTCTGTTCTTTGTAACCCTAGCGTTCGGGATCCTGCGTCACTTGATTTTCAAAGCTATCAAGGGCCTCATACCTTCTACCTCAGAGGTCAACCACATAGAGTTGGCTAACCTGAGGAGGCCTGACCACGCCACCAACATGGGGTGGTGGGAAACCCATACTCGGGGTTGAATTGAGCCCAGTGAATTCCTGTAACCTTGTTTAACAAATAAGGGGGAGGTGTTACGGTGAGCTCCTGGACACCCTTTTGTCCCCCCTTTCCTAGGGCCTCTGTGGCTCTGATCATGATAACCCCTGAATCCTCCTCCCTGCCCCAATGGGGTTGGCGGGGAGCCAGGAGTGCCCACCCTGTCCAAAACCTATATAGACCCCTGAAACTTCCTGCTCTCTCTCTTTTGCCCCGCTCTCCATGGACACCACAGAATAAAGAGAGCTGTTCCAACACCCTGGGGTAAGGAGCCTCTTCTGTATACCTTTCCCTCTCCTGCTATTTCCTCCCCTCACAGCCCCATATCTCTGAGCTAGTCGGATTCATTCGGGGGGCTCCGTGGAGGGGGGGAAAACCAATAGAAATAACAGGTAACAAATGTAAATTTAAATGTCTAACACTTGTCAGACTAGCAATTGATAAAAGGTGTTTTATTCTTGACTTATCACTACTTTAGTCAGATGGTAGAATGTACATAATTTCATGTGTTTCTTTTCTTCAGAAGGAACTGCAGCATACAGCTCTTGACTGGAGACTTTTTACCAAGAAACAATGCAAGTTTCCTGTTCCCCCTCTACTCTTTCACTTTGACTTTTATTTGCTTCCTTGTCTTTTGAAAGACAACAAATATCTCTTTTTTTTCTTTCTCTACTGGTTTGTTCACAGGAACATCTTGTAGCATCACTGTGACTGAAAGGCCAAAGATTTGTCAGTGAAACTATATGTCTAAATACTTAGAGATGGTGATTTCTTAAAAAAAAACTCCACCCCAAACGATCATATTTTGACAAGTAGAGCTTACCTCTTAAATGAGTATAAACCTGGAAACTAAAGGTTATGCAGTGATATATTTTCATACATTTTAGAAGGTAAAAGTTACAAATTCTTCTGAAATACAATATTTTTCTGCTTCCCTAAACTCCCAGCATCTATTTCGCAAAGTTTTCTTTTACTGCTAGGAATTTCTTTGGTAAAAAAATTTCTCATGATTTCTCTCCTTTGCCTACCAAGAAAAAAAAAAAATCTGAAATTCTTAAAATTATTCAGGAAAAACATCTCAAAACCAAGGACCTTGCATTAGGCCTTTACTGTCTAAATGCTACAAAATCTCCTTCTGACACTCAGTGTGCTGCTTTTCTGCTGCTATTTCCACTAATATATATGTTTCGACCTGGTTGGCCTTGCCATATAGTCACTTGAACTCATATTGCTTACCTCTGAAGATTTAGGGATTTTAACTCTGCTAAAGGTTTTATGTATGATTGTTCTCTTCCATATCTATTCACAGTGTGGTGAATCTCATTATTCTGTAATGAGATAAATATTTCCTTTATTTCAAGAATTTTGTTTTCCTGTAGAAAAGGCAGGCATCAGTTTTGTATCAATGTTGTTTTCCTGCACTACAGTCCTTTGTTTTATTTTTTTTTCACTTTGTTTCGTGTGTCTGTTATGAAAGCTGTCATTCTTATTCCAAAGTGATCACCCCAAATTTTGCCCAATTCTATCACTTAACAGGACATTAAATCCTCTTTTGCCAGGATTATATCATAGAACAAGACAATCTCCCTAATAACTGCAGTTACGAGTTATTTTACCAATAACTTAGCTATTATTCTGGTTATGTGCCATATGTAGTTTCACTTATGGAGTACTGCAAAAAATGAAGATGCTTTAGGTGAAATCAGGTGAAATGCTTCACTGAAATCAGAGTAAAATTTCTGAAATAGTCTATGGAGTTGCATAATTCAAGCAAGTTTTGTCTCCATAGTCAGGAAGCTTAGTAAAACTGTACTTGACCACCTGCCTTCTAATTGTTGCTCATTATTTTCACTGCTGTAGGATAAATTGCCAGATAGACCACCTAGTTTAAGACAAAAATAGATCTTCATGGGGAAGAATATGAATGCAATCATTTGATACAACTTGATCTGGGACTGGCAGCTAAGTAATTTGAAAAAACTTCCTTCCATAGAGCTGTATGTGTGAAACTTGGTTTTAAAAGAGAGTTTTAGGTTGAGAAGAATCATTTGAGCTTATAATTAATGCTAGCAGTAAATGGTTCTGGTTCTAAGCTGAGTGATGGAGTTAGCATGAATAAGTGCCTGTGTTAGCAAATGCTCTTCTGTCTTGTAACTGAGCTATCAGTCATTAGAATTATGGTGTGCTATAAAACTTCATTAGCATTAAAGTATTCTCTCAGGTGATATACATATTAACAATCCTATATTAATAGTCACATCCCACAAGTCCATTACACATTTCATGGTTTAATTATCTCTCCTCAGTGTTCAGAACCTGTCTGGATTTGTCCATTCTTTGGTAATGAGTGGCAAATTTGTCCAAGTTTTAGTAAGTTTCTGCATGAAGTAGTTTTGCGTTCTGTTAATAGCTGTCTAAATCTTGGCTGTCTGGGCAAACAGATAGTAAACAATAGCCAACATGGACTTAAGAAAGCTAAATCATGCTGGACATAATTACTTTCTACATTGAAATGAGGAAGCTGAAAGACTGGTGCAGGCAATATACCTTAATTTCAGTTAAATTTCTTACGCCATCTGCCACAGTATTTTCACTTGGAAGCTCATGAAGTATGTTCTGGAAATAAGGATAATTAAGTGGACGGAACATTGGCTGGATCTTTATATATAAAATGAGACAATCATTGGTTGAACATCTCTTTGGTTCCTGGTAAGCAGAGCAGTCTTGGGGTCAACACTGAAGCCCAGGTAACTGAATATCTTTATCACTGGCCTGTGTCACAACACAGACTGCCCTTTTATCAGATCTGGTGATGAAAGCAAGTGGGGTGAAATTACTGATATACTAAACTCTAAAACTTCAATTGAGAGAGAACTTGGGAAACTTGAAACTTGGAAAAATAGAAACATATTAATTTCAGCACAAAATAAAGGCAAAAGTCTGTACCTGCAGTAGAATAACCCATGTGTTAGCGGCTGATGACTGACTGTTGGAGAAACAGGGCTGTTGGAAATGAACTGGATATTCTTGAAGGTGTCCAGCTGAATATGAGTCAGCAAGGTATTCTCATCCTAAAGAAGGCAAGCCACACACTCCAGCTCCTTAGGGTAAGGATGGCTAGTGTCTTTGAACAAAGTTACTGTCTGCTTGACACTGATGAAAACACACAGGAACTGCTGTGAGCAAATGTGGCTCCCTTCTTGAAGCACAGTGTTGAGTAGCTGGAGAGAGCCCATTGGAGGGGTGCTACTGTAATTTGGGGTACAAATGTCCCACAAGGTTGAGTAAAGTGGGCTTGTTTATTGTACTGAAGAGGACCCTACAAGTGTGGCCTATAGCTGCTTGAAAGTGTGACAGAGGTAGTGGACATAAACTCTCCTCTTCAGAGGCAAGTGATAATCAGGAGACAATACTCAGGCTGCACCTTGGGAGGTTCATATTGGACATCAGGAGAAAATATTTACATAGTAGGCTAGTGCTGCAGTGGAACAGGTAGCACTATTTTGATTCTAGAACTTTTCAAGACTTTGATAGATAAAGCACCAGTCGACTTGTTGATGGACTAACTGAGCAGGAGAATGGACTAAAGGTGCCTTTAAAAATGATGCTTTTATGATTACGGGGACTTTATTTCCATTTCTACTAATTCACCCAATGACAAAAAATATTTCAAAATTTTATGTTCAGCGATAATTCTGCCCACAGTATTGCTAGGCAAAGCTGTCTCTATTAATATGCTGTAGATTCAACAAATGAAGAAGTCTAGCAACAATGGTCATAGTTATGATTTGAGATCTCCTACATCAGTTACGTTTTTAAAGACTTTTTCAAAACCAGGGTTGTTATTAGTAGAACATAGTTCTGCAGCTGAAATCAGTGGAATCCCTTCCCATTCTATCTTTTTTCCCTTTTTCTACCTCTGTCAGTTTTAGGTGGCATTAAATCTGAAACACTTGCTAATGCCATAATTTTGGCAGAAGCTCCTCAACGTATCATGAAAAAAAAAAGTAAAACATTTAAAAGGTTGTATATGTTTCTTTTTAACTGAAACTTTGATGAAGAGAATGAAATATTAAAATCTGAGATAAAATACAAAATCATTCCACATAAATAGAAATCATTTATTCTACATGTCCAATGGAAAAAAAAAAAAAAAAAAAAAAGAGAAGAGAGACCAAAATGTCCTGCAGACTGCTTGAGGGAAGTTTCGATGCATGAGGGAAAAAGGTGGAAAGCTGGGTGACAATGTTAGATCCCAGGGAGTGACACCTTTTGAACTTGATATTCACTTTCTTACTCTAATATACAGAGCATGTGAAAGTATGTTCCTGGATTGCTCGGAAAGACTTTGTGCTAAAAAACCCAATTTCTTTAATATTTGTATCAATCATAACACCTATGAGTATGAGAGAGCTGCAGTATTGATCAGTTCAGACTACTTCCATCAATACAATATTAAAATGTATGGCAAGCGCTCAATATAATATTCATGACAATCAATCATAAACAGGTTTCAGATTGCATTTGAAAAGCCTTTCTGAGCTGTAATCACTGCTTTTATGTTTCCAGCCACTGGAGGATATAGAAGAGATCTTTGGAAGGCCTTTAGGTATTTTTTTACATGTGGAAATTGTCAAGTAATATAAGATATATATGTTACAACTATCGTATGCTTTCTGCCCAACAGTGATTGCTAATTACTTTCCACTGCAAAACACAGTTATAAAATGTGTTGTGATTTTCTCATGAATATCATATTTATTTTATTGTAATTTTCCATTTTCTTCAAGCCCCGTTAGCTTCTACAATTCAGGTAATGATTCCTATGACATAATTTTCAGCTCCAGAAAACTTATTTTTGCATTCACAGAGACAGTTCATTCATATCTTAACCTCATTTCAGAATGGGTATGGGCAGAATGCATAAAAAAATGCATTAAATAGTGATGGCCAAATATCCCTATTTAACAGTCATTTCCAGAAAGGAAAAATGCAGTTTCCTTCAGAACCATTATTTCCACTTTAAATCCATTCTCTACACTAAACAGAAATAACGAGAATTAGCTATTTTACTGGAAATAAAATATTCTTTTTGTTCTAGTCATGTTTTGTACACTGCTGAGAACTGGGGAATAGGGATAATACATTTCTTCAAAATCTCAGCAATTCAAATACTTTTTTCATCAGAATACCTTGCCTTGTTTTTTTTTCATTGTTGTTCTTCATGATGTTCATTCCATGCAGTATCTGAGGTGGTTAATCGTATGACAAAAAGAGGTGAAAACACAGATTTTCAAAAGAAATAGGTGTTTCATGAATACTGATGAAATGGTGTTTTATGAATACTTAATGAAAACCCAGTTTGCTTATTTTTCTGATTGGCTGAAGTCTGTTGAAACCTTCCAAAAATTATGGGTTGACTTCCTTCAACATAGGAGGAAACGAAACCTACAAAGAGAATTTTTGAATTTAGTATATTACTCCTGTGTTCTGATTGACTTTAGCTATGAATTTTGCATATTTGTGTGCTATAAAGCAGAGAAAGCAAGTAGTTTTCCCTTCAAGTATTTAATTGCCATTGAGGCAGGCATCTTGGGAGACTTTAATGGCTGGAAACAGCCACGTGAGTTTAAAATGTCGCTTAGAACGTGTTCTATTAAAGATGGTGAATGACAAAAGCCCCAGTGCTGTGTTTATATGGTCATCACTATTGGAAGTGATGACACAGTTGGACAAGACCGACGACACTGACGACAGTGTCATGTGATACAAAGTAAATGAAAGTGCTAATAAGACAAAGTGTTCTGTCATCCTGAAAATAAATGTAAGCTAAGATTGATTTTTCCAAAGAATTTGAGTTTCTGGAGACATTGTGCATCTTTTCATTTAAATTCTTAGAATTTTTAACATTAATTCAAGAATATGGGAGTTTTTATTTCAAGGTCATTCTCTTCCTTGCCAGCACAGTGCACGTATCCCGCTCTTGCCCAGAAACATGGATTTGCTGAACACTCCAAAAACACTGCTCTTTCCTAGGCGAGCTTACAACTGCTGTCAGACGTCTGTGCTCTCTCTTTTCCGGTGCCCAGCTCGTTGCAATAGAGTGCACAGCCCACCCTGGCATTCAGTTCACAGTTAAGGCAATTGCAAAAAACCAGCAGCTGCTAACCACCAAACACAAGGCGCTGTCTATGTCCTTGCTTCCCGACAAACTCAGGGAAGCCCTTCTTTTCCGCAGCTACCATCGAGCTCTCTGCATATGGAAGATCAGGGTACGAACAAAAATTCTCCAGGACGTCTGCATCAGGACAAAGTCGAAACCCAGGAAAGTCGACCTGGAACACCTGACATAAGCATGCCAGCGGTGAATTGAATGGGCAGGCAGCTGTAGCCACCGTCATCTAGCAGTCCCAAAGCCGCGCACACGAGCCGGCTTCGTTCTTCGCCTCTCAGAAGCAAACCGCTCTCCCCGGCTCCTAGACGCAAAGAAGCGGTTACTGGGTGTACCGCTTGCATGAACCTCAGTTGTAGGCTGCAAAGCGCGGCTTCGGCGGAAAGATGCCGGGAACCGGCGCTTCCCTCCGGACAGCTGCGGAGAGCCGTAGTCCGCGTCTCTAGTGGACTGCGTCATGGCGAAAAGCTTTTCCAGTGTGTCTCGACGGGAGAAAGCTTCCCAGCACAGTGCACGTATCCCGCTCTTGCCCAGAAACATGGATTTGCTGAACACTCCAAAAACACTTCTCTTTCATAGGCGAGCTTCAAACTGCTCTCAGACGTCTGTGCTCTCTGTTTTCCGGTGCCCAGCTCGTTGCAGTAGAGTGCACAGCCCACCCTGGCATTCAGTGCACAGTGTAGGCAATTGCAGAAAACCAGCAGCTGCTCACTCCCAAACACAAGGCGCTGTCTATGTCCTTGCTTCCCGACAAACTCAGTGCAGCCCTTCTTTTCTGCAGCTGCCATCCAGTTCTCTGCATCTCGGAAGATCACGTCACGAACAAGACTTCTCCAGAACGTTTGCATCAGGATGAAGTCAAAACCCAGGAAAGTCCTCCTGGTACACCTGCCATAAGCATTCCAGCAGTGAATTGAAAGGGCAGGCAGCTTCAGCCACCGTCATCTAGCAGTCCCAGAGCTGCGCACACGAACCGGCTTTGTTCTTCGCCTCTCAGAAGCCCACCGCTCTCCCCGGCTCCGGGAGGCGAAGAAGCGGCTACTGCGTGCACCGCTGGCGTGAACCGCAGTTGTAGGCTGCACAGCGCGGCTTCGGCGGAAAGTCGCCGGGAACCGGCGCTTCCCTCTGGACAGCTGCAGGGAGCCGTAGTCCGCGTCTCTAGTGGACTGCGTCATAGCGAAAAGCTTTTCCAGCGTGTCTCGCATAAAGAAAGCTTTCCAGCACAGTGCACGTATCCCGCTCTTGCCCAGAAACATGGATTTGCTGAACACTCCAAAAACACTGCTCTTTCCTAGGCGAGCTTCAAACTGCTGTCAGACGTCTGTGCTCTCTCTTTTCCGCTGCCCAGCAAGCTGCAGTAGAGTGCACAGCCCACCCTGGCATTCAGTGCACAGTGAAGGCAATTGCAAAAAAACAGCGGCTGCTCACTCGCAAACACAAGGTGCTGTCTATGTCCTTACTTCCGGACAAAATCAGCGCAGCCCTTCTTTTCCGCAGCTGCCATCGAGCTCTCTGCATATGGAAGATCAGGGTACGAACAAGAATTCTCCAGGACTTCTGCATCAGGACGAAGTCGAAACCCAGGAAAGTCGTCCTGGAACACATGCCATAATCATGCCAGCGGTGAAATGAATGGGCAGGCAGCTGCAGCCACCGTCTTCTAGCAGTCCCAAGGCTGCGCACACAAGCCAGCTTCGTTCTACAGCTCTCAGAAGCCAACCGCTCTCCCCGGCTCCCAGAGGCAAAAAAGTGGCTACTACCTGTACCGCTGGCATGAACCGCAGTTGTAGGCTGCAAAGCGCGGCTTCGGCGGAATAACGCCAGGAACCAGCACTTCCATCTGGACAGCTGCTAAGAGCCGTAGTCCGCATCTCTAGTGGACTGCGTCATAGCGAAAAGCTTTTCCAGCATGTCTCGCAGGGAGAAAGCTTTCCAGCACAGTGCACCTCTCCCGCTCTTGCCCAGAAACATGGATTTGCTGAACACTCCAAAAACACTGCTCTTTCCTAGGCGAGCTTCAAACTGCGGTCAGACGGCTGTGCTCTCTGTTTTCCGGTGCCCAGCTGGTTGCAGTAGAGTGCACAGCCCACCCTGGCATTCAGTGCACAGTGTAGGCAATTGCAGAAAACCAGCAGCTGCTCACTCCCAAACACAAGGCGCTGTCTATGTCCTTGCTTCCCGACAAACTCAGTGCAGCCCTTCTTTTCTGCAGCTGCCATCCAGTTCTCTGCATCTCGGAAGATCACGTCACGAACAAGACTTCTCCAGAACGTTTGCATCAGGATGAAGTCAAAACCCAGGAAAGTCCTCCTGGTACACCTGCCATAAGCATTCCAGCAGTGAATTGAAAGGGCAGGCAGCTTCAGCCACCGTCATCTAGCAGTCCCAGAGCTGCGCACACGAACCGGCTTTGTTCTTCGCCTCTCAGAAGCCCACCGCTCTCCCCGGCTCCGGGAGGCGAAGAAGCGGCTACTGCGTGCACCGCTGGCGTGAACCGCAGTTGTAGGCTGCACAGCGCGGCTTCGGCGGAAAGTCGCCGGGAACCGGCGCTTCCCTCTGGACAGCTGCAGGGAGCCGTAGTCCGCGTCTCTAGTGGACTGCGTCATAGCGAAAAGCTTTTCCAGCGTGTCTCGCATAAAGAAAGCTTTCCAGCACAGTGCACGTATCCCGCTCTTGCCCAGAAACATGGATTTGCTGAACACTCCAAAAACACTGCTCTTTCCTAGGCGAGCTTCAAACTGCTGTCAGACGTCTGTGCTCTCTCTTTTCCGCTGCCCAGCAAGCTGCAGTAGAGTGCACAGCCCACCCTGGCATTCAGTGCACAGTGAAGGCAATTGCAAAAAAACAGCGGCTGCTCACTCGCAAACACAAGGTGCTGTCTATGTCCTTACTTCCGGACAAAATCAGCGCAGCCCTTCTTTTCCGCAGCTGCCATCGAGCTCTCTGCATATGGAAGATCAGGGTACGAACAAGAATTCTCCAGGACTTCTGCATCAGGACGAAGTCGAAACCCAGGAAAGTCGTCCTGGAACACATGCCATAATCATGCCAGGGGTGAAATGAATGGGCAGGCAGCTGCAGCCACCGTCTTCTAGCAGTCCCAAGGCTGCGCACACAAGCCAGCTTCGTTCTACAGCTCTCAGAAGCCAACCGCTCTCCCCGGCTCCCAGAGGCAAAAAAGTGGCTACTACCTGTACCGCTGGCATGAACCGCAGTTGTAGGCTGCAAAGCGCGGCTTCGGCGGAATAACGCCAGGAACCAGCGCTTCCATCTGGACAGCTGCTAAGAGCCGTAGTCCGCATCTCTAGTGGACTGCGTCATAGCGAAAAGCTTTTCCAGCGTGTCTGCCCGAGAGAAATCTTGCCAGCACAGTGCACGTATCCCGCTCTTGCCCAGAAACATGGATTTGCTGAACACTCCAAAAACACTGCTCTTTCCTAGGCGAGCTTCAAACTGCGGTCAGACGGCTGTGCTCTCTGTTTTCCGGTGCCCAGCTGGTTGCAGTAGAGTGCACAGCCCACCCTGGCATTCAGTGCACAGTGAAGGCAATTGCAAAAACCAGCAGCTGCTCGCTCCCAAACACAAGGCGCTGTCTATTTCCTTGCTTCCCGACAAACTCAGCGCAGCCCTTCTTTTCTGCGCCAGCCATCCAATTCTCTTCATCTCAATAGATCAAGGCATGAACAAGTATTCTCCAGGACCTCTGCATTATGAGGAAGTCAAAACCTAGGAAAGTCGTCCTGGAACACCTGCCATAAGCATGCCAGCGGTGAATTGAAAGGGCAGGCAGCTGCAGACACCGCCCTCTAGCAGTCCAAAGGCTGCGCACACAAGCTTGTTTAGTTCTTCGCCTCTCAGAAGCCAACTGCTCTCTCCGGCTCCCCGAAGCGAAGAAGCGGCTACTACGTGCACCGCTAGCGTGAACCGCAGTTGTAGGCTGCAAAGCGCGGCTTAGGCGATAAGACGCCGGGAACAGGCGTTTCCCTCCGGACAGCTGCGGAGAGCCGTAGTCTGCGTCTCTAGTGGACTGCGTCATGGAAAAAAGCTTTTGCAGCGTGTCTCGCGGGGAGAAAGCTTGCCAGCTCATTTCACGTATCCCGCCCTTGCCCAGAAACATGGATTTGCTGAACACTCCAAAAACACTACTCTTTCCTAGGCGAGCTTCAAACTGCTGTCAGACGTCTGTGCTCTCTGTTTTCCGGTGCCTAGCTCGTTGCAGTAGAGTGCACAGCCCACCCTGGCATTCAGTGCACTGTTGCAGCATTTTTGAGAGAAAGAGGGCATGAATTGTGAAAGTTGAGCTACTCCAGTCTAGGCCTCAGATTGAGTCCTGGTGGGGCCTTCAAAGCCTTTGACGCAGTTAGAAATTCAGAGCTTGTGGCGCAGATAGAAAGTAGTCTTAAGGTGTTGTGGGGACCACTGGATTGTCTGGGTGTGAATTAGTATAGGTTTTATGGTGTAAAGTGTAGGCCGTTTTAAGGAAATGTAAACAATGTTAGCCTGCCAATTAGAGTGTCTTTGTTTCTGTAAACTATGTGGAAGCTTATATAAACTACCGCCTGATCTTGAATAAACGGAGAACGTTGCTTTAATCATATTGGTTGGATGTGTGTTTGTCTTGTCCAGTTTTCCGTTTTTCTGAGATTCCCTGGCTTTAAGTGGTGCCCGCACAGGGACTCAGGAGGCTCCGAAAAGGCTGCCAAATTACTTTTAGAGTAATGGGCAGTCGGGTTTGAGTCGCGCGACAGAAATTCAGGTCCAAATCACCTCATGGTGACGGGACCGGGATCCCAAATTCACTTTTTGTGAACGGGGATCAGGTGGAACGGAGCAGAAGTCTCCAAACTCCGAATTGGGCCGTTTCCCAACGGGAGGAAAAAGACTCTTCGCATTGTTGTTTGTTTGCGAGAGTCCATTGGAGCAGTGGGAAGACCTCGGCGTTCACAAGAGACCCGAACGGCGGGGGTGGACGTGGCCGGGGCCGGGAAGCTGGAGCGGAGTTGCTGCCTTGCCGAAAAAAAGCGAGAGCGGAGCAACCCGCTGAGGTTGAGGTAAGCCGCGGAGAGAGAGAGAGGGTGAAAAGTTCACCATGGATGGGGATTTACAGGCTTCCGTGCGGCTGCTCTTTCATATTCTCTCAAAGAGAGCTTAAAAAGTTAAAGAAGCCGATTTAGAGCAGTTGGTCCTGTGGGCAAGAAGCAAAGGCAAGCTGCAAAAACCTTCCCTGATTTTTAGTGAAACCGAATGGCAAGAGTTGGGGCAGCTGCTTTGGGATGCAGTGATAGAGGGCAGAAAAGACAAGAAAACACTATTGGAGCTTGGAGGTGTTTGGAAGAAAGTTTTACATACCTTACAGAGCATGGCCGCGGAGAAAAAAGCAGCGGAAGCTGCAATTCAGGCATTTGAGCAGTCCACATCAGAACAGATAGAAGCTCGAAAGCCATCTCGGGTTGAAAAATTTTTTAATGTTTGTAATATGCGGCCAGTGCGAGGGCAGAAAGCCCCAGTCAGCCCCTCTGTCAGAGATGTTGTTGCTTGTTTGGAGGGAAACGCGGAGCCAGGCGGCGCAGGGCCGGATGGCGCGAGACAAAGCAAGGATGCGGCCGCGCCCGGAGCGGAAGTGTGCTCGCAAGCGGCGGATGTTAGCAGCTCGGCGGTTCCGCGGAATGAGGCAGACCAGGAAGTGGCCCTCCCGGGTCCCTCGGGAGGCGGGGAGACACCTGAGGAGGCAGGCGGAGTTGGTGACGAAACAGGGCTGAGTCAGGAGGAGGAACTCAGGGGCGGAGATCAAGGCAGAGACCAGGGCGGAGACGGGAGCGAGGCGGCGCCGGCCCCTCGCCCCCCCGCAGCGGCAGCGGCGGCGGCTGCCGCGGGTGCGTGCATGCGCAGAGGAACGGCTCGCCGGTACCCGCCGGCGGCGGCGGCTGCGGCCAGCAGCCTGGCGCGGCTTGGAGGGGCTGGGCACCCCAATGCTAGCGGAATGGAAGAAGTAGCCACCCAAACAACACCAGAGCAGAGCCCCGAAAATGCCAGTTCCCATTCCACCACGGTAGCGCTGCGCGGCCCACTCCCACTGAGTTCAGATTCTGACAACTCAGAGCCAGACTTTCCTGTTGTCAATTGCAGCAGGGACACGCGATCACAGAACAAGATACAAAGACCAAATATGTTACAGAAAAAAATAGCCCGCCTTGCCACCCTTTCGCATCGTCAGGCTCAAGCAGTGGAACCTTCCACTGGCCAGCAATTGGCATTGCCAGCAGTTTTAAAAAATCCATTGCAGTCACGATGGGCGTCAGTTGTGAAGGATGCTCTTTTAGACGGTGACTGGAAAGCTGCCAGCTCCCTGGCTTGTCCTGTTATAGTATCTAATGGGAATGCCATCTGGGAGCCTCATGAGTGGAAAATCCTACAATCAGCCAAGCAGACAGTCACCACTTATGGGATCAGATCAGAAGCAGCCAGGAACATCATTCAGTATATATTCACAGCAGATGTGCTTTGTCCTGGTGATTCATCTAACATTGCATCCCTACTCTTGACACCATCCCAATTTCTCATGTTTGAAAGGGAATGGAGGCGGTTGGCAATTGAAGAGGCCAACAAACACACAAATGTGGGAGACCCCTTTTATGGAGTCCAGCCAGATATGCTGACTGGGCAGGGACCGTATGCAACCAATCAGGTACAACTTACTTTTCTAGTTGAAATGCATCAATTGTCACAGCAAATGGCTCATCAAGCTTTGCTTTTGGTACCAGACAAGAAAAAGTCAGCATCCTATGCCACCATAAAGCAAGGAGCCACTGAACCATTTGGACAATTTATTGATAGGCTGTCAGCTGCTTTAAAGGATGCACCTGACGTGCCACCAGACGTTCAGGAACATTTATTCCGATCCCTTGCTTTTGAGAATGCTAACCCACCCACCAGAACCATCCTAGCCACCCTTCCTCAGGGCTGTCCAGTCGACGAGATGCTTGTCAGAGCCACACGCGCAGAACAAAGCAACCAAGCTGCAGCATTCACCGCAACCATTCAAGATGCCATGCAACAACAGGGACACATGATTTCTGCTGCCTTGTCAGGCAGCAAAGGTAACAACTCACTTCGTCGCAGCAAAAGTCAACCTAATCTTAAATCATCTAAAACCCTTTGCTTTCGATGCGGTGGAACAGGCCATCTCCGGCGAGACTGCCAAAAGGCTGTGTGGTGCCACAAGTGCAACACTGACAACCATGCCACAGAAGCTTGTCGCAGTTCGGGAAATGGTCAGCGCAGCGCGTGGAGGCACCGCGTGAAGAAATAAATCTATGCCCAGACCCCACAGACTCCAAGAACAGCTTCCTGTTGAACAACTCACCTGCCACGTGGGGAAGTCTTGGAGTCGACGTTGCCACCGCCACAGAAGTCACTCTGAATGACACAAAAGTAACCCTAATTCCTACCAATGTATATGGTCCAATGTACAGCACAACTTCTCTAGTTGGAGGTTTGTTGCTGGGGAGATCCTCCACAAGCAAACAAGGTGTGATTGTGATTCCCGGTGTCATTGACGCAGACTTCACCGGTCAAGTGAAAATAATGGCTCATGCTTTGCAACCACCTGTGACAATTCCCAAAGGAAGCAAGATTGCCCAAATTGTAGCAATTGAAAATTTCTTGCCACATCGTCAGCGCCCAAAAGAATCAACTGATTCTGAAAGACAAGACAAGGGCTTTGGATCAACTGGCCATGATGTCTTCTTCACAATTAATCTGAAAGATCGTCCGTACAAGAAGGTACAACTGAAACGTGGTTCACACTGTGTTCGATTGGAACCAATGCTTGATACAGGAGCAGATGTCTCAATTATCAATCAGATGTACTGGCCATCCAACTGGCCCTTGCGAGCCCCAAGTTCGCACATTGTAGGAGTGGGTGGAATGAAAATTCCTTCAGTTAGCAGAGATCCCATCAGCATCATCTTTGAAGACAATCAAGTTATTGTGACTCAACCATATGTCATGTCTTTGCCCAAACAGCTTCCAGGATTGATAGGCAGAGATGTGCTTTCCCAGC
This sequence comes from Taeniopygia guttata, assembly GCF_048771995.1. Taxonomy (NCBI): domain Eukaryota; kingdom Metazoa; phylum Chordata; class Aves; order Passeriformes; family Estrildidae; genus Taeniopygia; species Taeniopygia guttata. The sequence continues at coordinate 18,140,716 of NC_133064.1, forward strand.
TTGGGATGGTTTTGACCACCGATCAGCATTTTCCGTGATGGCCACTGCAGAGCAGCCGCCCATTCTCAAAATTACCTGGTTGACTGAAACACCCGTTTGGATTGAGCAGTGGCCAATGTCAGAAGAACGGCTGCAAATTGCTAACCAATTAGTACAAGAGCAACTTGAAGCTGGACATGTTCAGCCATCTGTCAGCCCATGGAACACCCCAATTTTCATCGTCCCCAAGAAATCAGGAAAATGGAGATTGGTGCATGATTTGCGAAAAGTGAATGAGCAAATGCAGGCAATGGGTGCTTTGCAGCCTGGACTGCCAACACCAACCATGATCCCACAGGGGTGGAGCATTGTTGTCATTGATTTAAAGGACTGTTTCTTTGCCATTCCTCTTCATCCACAAGATACCCAGCGATTCGCTTTCACTGTGCCATCCATCAACAGAGCAACACCAGCAAAACGATATGAATGGACTTCCCTCCCTCAGGGAATGCGCAGTTCTCCAACCATGTGTCAGTTGTTTGTCGATTGGGCCCTGCGGCCAGTTCGTCGACATTTTTCCAATGCAATGATTTATCACTACATGGATGACATTCTCATTACCACCAAACAGCCATTGGCAGATGCAGACTTGAATTGGCTCTTCTCGCAACTGAAAAAACATGGATTGACAGTGTCCCCAGAAAAAGTACAGCGATCAGCCCCCTGGAAATACTTAGGTTGGCTGATCACAGATTCGCAAATCCGACCCCAGAAACTTACTTTACATGTTGACATTTCTACTTTACATGATGCCCAGAGACTTTTTGGAGACCTGCAGTGGGTTCGTACCATTGTAGGAATCACCAACGATGATTTGCAACCATTTTTGCCGTGGCTTCATGGCAGTGATGCCAACAGCCCTCGAGTCTGTACCCCTGAGCAACAAGAAGCTTTGATTCGAGTTTCAGAAAAACTACAACGCAGCTGGAGTGCTCGTCGCATTGAACATTTGCCATTGTCACTGTTCCTCTCCAACGCTGATGCTTCTCCGCTTGCCATTGTCTTTCAATGGCAAAAGAAAAAGAGGGAGTCCCAACGTGGATCAACAGCAATTCTACTCGAGTGGGTGTTTTTACCCGTTCAACCAAGAAGTAGTGTGATGGGCAGGACAGATGCTCTTGCTGCATTGATACGAAAAGGCAGAGACAGAATTTTAGAAATGGATGGAAAAGAACCAGCAGACATCAGTGTTCCTGTGAAAAATGAAGATCTGGAATGGCAGCTCAGACACTCTGCTGCACTGCAGGAAGCATTGTTGGGTTTCACAGGAGTGGTGCACAACAAACAACCAAAAGGCCCAATGTGGCATTTTGTCAATCGTTACCAGTGGTTGGAAAGACCCTTGTGTTCATTGAAACCAGTGGAAGGAAGAACAGTCTTCACTGATGCCGGACGAAGATCAAAAAGAGCTGCGTGCGTTTGGCAACAACAAGGGAAATGGTCGGAACATCTAATCAGAGGTGATGTGGAAGATAGTCTACAAACCCTCGAGTTGAAGGCCGTGTGTTGGGCTTTCCAGACCTGGAACAAGGAACCACTCAACGTTGTCTCAGATTCTTTATATGTAGTTGGAGTTGTGCAGAGAATTGAAGATGCGCTCCTCAGAAGAACCCAGAACCAGCGTCTTGGAGAACTGTTCCTGCAGTTGCGGAGCGTGTTGAAGCAGCGCCAGCATGCCTTTTGCATCATGCACATTCGAAGTCATCAATGTAACAGAGGTTTGGGAGAGGGCAACGCATTGGCGGATGCCGCGGTCAGTTATGCAGTCCATGTCCCCCCCCAGAACAGTTTTGAGAGAGCTCGCAACAGTCATGAGACATTCCACCAAAATGCGAGAGCCATGCACCGACAATTTCAGATCCCCATGAGTGATGCACAGGGGATTGTTCGAGCCTGCCCTCAATGTAGTCATTATGGGCCTGGCCTCGGACTTGGTACAAATCCAAGGGGTCTGAAAGCTTTAGAGTTGTGGCAGATGGATGTAACTCATGTCCCCGAGTTTGGGAAGTTGAAATGTGTTCATGTCACTGTAGATACTTATTCTAGATTCATATGGGCCACAGCACAGACAGGGGAAAAGGCCCTGCATGTGAAGAGGCATTTATTTGCCTGCTTCGCAGTAATGGGTGTACCTGTGGAAATCAAAACTGATAATGCCCCATCTTATGCTAGTCAACAAGTTGCAACATTTATGCAGAAGTGGGGGGTGAAACATACCACAGGGATCCCTCACTCATCTACAGGTCAGGCCATTGTGGAGAGGGCCAACCGTACCCTGAAAGAATACATAGCAAAACAAAAGCAAGGTGATGAAACTGATGTGTTTAACCGATTGTCAAAGGTATTGTTCACTCTAAACAATTTGTGTTTGGCAGAAGGTAAAGAAGAACCTGCGGTCGTGATACACCACCAAACAGTGAAAGAAGGAAGACCGCAAGCAATTCCAGGACTTTACGTGTATCACAAAGACATGCAGACGGGTGAATGGTGGGGGCCAAGTCCAGTGTTGTTTCTTGGTAGAGGTTATATGTGTGTTTCAACAGGTACTGGTCCAGTCTGGGTACCGAGCAGATTCACCCGCGCGTGTCCACAGGAAAAGATACCAACCCGCAGTGATAACAACGTCAATGACAACAGTTTGCCTGGAACATCCCGTGATGAATCCTGTTCTGATGAAAATTAATTTTGTAGAGTTCAGAGAAAATAGGTTGAAATATCATAAGTGTGAAGTTAGATTTATCAGAAGTTAGTTTATTGGAAGTTGCAGTTTATGTTTAAAATTAAGATTGTTTCTTTCATGTTAGCTGGGTCAAAGACTTAATTTGTTTTGGTATTGTACTTTTTTTTTATCTTTATAGTTATTTTAATTGTTATACCGTGTTTTTTACAGTGTGTGCAAAAATTAGTTCATTGCGCCTTCACTCCAGCCTGAGTAGCTCAAAAAGAAAAAGAGGGAATTGTTGCAGCATTTTTGAGAGAAAGAGGGCATGAATTGTGAAAGTTGAGCTACTCCAGGCTAGGCCTCAGATTGAGGCCTGGTGGGGCCTTCAAAGCCTCTGACGCAGTTAGAAATTCAGAGCTTGTGGCGCAGATAGAAAATAGTCTTAAGGTGTTGTGGGGACCACTGGATTGTCTGGGTGTGAATTACTATAGGTTTTATGGTGTAAAGTGTAGGCCGTTTTAAGGAAAAGGTAAACAATGTTAGCCTACCAATTAGAGTGTCTTTGTTTCTGTAAACTATGTGGAAGCTTATATAAACTACCACCTTATCTTGAATAAACGGAGAACGTTGCATTAATCATATTGGCTGGATGTGTGTTTGTCTTGTCCAGTTTTCCGTTTTTCTGAGATTCCCTGGCTTTAGTGCACAGTGAAGGCAATTGCAAAAAACCAGCGTCTGCTCACTCCCAAACACAAGGCGCTGTCTATGTCCTTGCTTCCGGCCAACTCAGCGCAGCCCTTCTTTTCTGCAGCTGCCATCGAGTTCTCTGCATCTTGGACGATCAGGGCACGAACAAGAATTCTCCAGGACGTCATCATCAGGACGAAGTCAAAACCAAGAAAAGTCGTCCTGGAACACCTGCCATAAGCCTGCCAGCGCTGAATTGAAAGGGCAGGCAGCTGCAGCCACCGTCTGCAAGCAGCCCCAAGGCTGCACACACAAGCCGGCTTCGTTCTTCGCCTCTCAAAAGCCAACCGCTCCCCCCGGCTCCCGGAGGCGAACAAGCGGACACTACGTGCACCGCTGGCGTGAACCGCAGTTGTAGGCTGCAAAGCGCGGCTTCGGCGGAAAGACGCCAGGAGCCAGCGCTTCCCTCCGGACAGCTGCGGTGAGCCGTCGTCTGCATCTCTAGTGGACTGCGTGTCATTGTTTGACACGGGAAGAGAATTTTTTTTTTGAAGGAAGAGGTCCATCCAGTCAGGGGTCAGGTTTGGATACTGACACTTGGGGTGACCAATTGAAGGTGGACATGCCTCTGAGAACACAGAGGTGTTAAAAGCGGAATTCCCAGGAGGACTCGTCCTTCTTTGGTTCCGGTCACCGCAAGGTACGGACCTCCCCTCACAGCCCAGGCTGGGTGGGGGAGGGGAGCCATGCGGCCTGCAGAGGTAGGCCAGGGGATGAAGGACCGGAACCAAGCTGGGCCACCTCCTGCGGACGGAAGGTTGGAGAACATCTGGGATGTTTTTGATCCCCCTCCCCTAAGCTAGAGGGAAAAGAGATAGAGAGCCAGCAGACACTTGGGAGTTTGCCGGCGGAGGAGAAGGAGAAGGGGGGGGGAAGATGCCCAGCGTGGGAGATGGGAGCGGAGTCCTGGGCTGAGATTTCAGCCGTCGGGGAGTCTGGGAATTTTAACCATTTCCTGGGAAATGAAGGCTTTATGAAATATTACTCCTCTTGAATTTGAAGAAAAGAGAGACAGCCTGAAACCTCAGATGTTCAGAGAAGAAGGTTGGGGGGGAGATGATGGAGTGGCTTTTGGCTGGACTCTGCTTGTTTACCATAGACTGAACCACTCTTTCTTTCAAGAGGGACTGCATTTTAGGGGGATGCACTGGTGAGCCAAGAAACCTTCTTCAGCAACTACCAGTTTTGGAATGGACAGAGAGAGAGCTGAGGAGGGTGTGAGGATGCCCTCCATCTTCAGAGAAGAAGAGAAGGAGATCTCTGTCCTTGGACCCTCGGCCCCAGGGGAAAATGGGGGGGACTCTAGTCCCGAATTGTGATACTGGACTGTTGTTCCTAGTGGTCCTTGGCAAAGCGTCCTTAAAGGGGCCCTATAAGCAGTCTCTGTCCATGCACGGTGGTGAGAGCACTGTGACATAGAGAGGAGAATGTCACACGGGCCGGTGTGCCCGGGCAGTTCCACGTGTGACATTGGAAACACAAGAAGTGGCAGCTGTGTTTCCTGGGGGTCTATGGTGCAAGGGGGACTCCTCCCTTCCCCGATGGACTCAGTATTAATTATAGTGAAGGGTGAAAACTTGATTAAGGATCCAAATAGGTCTCGCTGGAGTTTGGTGGAGTTACATGGTGGGAGGAGGAATGTTTTGGAAGATTTTCATTTTGAATTTTGTGTGGTTTTTTTTTCTTTCATTTCTTTTCCTTTTATAGTAGTAGTAGTAGTAGTGTAATAAAGTTTTTCCTTTGTTATTAAGTTTGGCCTGCTTTGCTCTGTTCTTGATCACATTTCACAGCATTTGATTAGTAGGTTGTGTTTTCATGGGGCACTGGCATTGTGCCAACGTCAAACCATGACACTGCGTCATAGCGAAAAGCTTTTCCAGCGTGTCTCGCAGGGAGAAAGCTTTCCAGCACAGTGCACGTATCCCGCTCTTGCCCAGTGTCATGGTTTGACACGGGAAGAGAAGTTTTTTTTGGAAGGAAGAGGTCCATCCAGTCAGGGGTCAGGTTTAGATACTGACACTTGGGGTGACCAATTGAAGGTGGACACGCCTCTGAGAACCCAGAGGGGTTAAAAGCGGAATTCCCAGGAGGACTCGTCCTTCTTTGGTTCCGGTTACCGCATGGTAAGGACCTCCCCTGCCCAGCCCGGGCTGGGAGGGGGAGGGGATCCATGCAGCCTGTGGAGGTAGGTCCAAGGGTGGAGGGGCTGGAACCAGACCTGGCCCCCTGTAGATGGAAGGGTGGAGAAATCTGGGATGTCTCCGTTCCCCCCAGAGTCTCTCTCTCCCAAGAGAGAAAAAGAGACGGCGGTGGTTTTATCAGCAGCTCGCCGCAGGGAAGGAGAAGAGCGGGGGGGCCGCAAGGAGCCCAGAAGGCTGTGGGAGCTGGAGCCTGGGCAGCGAGCCATCCTTGGGAGTTGGGACTTTTAACCCTTCCTGAGAAATGAAAGCTTTGTGAAATTTTCTCCTCCTTGGTTTGAAAAAAGAGAGGAAGAGAGACAGCCTGAAACCTCAGATGTTCAGAGAAGAAGGTTGGGGGAAGATGATAGAGTGGCTTTTGGCTGGACTCTGCTTGTTTACCATAGACTGAACCCCTCTTTCTTTCAAGAGGGACTGCATTTTAGGGGGATGCATTGGTGAGCCAAGAGACCTTCTTCAGCAACTACCAGTTTTGGAGTGGACAGAGAGAGAGCTGAGGAGGGTGTGAGGATGCCCTCCATCTTCAGGGAAGAAGAGAAGGAGATCTCTGTCCTTGGACCCTCGGCCCCAGGGGAAAATGGGGGGGACTCTAGTCCCGAATTGTGATACTGGACTGTTGTTCCTGGTGGTCCTTGGCAGAGCATCCTTAAAGGGGCCCTATAAGCAGTCTCTGTCCATGCACGGTGGTGAGAGCACTGTGACATGGAGAAGAGAATGTCACACTGGCCGGTGTGTCTGGGCGGTGCCACGTGTGACATTGGAAACACAAGAGGTGGCAGCTGTGTTTCCTGGGGGTCTATGGTGCAAGGGGGACTCCTCTCTTCCCCGATGGACTCAGTATTGATTATATGGAAGGGTGAAAACTTGATTAAGGATCCAAATGGGTCTCGCTGGGGTTTGGTAGAGTTGGGTGGAGGGAGGAGAAATGTTTTTGAAGGTTTTCATTTCAAATTTTGTGTGTTTTTTTTTCTTCCCTTTCTTTTCCTTTAATAGTAGTAGTAGTAGTGTAATAAAGTTTTTCCTTTGTTATTAAGATTGGCCTGCTTTGCTCTGTTCTTGATCACATTTCACAGCATTTGATTGGTAAGTTGTATTTTCATGGGGTGCTGGCATTGTGCCAGCGTCAAACCATGACTCCCAGAAACATGGATTTGCTGAACACACCAAAAACACTGCTCTTTCCCAGGCGAGCTTCAAACTGCTGTCAGACGTCTGTGCTGTCTGTTTTCCCGTGCCCAGCTCGTTGCAGTAGAGTGCACAGCCCACCCTGGCATTCAGTGCACAGTGAAGGCAATTGCAAAAAACCAGCAGCTGCTCACTCCCAAACACAAGGGGCTGTCTATGTCCTTGCTTCCCGACAAAATCAGCGCAGCCCTTCTTTTCTGCAGCTGCCATTGAGTTCTCTGCATCTTTGAAACTCAGCACACTAACCAGACTTCTCCAGGACATGTGCATCAGGAGGAAGTCAAAACCCAGGAAAGTCGTTCTGGGACACCTGCCATAAGCATGCCAGCGGTGAATTGAAAGGGCAGGCAGCTGCATCCACAGTCTTCTAGCAGTCCCAAGGCTGCGCTCCCCGAGGCGAAGAAGCGGCTACTACTTGCAACGCTGGCGTGAACCGCAGTTGTAGGCTGCAAAGCTGCTCCGGACAGCTGCGGAGAGATGTAGTCCGCATCTCTAGTGGACTGCGTCATAGCGAAAAGCTTTTCCAGCCTGTCTCGCAGGGAGAAAGCTTGCCAGCACAGTGAATGTATCCCGCTCTTGCCCAGTGCCCTAGTTTAGGGCAAATTTGGGGAAAACCATCTGAAAGGAGCCCCCAGGAAATAAACCCCCACGGTCCCTCCCCACCCACCTGGTTTAGAGAAAAATTTCCTCTGAGAGAGAAGTGGAAAAGAACCTGTTTATTCAACAAACAAAGCACTCCCCAGCACCAAAACAATTAACAACACTAGATGACAACAAAACTCTTTCACCCCTCTGAAGGGATTAACAAATCCAGAAGGTCTTTCCTGGGAGTGGTCGCCCGGGTCTGGACGCTGGGGATTGCTCTCCAGCACTGGGGATGGCTGCTGCAGATCACCAAATGCAGGCTCCTGGTGTTCCTTGGTGTTTCCCAGATCCCAGTCCAGAGCAGGTTGGATGATATTCAGAAAGAGGAAAGGAAAAAGCAACAGTCCAGGGAAAGAATTGGACTGCTTAGCTAACCTAACTAGGAAGCAAAGCAAGAAAGCAGGCAAAGCAAGCAAGCCAAGCAAGCAAGCAAGGAAAGCCAGTCAGCCAGCCCCAGCCTTTTCTAGACAGCAGACCATGGGGGTAGGTGAACCAGATGATAACACGGCAAAACAAACCTTCACTTTCAGAGTCAGTTCTGAAAGCACAGAACATAATATCAAACGTAAACAGACACTATTGGAGATACAAACACCATAAAAGTCACCCTAGGACATTCCACCCCTTATCTCCATATCTTCAACATCATGTAAAAACTCCATCAAGTTAAAACTTGTATCTTTCACTTACTCATACCTTCGACACTTGCACATTTCCTTCTATTTCACTTGCTCAAACCTTTGACACTTACACATTTCCTTTTATTTCACTTGCTCAAACCTTTGACAACTACACATTTCCTTCTTTCTCATGTCTGTGTGTTTCATGCACAGACATTGGCAGTAACATTCAGCAAACAGTGATATTTGCACAATAGTTTCACCCCACAATCAGATCTCCCTGAGGTACTCATCGTGTTGTTCCATCTCTCTGCATTATCCACCATGTACAACCTGGTCCCTGAGCAAAGACAATCCCACGAATTGGTTTGTCTGTACTCGAGGCAGGATTGATCCACACTGATTTCCCTAACAAACCTCTGACATGTGCCACTGGGACTTTATCTCCGTCTACTATATTCAGGGGCTCAGACTGGGCAGGACCTGCTCGATTGGTGGAACCTCGGCTGTTAACTAACCAGGTGGCCTTTGCTAAATGTTGCTCCCAATTTTTGAAAGATCCCCCACCCAATGCTTTTAAGGTGGTTTTTAACAGTCCATTGTACCTCTCCACTTTGCCTGCAGCTGGTGCATGGTAGGGGATGTGGTATACCCACTCAATGCCATGTTCCCTAGCCCAGGTGTTGATAAGGCTGTTCTTGAAATGAGTCCCATTGTCTGACTCAATCCTCTCAGGGGTACCATGCCTCCAAAGGACCTGCTTTTCAAGGCCCAAGATGGTGTTATGGGCTGTAGCATGAGACACAGGGTAGGTTTCCAACCATCCAGTGGTGGCTTCTACCATGGTGAGCACATAACGCTTGCCGTGGCGTGTCTGGGGCAGTGTGATGTAGTCAATCTGCCAGGCCTCCCCATACTTGTACTTGGACTGTTATGAACGAGCACAATAGGCTTTCTAATCCAATTAAAAAGATTTATTAATGGTAGGAAACGAAAGCAAATCAGCGCGCTGGGCAGCAGTTATTCCACCTACCGCATTTTCGTGCCCCATTCCCCCCCAACTTATTGGGTCTTCTCCTCCGGAAGTGTGACGTTCTGGTGTCTTTTCTGCGCAGGTGCACTCTGTTGCTAGGTGGTCGTTTTCTGCCTTTTGGTGGTCGTGGGATGAAGGCCAGTAGTCTTCCTCAAGGTTGCTCCTGTGATCTGGGAATTCTCTCAAAACAAGAAATGTTATCTTTAGGCACGTTTACTCGCATTCCACAAGATTACGGAACTGTCCTTGAAGATATTCGCTTAGGTGCTTTGACGCCTAACAACCTCTACTCCCTAATTTAGTTTTAACTCCCTAAAACAGTGTGTAACGAAGTTGTCCTTGAGAGATATTCTGGAATGCTTGGCAAAATGTGAACATGTTCAGACAAGTGAAAACTCTAAGTGAAAATTCTATTTTATAGATGTGAAAACTCTATATTATGAACAAAAAGGCCTTATTTTCCTAACAGGACCACCGCCCACCATACCACAGGGGCTTCACCCGCTTGGCCTGTTTGATGGTAGCGCATGTCTCACAGTCATGGATCACCTGAGAAATACTGTCCATGGTTAGATCCACCCCTCGGTCTCGTGCCCACTTATAAGTGGCATCTCTACCCTGATGGCCTGAGGCATCATGGGCCCATCGTGCTAGGAACAACTCTCCCTTGTGTTCCCAGTCGAGGTCTATCTTTGATACCCCTATCTTCGCAGCCTGATCTACCTGCTGATTGTTTTGCTGCTCTTCATTAGCTCTGCTTCTGGGGACATGGGCATCTACATGGCGAACCTTCACAGGTAGCTTCTCTACCCGGGTAGCGATATCTTTCCACTTTTCAGCAGCCCAAATTGGTGTGGTGGCGTGTTTTTTATTTATTTCGATATTTATTTGGTGCCTGTTCATACCCTCCCCCCGATCTCCTCCTCTCCCCAGTTGTCAATCTTCCCTAGCTCTTCCCTAACCCCCTCCTTACGAAGATGTCAATCTTCCCTTCCCCTGCCCCTTTCCCTGGAATATTCCCTGTCACTCCTCCCGGCCTCCTCCCCTGTTTCCAGAGCCTTCCCTGTCTATTTAGTGAGGCTCAACACCCTATTGGTTACGTTGTATTACTCCACTCCCCTGTTTTCCCTGATAGGTTTGTGATATGTTAGTCCTGCCCTAAACTCCTCCCCTGCTATTCCTTTATTGGTTGTTGTTCCTAAACCCCTCCTCCTGAGTTCTTGTATAAAACCTTTGTTCGCCTCCCCCGGGGGGTCTTGGGGCTCACTAAATAAATCCATCCTGCGCACCCCCAAGTGCCGTGTCGCCTCCATCTGTCCTCGCGCCAACAACTGGGACTGCAGAGCTTCACAGGGGGATCGGCCGCCCGTTCTCTTCCCTCGCCGCCCAGCACGCCCACGCTCGGGACGTCGTGGTGAGAGGTTGCGGACCACACCGCAACAGATGGTAGCAGAGGATGGTTCCCTCCTTCGTCTTATAAAACAAACGGGCAAATTAGTGGGGGCGCCCGCCTCACGGAAGAGGAAGGAGGGAAGAGGGACATCTGCGGCCGTGGAAATTCTGCAGCACGCTAAGAGGAGCCGAGCGCCGAGCGACCTGAAGATTCGGCTTAGGGACCCTCTCTGCCCTTGCCTCCGCGCTCTCTACCCCTCCCCAAATCAGCCGTTCTGCACTGGGGCAGACGTGCTGCCGGGGCTTTTAGGGGTAGACCTACCCCAGGGCAAAGAGAGCAGCTTGGCAGCGGCTCAAGGGAGCCAGGAGAACGGACGACCAAAATGGGAAAACCATCGGTCGTGGCCTTGAACGAGACCACCAGAGGCCGATAGTGGCCGAGCCCAAGGCTTCAGGGACGGGCCTTGGGTGCAGCCGGAATCGGCTGGACCTGCCTGCAGGTCCCGGGAACACCCAGGCCTCTAGAAGGGCCAAGCCGAAGAAGGAACGTCCCCAGTTCGGCGCGACTTTTCCATCTAGACGAGGAGGAGAATCAAGCCATCACCACCCGGGCCCAGAGGGTAAGGAGGGCTAGACGGGGTTGGGGTCCATCCCGACGGGTGGCTGGGTTTCCCATTTTTCTTTTTGCGTTTTAACCCTCGCCCGTGTCCAGATGGGGACGGTTTTCGTGTACGCCCCCGGCTGGCGAGTGGGTTTTTCGTTTCTGGGGGGGAAGGTCCCAGGTACTCCTCACTCAGTCTTGTATGGGGACCCATATTTGATCGCTTTTTCTTTTCTTCGAGAAGTCGTCTTTTCTATCCTCTCCTCCCCATTCTGGGCTGGACGGAGGGGGTAGAAAAGACACAGAAGGGACAGAAATAGAGAAGGTGACACGTTTACTATGGGAGGGTTGATAAAATCTTAACTAGAGCCCCTTACACCCACGCTTTGCGCTGATATCCAGCTGTGTCAGGCTCCCCTCCTGTAGATCTTTTTAGCTTCTGTGAAGCTTCCCATACCCCCATCCCCTCAGACTTCCCTAAAAACTTTCCCTATCCTCCCTTGGGGATGGCAGCGTACGAGCCGCCCCAAGTGCCCTGCTGGGCATTGTTGCCTTCCCTTGGAGGTGGTGTTGACCGCACCGTCTCTGAGGGGAGGCACAGTGCATCCAGCACCCCCTTCCAAGATGGCGCTGGCCAGGCCACTTGGAATCCGTTTTCCCGCCGTGATCCTTCTTTTCCGCCTCTAGTTTCCCGCCAACCCCACCCCTTCCTCAAGGGCCCCGGCAATCAGAATTGTCGCGAGGCTAGTCCCTGTTGTTGGGAGGCGGGGCTGGATACTCCCTATCCTTCTTCTGGCTCCTCCTCTGGTGGGACGGATCGCTGTCGAGGACCTCCCATCAGAGGACCCTCCTTCTTAGGAGACCACTCCCCTCCTTGGGAGGGGTCTCCTTTAGGGGAAGGTGGGGCTGAAACCCCGGACCGGGAACCCGCCATTTTGTCCTCCCCCTAAGATGGCGGCACCCTGGTCCACCCCTTACCGATTCCCTATGCCAATCATGACAATCACTAATAAGGTGATTGTCTGATTCCCCTATCCCACTCCTTAATATACCCTACCCAATGTTCCTTTTTATTTCATTATAAATTCCCCTTACTGCTTTTAATTATTTTTGGAATAATTTATTTGTTGAGTTATATTTTATAGAAAGAATAACCACTCCATTTAAGTAATACACGAGATAGTATGTCCACCATATGAATAAAGAATGAAATTAGACAGACCATGTCGCCGCTCACTGCTTCAACTCTGCCACATGAACTTCATGAAGCTGAATATCACCAGCACCGCGACAAGTCAAGTTTTGAACCGAATCAAGTTATAAATCTCACCGAGTGTTACCCCTGTATTGTAATTGTAATTAATCTGTACTTCTCTAATGTTTTTCAATTTATATTCTTTTAGTAATTTGTAATGTTATTATATAATTTCACTGTATCTTATGTATGAAGTTTACATTATTTGCTTATTGTATTAACTTTCTTTTAATGTTAGAACTCTCCTTCCTTTTGTAAAAAAGAAAGGGGGAGATGTGGTGGCGTGTTTTTTATTTATTTCGATATTTATTTGGTGCCTGTTCATACCCTCCCCCCGATCTCCTCCTCTCCCCAGTTGTCAATCTTCCCTAGCTCTTCCCTAACCCCCTCCTTACCAAGATGTCAATCTTCCCTTCCCCTGCCCCTTTCCCTGGAATATTCCCTGTCACTCCTCCCGGCCTCCTCCCCTGTTTCCAGAGCCTTCCCTGTCTATTTAGTGAGGCTCAACACCCTATTGGTTACGTTGTATTACTCCACTCCCCTGTTTTCCCTGATAGGTTTGTGATATGTTAGTCCTGCCCTAAACTCCTCCCCTGCTATTCCTTTATTGGTTGTTGTTCCTAAACCCCTCCTCCTGAGTTCTTGTATAAAACCTTTGTTCGCCTCCCCCGGGGGGTCTTGGGGCTCACTAAATAAATCCATCCTGCGCACCCCCAAGTGCCGTGTCGCCTCCATCTGTCCTCGCGCCAACAACTGGGACTGCAGAGCTTCACAGGGGGATCGGCCGCCCGTTCTCTTCCCTCGCCGCCCAGCACGCCCACGCTCGGGACGTCGTGGTGAGAGGTTGCGGACCACACCGCAACAGATGGTAGCAGAGGATGGTTCCCTCCTTCGTCTTATAAAACAAACGGGCAAATTAGTGGGGGCGCCCGCCTCACGGAAGAGGAAGGAGGGAAGAGGGACATCTGCGGCCGTGGAAATTCTGCAGCACGCTAAGAGGAGCCGAGCGCCGAGCGACCTGAAGATTCGGCTTAGGGACCCTCTCTGCCCTTGCCTCCGCGCTCTCTACCCCTCCCCAAATCAGCCGTTCTGCACTGGGGCAGACGTGCTGCCGGGGCTTTTAGGGGTAGACCTACCCCAGGGCAAAGAGAGCAGCTTGGCAGCGGCTCAAGGGAGCCAGGAGAACGGACGACCAAAATGGGAAAACCATCGGTCGTGGCCTTGAACGAGACCACCAGAGGCCGATAGTGGCCGAGCCCAAGGCTTCAGGGACGGGCCTTGGGTGCAGCCGGAATCGGCTGGACCTGCCTGCAGGTCCCGGGAACACCCAGGCCTCTAGAAGGGCCAAGCCGAAGAAGGAACGTCCCCAGTTCGGCGCGACTTTTCCATCTAGACGAGGAGGAGAATCAAGCCATCACCACCCGGGCCCAGAGGGTAAGGAGGGCTAGACGGGGTTGGGGTCCATCCCGACGGGTGGCTGGGTTTCCCATTTTTCTTTTTGCGTTTTAACCCTCGCCCGTGTCCAGATGGGGACGGTTTTCGTGTACGCCCCCGGCTGGCGAGTGGGTTTTTCGTTTCTGGGGGGGAAGGTCCCAGGTACTCCTCACTCAGTCTTGTATGGGGACCCATATTTGATCGCTTTTTCTTTTCTTCGAGAAGTCGTCTTTTCTATCCTCTCCTCCCCATTCTGGGCTGGACGGAGGGGGTAGAAAAGACACAGAAGGGACAGAAATAGAGAAGGTGACACGTTTACTATGGGAGGGTTGATAAAATCTTAACTAGAGCCCCTTACACCCACGCTTTGCGCTGATATCCAGCTGTGTCAGGCTCCCCTCCTGTAGATCTTTTTAGCTTCTGTGAAGCTTCCCATACCCCCATCCCCTCAGACTTCCCTAAAAACTTTCCCTATCCTCCCTTGGGGATGGCAGCGTACGAGCCGCCCCAAGTGCCCTGCTGGGCATTGTTGCCTTCCCTTGGAGGTGGTGTTGACCGCACCGTCTCTGAGGGGAGGCACAGTGCATCCAGCACCCCCTTCCAAGATGGCGCTGGCCAGGCCACTTGGAATCCGTTTTCCCGCCGTGATCCTTCTTTTCCGCCTCTAGTTTCCCGCCAACCCCACCCCTTCCTCAAGGGCCCCGGCAATCAGAATTGTCGCGAGGCTAGTCCCTGTTGTTGGGAGGCGGGGCTGGATACTCCCTATCCTTCTTCTGGCTCCTCCTCTGGTGGGACGGATCGCTGTCGAGGACCTCCCATCAGAGGACCCTCCTTCTTAGGAGACCACTCCCCTCCTTGGGAGGGGTCTCCTTTAGGGGAAGGTGGGGCTGAAACCCCGGACCGGGAACCCGCCATTTTGTCCTCCCCCTAAGATGGCGGCACCCTGGTCCACCCCTTACCGATTCCCTATGCCAATCATGACAATCACTAATAAGGTGATTGTCTGATTCCCCTATCCCACTCCTTAATATACCCTACCCAATGTTCCTTTTTATTTCATTATAAATTCCCCTTACTGCTTTTAATTATTTTTGGAATAATTTATTTGTTGAGTTATATTTTATAGAAAGAATAACCACTCCATTTAAGTAATACACGAGATAGTATGTCCACCATATGAATAAAGAATGAAATTAGACAGACCATGTCGCCGCTCACTGCTTCAACTCTGCCACATGAACTTCATGAAGCTGAATATCACCAGCACCGCGACAAGTCAAGTTTTGAACCGAATCAAGTTATAAATCTCACCGAGTGTTACCCCTGTATTGTAATTGTAATTAATCTGTACTTCTCTAATGTTTTTCAATTTATATTCTTTTAGTAATTTGTAATGTTATTATATAATTTCACTGTATCTTATGTATGAAGTTTACATTATTTGCTTATTGTATTAACTTTCTTTTAATGTTAGAACTCTCCTTCCTTTTGTAAAAAAGAAAGGGGGAGATGTGGTGGCGTGTTTTTTATTTAATTCGATATTTATTTGGTGCCTGTTCATACCCGCCCCCCAAATCTCCTCCTCTCCCCAGTTGTCAATCTTCCCTAGCTCTTCCCTAACCCCCTCCTTACCAAGATGTCAATCTTCCCTTCCCCTGCCCCTTTCCCTAGAATATTCCCTGTCACTCCTCCCGGCCTCCTCCCCTGTTTCCAGAGCCTTCCCTGCCTATTTAGTGAGGCTCAACACCCTATTGGTTACATTGTATTACTCCACTCCCCTGTTTTCCCTGATAGGTTTGTGATATGTTAGTCCTGCCCTAAACTCCTCCCCTGCTATTCCCTTATTGGTTGTTGTTCCTAAACCCCTCCTCCTGAGTTCTTGTATAAAACCTTTGTTCGCCCCCCCGGGGGGTCTTGGGGCTCACTAAATAAATCCATCCTGCGCACCCCCAAGTCCCGTGTCGCCTCCATCTGTCCCCGCGCCAACAACTGGGACTGCAGAGCTTCACAGGGGGATCGGCCGCCCGTTCTCTTCCCTCGCTGCCCAGCATGCCCACGCTCGGGACGTTGTGGTGAGAGGTTGCGGACCGCACCGCAACAACTTGGTTTTCCTCTACGCTGCCAGTTAGCTTCTTTCCACCTCTCTAGCCACCCCCACAGAGCATTGGCTACCATCCATGAATCAGTGTAGAGGTAGAGCTTTGGCCACTTCTCCCTTTCAGCAATGTCTAGGGCCAGTTGAACGGCTTTGAGTTCAGCAAACTGGCTTGATCCACCTTCTCCTTCAGTGGCCTCTGCAACCCGTCGTGTGGGACTCCATACAGCTGCTTTCCACTTCCGATTCATCCCCACGATGCGACAGGAACCATCAGTGAAGAGAGCATAGCGTGTTTCCTCTGCTGGCAGTTAGTTGTATGGTGGAGCTTCTTCAGCCCGTGTCACTGGTTCTTCTTCTTCATCTGCGACACCAAAACTTTCACCTTCGGGCCAATTTGTAATTACTTCCAAAATCCCAGGGCGATTCAGCTTACCAATATGGGCACGCTGCGTGATGAGAGCAATCCACTTGCTCCATGTAGCACTGGTGGCATGGTGGGTGGAGGGAACCTTTCCTCTGAACATCCACCCCAGCACCGGTAGTCGGGGTGCCAGGAGGAGTTGTGCTTCTGTGCCAATCACCTCTGAGGCGGCCTGGACTCCCTCGTAGGCGGCCAAGATTTCCTTCTCTGTTGGGGTGTAGTTGGCTTCAGACCCTCTGTAGCTCCGACTCCAAAATCCCAGTGGTCGGCCCCGAGTCTCATCAGGCACCTTCTGCCAAAGGCTCCAGGACAGAGCCTGTTAGGAAAATAAGGCCTTTTTGTTCATAATATAGAGTTTTTACATCCATAAAATAGAATTTTATTTAGAGTTTTCTCTTGTCTGAATATGTTCTCATTTTGCCAGGCATTCCAGTGAATATCTCTCAAGGACAATTCCGTTACAAACTGTTTTAGGGAGTTGAAACTGATTTAGGGAGTTGATGTTGCTAGGCACCAAAGCACCTAAGCGAATATCTTCCAAGGACAGTTCCGTTACAGACTTAGCAACAACATGTACTCTTGTGGAATGCAAGTAAACGTGCCTGGAAATAACATTTCTTGTTTTGAGAGAATTCCCAGATCACAGGGACAACCTTGAGGAAGACTACTGGCCTTCATCCCACGACCACCAAGAGACAGAAAACGACCACCTAGCAACAGGGTGCACCTGCGCAGAAAAGACACCAGAACGTCACACATCCGGAAGAGAAGACCCAATAAGTTGGGGGGGAACGGGGGACGAAGTGCGGTAGTTGGAATAACTGCTGCCCAGCACGCTGATTTGCTTTCGTTTCCTACCATTAATAAATCTTTTTAATTGGATTAGAAAGCCTATTGTGCTCGTTCATAACAATTTGGTGCCGTGACTCGGATCGGGGATCTGGGGAACCTCTCTCTGAGAGGGGCGCCACGATTCCGCTCCTTTGAGCGGACTCAGACCGGGGTTTCTACCCTCATCCCGACCGACGAACCTAAAAGCCTAGAAAGCGAAAGCAAAAAAAAAAAGGGAAGCGGGCCCAAGGTACCCCTTAAATTTTGTGCACAAAGTCCGGACGAAGACGCAGGACGCGTGAGTATGGAGGGACCCGTCCGGGCAGGGTTCGGGATCCCGGAGTACGGCGAGTGTGTGTGTGAATGAGAGGAGAACCGGCAGCCGGATTCTCCAAGTGAATGTGGACCCTTAGTAGTGCGTTTTCCAGAGCTCACGAGGGCCTGGGCCACGAACCAGGGGAAGCGATTGTGCTGTCGTGAGTGATTGAAGGTACTCCGGAGGACATGGGGCAGGGGAAGAGTAAGAGTAAATCCCCCTCCCCGGTGGGGGTAAAACTTCCCCCAATTCCTAAGGATAGTCCCTTAGGGTTTATGCTGACAAATTGGGAGCACTTTCCAGGAGCACCTGGGAAGGATAAGGCAAAGATGATACACTATTGCATAGAAGTATGGGGAGGACAAGAGATTTCTAAAGGTGTTTTTTGGCCCATCTTTGGGTCCTCAGAGGACTGGGTAAAGCAACTGTTAAATGGTTGGATAAACACTAAACAACCTTCTAACCCTGAGGAGAGTGCCTATGCCCGAGTCTGGACAGAAAAACCGGAGGTGCTCGTGTTTAAACTCTCGGGGGTTTCAGGAGGAAAGAAAAAGAAGGGGCGAGCGGAAGAAGTAATTATTGCACCCCAGCCCTACATTCCCCCTGCGCCGAATGCACCCCCTCCTCCTCCACAATCGGATGAGGAAGAATCAGACTCAGACTCTGATCAACCCTCAGGCTCGCGTGGTCCCCTTACCCGAAGTAAGACGCGAGGCAAACTATTTCCTTTAAGGGAAATGCCTATGGGGGGACCACAGCCGGGGATTGGGTTTATTTCGGTGCCCTTGAGTTCAGGGGATGTTAGAGACTTTAAGAAGGAGATGGGAAATTTGTTAGAAGACCCCCTGGGCGTGGCAGAGCGGGTGGATCAATTTTTAGGTCCTAATATATATACTTGGGAGGAATTACAATCTATACTTAACATTTTATTCATGGTTGAGGAAAAGAACATGATAAGAACTGCTGGAATGCGGGTCTGGGATGCTCAACCTGCACATGCCCAGCAGCGGGCCGATACCAAATGGCCTCTCGAGAATCCCAATTGGAATAACCAGGATCCGGTCCATAGAGCTAACATGCGGGACTTTCGGACCATATTAATTGATGGCATAAAAGTGTCCGTTCCTAGGGGCCAGAATATAAATAAAGCATTTAATGACAGACAAAAGAAGGATGAAACCCCCACTGAATGGTTAGAGAGGTTAAGGAAAAGTTTTCAGCTGTACTCGGGGTTAAACCCGAATGACCCAATGGGACAGGCAATTCTTAAAGTCCAGTTTGTCTCTAAGTCCTGGGATGATATTAGGAGAAAGATACAGAAAATGGATGATTGGCAGGACAGGGGTTTAGCAGAATTATTGCGAGAGGCACAGAAGGTTTATGTCCGAAGAGAGGATGAAAGTCAGAAGAGGCAGGTGAAAATGATGGTTGCTGCGGTGAGGGAAAGCAGGCGGGCGGAGGAAGGACAGAAGAGAGTCACTCGGAATAGGGAGGGTGACAAGGGAAAGGTAGGAGAAAGGGTGTGTTATTATTGTGGTAAGAAGGGACATTTCAAAAAGGAGTGCAGAAGGAGGCTTAAGGACGAGGAGGAGTTCAAAATCGAATAGGGGAGTCAGGGGCTCTACTTTATGGGGACCGGGAAACATCAAAAAGAGCCCTTGATAAAATTGAAGGTGGGTCCCCAGGGCCAGGAAATAGATTTCTTGGTCGATACGGGGGCAGAAAGATCTACTATTCAATTCCTGCCTCAGGGCTGTAATTTATCGAAACAGACAGCCACGGTAATAGGGGCTAAGGGGGAACCATTTGAAGTACAAATTATTAAAGGGGTGATGGTAGAATCGGGAACTAAAATGGGGGTGGGTGATTTCCTATTAGTTCCTGAAGCGGACTACAATTTGTTAGGGAGAGACTTGATTGTTGAATTAGGAATTCAAATTGAAGTAGTAGAGAAAGAGTTAAAGATTAGACTCTGCCCCCTCCGTTTAGAAGACGAAGAGAAAATAAACCCTGAAGTATGGTATAATCCAGGGACCGTGGGCAAATTAAATATAACCCCATTTACAGTAAAAATCAGGAATCCCGAGGTCCCGGTAAGAATAAAACAGTATCCAATTTCACTAGAAGGGAGGAAAGGGTTAAAACCTGAAGTTGAAAGGCTGTTAAACAAAGGACTGCTAGAACCATGTATGTCGCCTTTTAACACCCCGATCCTCCCAGTAAAAAAGGCAGATGGATCCTACCGATTGGTGCATGACCTTAGGGAAATCAATAAGAGAACCGTAGCCCGGTTCCCAGTGGTGGCAAACCCCTATACTCTTTTAAGCAAACTAGGACCTGAGAACGAGTGGTATAGTGTTATAGATCTGAAAGATGCTTTTTGGGCTTGCCCTCTAGACGAGTCTAGTCGAGATTATTTTGCCTTCGAGTGGGAAGACCCCTAAAGCCAGGGAATCTCAGAAAAACGGAAAGCTGGACAAGACAAACGCAGGTTCAAACCAATGTGGTTCATCAAGCGTTTTCCGTTTATTCAAGATAAGGTGGTAGTTTATATAAGCTTCCACATAGTTTACAGAAACAAAGACACTCTAATTGGTAGGCTAACATTGTTTACCTTTTCCTTAAAACGGCCTGCACTGTACACCATAAAACCTATACTAGTTCACCCCCCGTGGTCCCCACAGTACTTTAAGACTATTTTCTACCTGCGCCAGAACCCTGAATTTCTAACTGCGTCAGAGGCTTTGAAGGCCCCACCAGGCCTCAATCTGAGGCCTAGCCTGGAGTAGCTCAACTTTCACAATTCATGCCCTCTTTCTCTCAAAAATGCTGCAACAATTCCCTCTTTTTCTTTTGAGCTACTCAGGCTGGAGTGAAGGCTCAATGAACTAATTTTTGCACACACTGTCTTTGACCCAGCCAGAAAAACCTGAAGAATTGAGCCAGTTATCAAATGAAGTGTCCATTTGGAGAACACTGCGTTTGGCTCGTTGAGTCTTCTGAGGCAATTCGAGAACCTGATGTATGGTGGGAGCAAAAAGCATCAACCTACCGATATAACATGGGCCTCCCCTAGCATTTTGAGGGACTGCTGACCAGGCTCGGTCCCCACAAATGAGGAAGGTTCCTGGGGGCAGTTTTTCCTGCACTACCTCTTGGAGTCGAATTGTTACAATATTCTAAATAGTTGTATTACAATGGTGATCTGGGAGACAATCAAGTGTTGTCATCTGTCAATTTTCCATTTTCTTGAGTTGGTTTGGTAGCATAAGATCCAAATATCAAACAGTAATTTCCTGGGACAGAACCCAAAAGACCAAATTCTTGAAAACTACCATCAGTAAATTTAAGGTTTTGCACAAATGCAACAGCTTGCGCTCCCAGAGTGCTATTTAAACTTATTTGAGCTCAGGTCCAAGTCTTGAACTCTGCCATGGGACCCAACGAGACTCCAAAATTAAACAAGTACGAAATAAAAACATTGAGGCCCACCACATTCTTCTCAGGTTCTTGAATGCCCTGTCTAACATGAAAGAAACAATCTTAATTCTAAACATAAACTATAACTTCTAATAAACTAACTTCTGATAAATCTAACTTCACACTTATGATATTTCAACTTATTTTCTCTGAACTCTACAAAATTAATTTTCATCGGAACAGGATTCATCACGGGATGTTCCAGGCGAACTGTTGTCGTTCACATTGTTATCACTGCGAGTTGATATCTTTTTCATCTATTTTTAAAATTCTGTGTCTGCCTTTTCGTATCAATGCAGCGAGAGCATCTGTCCTGTCAATCACACGACTTCTTGGTTGGATGGGTAAAAACACTCACTCAAGTAGAATTTCTGCTGATCCCCGTTGGGAGCTCCCTCTTTTTCTTTTGCCATTGAAAGACAATGGCAAGATGAACAGAAAAATCACAGGCATTACTAAAACTTATTAAAAACTTAGCAAAAAAAATTCTATAACATCATTAAAAACACACTTAAAAAAAAAAACTCAAAGCCCACGATCTTCTGTGGGTGAAACACAAATCTTTGCACAATCCACTTTTGCTGTGCATCCTCTGATCCACTTGTGGAGAGATCAGTGCCCTCTTGCAATTGAGAAGTTCCACATTCTTCACTGAAATCCATCCAGATTCTGCACCTGTTAAAACACAAACAAACCCAACACCCCCACAGGGACTGGAGGGTCCTCTCTCAATTCTGTTCGCTAAAACTTGCATGAAGAAATGGAAATATCAACATCTTTGTTATAAACATGAAAAACATTAAGAACAAAACAATGCACATAGTAAAGAAACTAACAACAAATAAAAATCAATCAAATAATACACAATCAATATTACATATAAAATCACAGTTACCAAGTGCTACACTATCAAATTGTCATCCCAGAGTCTGCAGCAGCTGAAAAACCTTAAAACAACAGAGATTTGGATAAAACATGTCCGGATCATGTCTCTCCAAACTCCCTTTGAGGCTCAGCTGTCCTGTATGGTCAAATTGTCAAGCCAAAAGGACTTGAATACTTTTTTGATGCAGAAAACATCTGGATCAATCACACCATCCACGTAGAGCCAGAGCCTGGCCAGAGCTCGATCTCTAATTGGAGGATATGTTTAAAGCAAAGGTCTTAAAAATAACAGTTATAAGTGAAAAACCTTATTATTAACAATTTATCAAAACATCAAATAATTGAACCTGTCTAAAATTTGTTTCAAGACAAAAATTCTCTAAATACAACAAACCTTTTCTTCAAAAATCTGAGAATTTGAAGTCTGAAATCTTGAACCAGAACTTGGACTATAAATTTCTAAAAGATGAACTGCAGCTGCATAGAAAATTGAATAAAGAAAACACATGAGTAGTTAAAAAATCAAGCACACAGGATCCTGAAAAATACATCTCACAATCAATCACCTAAAAAAAACCCCCCATAAAACATATGAAAACTGACTGTAAATATTAAAACAACACCTCAATACCTTAACATCTTAATAATATTCTTATCACAAAAATCAGACAACTTACATTATATGATCAACCTATTAACAAGAAATGTTTAAAATAATTTAAAACAATCTTGTCAAGCATTCATATAACATTAGTAACAATCACTACTTATCATTATCCATAAAAACTTGACAATTATTATTTATCTTATTATCTATAAAAACTCAAAAACAGAAATTGTGAACTCAATGCCAACATTCCATCTGACTGACTTTTCTCAAATCTTTGTTTTCAAAGACATTTTTAGCAATTAAATAATTATTAACATTTCTATCCTTTTTGTTTTACAGTTATTTTCATCCACATTGTATTTGAAATAACTTTGATTTGCATAATGTCCATCCCTCTTGGTTTCTTGGAAAACACTCAGTATTGCTATAGTTTT
Source organism: Taeniopygia guttata (assembly GCF_048771995.1). Lineage (NCBI taxonomy): Eukaryota > Metazoa > Chordata > Aves > Passeriformes > Estrildidae > Taeniopygia > Taeniopygia guttata. Next base: position 18,163,602 of record NC_133064.1, read on the forward strand.
TCATTACGTCTTTTGTCTCCTTGTGTTGTTGCTTGATAAAGCAGCTGCAATGATGTGTCCTTGTTGTTCAATTGCATCCTGGATGGTTGCGGTGAATGCCGCAGCTTGGTTGCTCTGTTCTGCGCGTGTGGCTCTGACAAGCATCTCATCGACTGGACAGCCCTGAGGGAGGGTGGCTAGGATGGTTCTGGTGGGTGGGTTAGCATTCTCAAAAGCAAGGGATCGGAATAAATGTTCCTGAACGTCTGGTGGCACGTCAGGTGCATCCTTTAAAGCAGCTGACAGCCTATCAATAAATTGTCCAAATGGTTCAGTGGCTCCTTGCTTTATGGTGGCATAGGATGCTGACTTTTTCTTGTCCGGTACCAAAAGCAAAGCTTGATGAGCCAATTGCTGTGACAATTGCTGTATTTCAATAGGAAAGGTAAGTTGCACCTGATTGGTTGCATATGGTCCCTGCCCAGTCAGCATATCTGGCTGGACTCCAAAAAAGGGGTCTCCCGCATCTGTGTGTTTGTTGGCCTCCTCAACTGCCAACCGTTTCCATTCCCTTTCAAACATGAGGAATTGAGAAGGTGTCAGAAGCAGGGATGCAATGTTAGACGAATCACTAGGACAAAGCACATCTGCTGTGAATATATACTGAATGATGTTCCTGGCTGCTTCTGATCTGATCCCATAAGTGGTGACTGTCTGCTTAGCTGACTGGAGGATTTTCCAGTCATGGGGCTCCCAGATGGCATTCCCATTAGACACTATGACAGGACAAGCCAGGGAGCTGGCAGCTTTCCAGTCACCGTCTAAAAGAGCATCTTTCACAACTGACGCCCATCGGGACTGCAATGGATTTTTTAAAACTGCTGGCGATGCCAATTGCTGGCCAGTGGAAGGTTCCACTGCTTGAACCTGACGACTCGAAAGGGTGGCAAGGCGGGCTATTTTTTTCTGTAACGTATTTGGTCTTTGTATCTTGTTCTGTGATCGCGTGTCCCTGCTGCAATTGACAACCGGAAAGTCTGGCTCTGAGTCGTCAGAATCTGAACTCGGTGGGAGTGGGCAGTGCCGCGCCACGGTGGTGGGGTGGGAACTGGCATTTTCGGGGCTCTGCTCTGGTGTTGTTTGGGTGGCTACTTCTGCCACTCCGCTAGCATTGGGGTGTCCAGCCCCTCCAAACCGCGCCAGGCTGCTGGCCGCGGCCGCCGCCGCCGGCGGGTATCGGCGAGCCGCTCCTCTGCGTTTGCACGCACCGGAGGCAGCCGCCGCCGCTGCCACTGCGGTGGGGCGCGGGGCCAGCGCCGCCTCGCTCCCGTCTCCGCCCTGGTCTCTGCCTTGATCTCCGCCCCCGAGTTCTTCCTCCTGACTCAGCCCTGTTTCGTCACCAACTCCGCCTGCCTCCTCAGGTGTCTCCCCGCCTCCCAAGGGACCCGGGAGGGTCACTTCCTGGTCTGCCGCATTTCGCGGAACCGCTGAGCTGTTAACATCCGCTGCTCGTGAGCAGACTTCCGCTCCGGGCGCAGCCGCATCCCCGCTCCGTCTCGCGCCGGCCGGCCCCGCGCTGCCCAGCTCAGTGCCGCCCTCCAAACGAGCGACAACATCTCTGACAGAGGGGCTGACTGGGGCTTTCTGCCCGCGCACTGGCCGCATATTACAAACATTAAAGAATTTTTCAACCCGCGATGGCTTTCGCGTTTCTATTTGTTCTGCTGTGGACTGCTCAAATACTCGAATGGCAGCTTCCGCTGCCTCTTTCTCCGCGGCCATGCTTTGTAAGGTATGTGAAACTTTCTTCCAAACACCTCCAAGCTCTAATAGTGTTTTCTTGTCCTTTTTGCCCTCTATCACTGCATCCCAAAGCAGCTGCCCTAGCTCTCGCCATTCGGTTTCACTAAAAAGCAGGGAAGGTTTTTGCAGCTTGCCTTTGCTTCTTGCCCAAAGGACCAATTGTTCTAAATCGGCTTCTTTAACTTTTTCAGCTCTCTTTGAGAGAATATGAAAGAGCAGCCGCACTGAAGCCTGTAAATCTCCATCCATGGTGAACTTTCACCCTCTCTCTGTCTCCGCGGCTTACCTCACCTCCGCGGGCTGCTCCGCTCTCGCTTTTCTTCGGCAAGGCAGCAGCTCCCGCTCCAGCTCCCCGGCCTCGGCCACGTCCACCCCCGCCGTTCGGGTCCTTTGTGAACGCCGAGGTCTTCCCACTGCTCCAACGGACTCTCGCCAGCAAACAACAATGCGAAGAGTTTTTTTCCTCCCGTTGGGAAACGGCCCAATTCGGAGTTTGGAGACTTCTGCTCCGTTCCACCTGATCCCCGTTCACAAAAGGTGAATTTGGGATCCCGGTCCCGTCACCATGAGGCGATTTGGACCTGAATTCCTGTCACGCGACTCAAACCTGACTGCCCGTTACTCTAAAAGTAATTTGGCAGCCTTTTCGGAGCCTCCTGAGTCCCTGGTCCGGGCGCCACTTAAAGCCAGGGAATCTCAGAAAAACGGAAAGCTGGACAAGACAAACGCAGGTTCAAACCAATGTGGTTCATCAAGCGTTTTCCGTTTATTCAAGATAAGGTGGTAGTTTATATAAGCTTCCACATAGTTTACAGAAACAAAGACACTCTAATTGGTAGGCTAACATTGTTTACCTTTTCCTTAAAACGGCCTGCACTGTACACCATAAAACCTATACTAGTTCACCCCCCGTGGTCCCCACAGTACTTTAAGACTATTTTCTACCTGCGCCACAACCCTGAATTTTTAACTGCGTCAGAGGCTTTGAAGGCCCCACCAGGCCTCAATCTGAGGCCTAGCCTGGAGTAGCTCAACTTTCACAATTCATGCCCTCTTTCTCTCAAAAATGCTGCAACAGACCCCGATACAGGAAGGCGGCAGCAACTTCGGTGGACTGTGTTACCCCAAGGGTTTACCGAATCCCCCAATTTATTCGGGCAAGCCCTAGAACAAGTTGTGGATGACTTGTTAATAGCAGGGAATGAAGAAGACAAAGTCCGGGAGGAGAGTATCAAGTTATTAAATTACTTAGGATCAAAGGGGTTAAAAGTCTCCAAAGCGAAGTTACAATTTGTAGAAGAGGAAGTTAAATACCTGGGACATTATTTGAAAAAGGGAGAAAAGAGGATTGACCCAGACCGGGTGCAAGCAATTCTGTCTCTCCCTCTACCACAAAATAAACTACAAATTCGTCAAGTATTAGGACTTACGGGATATTGTAGACAGTGGATTGAAAACTATAATGGGAAAGCAAGATTTTTATATCACAAACTTACCCAGGATGGTCACCTTAAGTGGACAGAAGAAGAAAGATCTAAATTTCAAGAATTAAAAGAGACTTTAGTCCACGCTCCAGTCTTGAGACTCCCGGACCTAAAAAGACCCTTCTTTTTATTCGTTAATACCACAGATGGGGTAACGTACGGGGTACTTACTCAGGATTGGGCAGGGAAAAAGAAACCTATTGCCTATCTATCTAAAATCTTAGACCCCGTGAGTAGGGGATGGCCTAGCTGTCTGCAAATAATTGCAGGGTGTGCAGCACTAGTAGAAGAGTCACGGAAAATCACTTTTAATGCTACTTTAAAAGTATTAACTCCACATAACATACGGAGTGTGATGCAACAGAAAGCAGATAAATGGATATCTGATGCCAGGCTCCTGAAATATGAAGGGATTTTATTAGAAACCCCTAATTTTACCTTAGAAACCACCACTCTGCAAAATCCAGCCTCCTTCCTTTTCGGAGAGCCCGAAACTGAATCACTGATGCACGACTGTGTAATCACTATAGAAGAACAAACTAAAATTAGACCTGACCTAGAAGAAGAGGAATTAGAAACTGGAGAGAAATTGTTTGTTGATGGATCATCCAGAGTAGTCGAGGGTCAAAGAAGATCAAGATATGCCATAGTGGGGGGGCCTGACCTAGAAGTAATCGAATCTGGAGCCCTAGACAAAACATGGTCAGCCCAAGCCTGCGAGATATACGCTATCCTAAGAGCCTTGGAGCTATTAGAAGGAAAAGAGGGGACCATCTATACAGATTCTAAATATGGGTACGGGGTGGTACACACTTTTGGGAAATTATGGGAAGAAAGGGGCCTCGTGAACTCACAGGGAAGGGACTTAATACATCAGAAACTAATAGTAGCCCTCCTGAGGGCTTTGAGAGGCCCTACAAGGATAGTGGTGGTCCATTTAAAAGGGCATCAACGGGGAATGGATTACCGGAGTAGGGGTAACAATGCGGCAGATTATGAGGCAAAGAAAGCTGCAATTATTAAAACACTAACTTTAAGTGAGGGAGTTAGGAAAGACCTTGTGGATACCCCAAAAGACCCTGAGTCGACTACCCAGGATAAGCTGATATTTACAATAGAAGAACAGGAGAAGCTTACAAAATTAGGAATAAAAGAGGAATCAGGGAAATGGCTGTTAAAGGATGGGAGGGAAGTTTTACCTAGAGCCATAGCCCAGCGGATACTCAGTAAATTACACCAGAGAACACATTGGGGTGCTCAAGGACTGGTGGATCACTTTGCCACCCATTACATGACGGTGGGCCTACATGACTTAGCGAAAGGGATTACTAGGAGTTGTCCAACCTGTCTACGGGTAAACAGAAAAAATCTAAGGAAACTGCCCCTGGGTGGGAGGCCAGTGGCAAAGAAGCCCTTTACAAATCTGCAAGTAGACTTTACTGAGCTCCCCAAGGTAGGGAGACTAAAATATCTTTTGGTTATTGTGGATCATTTAACACATTATGTGGAAGCAATCCCCACTGCCAGGGAGACAGCTCGGACAGTAACAAAAGCCTTGCTGGAAGAAGTAATACCTAGATATGGGGTCCCAGAGACGATAGACTCTGATAAAGGCCCCCATTTTACTTCAAAAATAACACAGATGCTAGCAGAAGCTCTGGGCATAAGATGGGAACAACATACTCCCTGGCATCCACAGAGTTCGGGGAGGGTAGAAAGAATGAATGGAGAAATTAAGAAACAACTCACCAAATTAGTACTAGAAACTAAACTATCCTGGATAAAATGTCTGCCGTTGGCATTATTAAATGTTTGAACTCAGCCACGAGCTGATATAGGACTGTCTCCATTTGAAATGTTGTATGGGATGCCCTATTCCCTAGAAAAAGTTCAAACTAATCCTAACATTACTGATCAAAGTATTAATAAATATTTAACCACTTTAATGAAATATAAAAAACAGTTATGGGAAAAGGGGATGTGGGCCCAAAGACCACCCCTAGATCTTATGTTACACCAGGTACAACCCGGCGACTGGGTCCTCATCCGAAGCTGGAAGGAAGATTCAATCACCCCAAAGTGGGACGGACCATATCTGGTTTTAATCACCACTGACTCCGCAGTCCGCACAGCAGAGAAGGGATGGACTCATGCTAGCAGAATAAAGGGGCCGGTGGATCCAACTCGATTCCATACAGCTTCCAGGGAAACGAGCTGGAAAATTGACGGGAAGCCAGGGGATTTAAAGTTAACAGTAAAAAGGACTTACAAATAATTTTCATGAACACTATCAACTCTAAGGACATTTGGGTTGGAGATAACTGGGGACTGCAAGTACAACTGGTTGGAGAAACAAAACCCCCAGGATACTGTAAACGTCTAGAGGATTCAGCCCAGCAGCCCTTTTATCGGTTCATCCGACTTGAAAAAGAGCAGAAACCTTGGGAAGGGGAGGGCCATGCTGAACATCAAAGTATTAGAGTAAAGTGTAGCTGGTTAGATTGTCATTGTTACCCTTTTGCCTGTTTTTCCTGCAAAATCTGTAAAGGATTGTGGTGGGCTCACTGCAGAAAGGGGAGAGCTCCAAAAAGTGTATGTCAACGCTGCTGGCTGGAGCAGCGCAAATTGACATCTGAAGTACTAAATTACAAGGTTGCCACTCGGGAATTGACTAAAGGATCCCCTGAGTGGTGGGAGATTTTCGTAAAAGGAATAAACCCTGAATTCCACTGTTACCATTCCAATGAACCCCTGGGTCCATTCCTCACGGATATAGTCCAGGTCAAGTGTCGCAAATTAGTCAAAAGGCTCAGGTGCGACACCCCACAGTTGAATGCGAAAAACTGGAACTCCCGGAGGTCAAAGTGGGAGAGAGGGAACAATCCCACCCCTGAAGAATATCTCTGCTGTCGAGAAGATGGCTTACCCTGTAACTTGTAGCAACCAAGTTGACAGGCGAGACAGAGAGGTAGGTAGTGGGGATGAGGGGCCCTCCCAAACCTTGAAAAAGAACGTAAATCATCATGGGTATGAAAATGGTAACAACGGAAGGAGGGAAAATGGGAATGTAAAACTGAGCATGATAAATAACATCCTCCCCTGCAGTGCGTATCACTCAATCCTATGGGTTTTTATGTTTGTATGGCTTCCCCTCCAGAGTGCCACAGTTAATATACATGAACCCTTTAAATGGACCTTAAGCAGATGGGAGGATCACGATACCCGTCATATTTTACAGACAATAACGGGACCTGGAGCACCGAGCTTTAAAATTGGGATTTGTGATCTAACTCGAAGTTTAAAATGCGGGCAGCTGTTAAATTTAACAAGCTTCTATATGTGCCCTGCTTCGAACCCAGGGAAGCAATACTGTAATTACCCTAGACATTATTACTGCGCCTATTGGGGCTGTGAAACAATAGCATCAGCGTGGGCTCCGGGTGGAGGATTAGACAAATATTTAAAAGTAGGGCATGGACCAGCAGGGTGTAAACGACCACGAGAGTGGCCTTGGACTGGGAAAAACTTACTTGGGAACTGCACCTTTCTTTACCTAAATGTCACTCAACCAAGTGATTCTGGATGGTTAATAGGCAAAACATGGGGGGTTAGGCATTGGATAGAAGGACATGATCCAGGAAATCTGATACAAATAAAAAAGGAGGTAGCTCCACATGACCCTAGTCCTATAGGCCCAAATCCAGTAATAAGCAATGACTTAAAGGAGAGTAATAAAACCAGAGATAATGTTATAAAATCAAACAAAAGTAATCAAGAACCTCAGATATTAGTGCAGAAGTATACAACCTTATGGAAAATTATGCAAGCTACTTTTGGAGTTTTGAATCATACTTATCCTAACTTAACCAAGGGATGTTGGCTTTGCTATATGATAAATCTGTTGCAGCATTTTTGAGAGAAAGAGGGCATGAATTGTGAAAGTTGAGCTACTCCAGGCTAGGCCTCAGATTGAGGCCTGGTGGGGCCTTCAGGCCTCTGACGCAGTTAGAAATTCAGAGTTTGTGGCGCAGATAGAAAATAGTCTTAAGGTATTGTGGGGACCACGGGGTGTGAACTAGTATAGGTTTTATGGTGTACAGTGTAGGCCGTTTTAAGGAAAAGGTAAACAATGTTAGCCTACCAATCAGAGTGTCTTTGTTTCTGTAAACTATGTAGAAGCTTATATAAACTACCGTCTGATTTTGAATAAACGGAGAACGTTGCATTAATCATATTGATTGGATGTGCGTTTGTCTTGTCCAGTTTCCCGTTTTCCTGAGGTTCCCTGGCTTTAAGTGGCGCCCGCACAGGGACTCAGGAGGCTCCGAAAAGGCTGCCAAATTACTTTTAGAGTAACGGGGAGTCGGGTTTTGAGTCTCGCGACAGAAATTTAGGTCCAAATCGCCTCATGGTGACGGGACCGGGATCCCAAATTCACTTTTTGTGAACGGGGATCAAGTGGGACGGAGCAGAAGTCTCCAAACTCCGAATTGGGCCGTTCCCAACGGGAGGAAAAAGACTCTTCGCATTGTTGTTTGTTTGCGAGAGTCCGTGGAGCAGTGGGAAGACCTCGGCGTTCACAAGAGACCCGAACGGCGGGGGTGGACGTGGCCGAGGCCGGGGAGCTGCCTTGCCGAAGAAAAGCGAGAGCGGAGCAGCCCGCGGAGGTGAGGTAAGCCGCGGAGACAGAGAGAGGGTGAAAGGTTCACCATGGATGGAGAATTACAGGCTTCAGTGCGGCTGCTCTTTCATATTCTCTCAAAGAGAGCTGAAAAAGTTAAAGAAGCCGATTTAGAACAGTTGGTCCTTTGGGCAAGAAGCAAAGGCAAGCTGCAAAAACCTTTCCTGATTTTTAGTGAAACCGAATGGCAAGAGCTGGGGCAGCTGCCTTGGGATGCGGTCATAGAGGGCAAAAAGGACAAGAAAACACTATTAGAGCTTGGAGGTGTTTGGAAGAAAGTTTCACATACCTTGCAGAGCCTGGCCGCGGACAAAAGAGCAGCGGAAGCTGCCATTCAAGCATTTGAGCAGTCCACGTCTGAACAGATAGAAGCGCGAAAGCCATCTCGGGTTGAAAAATTTTTTAATGTTTGTAATATGCGGCCAGTGCGAGGGCAGAAAGCTCCAGTCAGCCCCTCTGTCAGAGATGTTGTTGCTCGTTTGGAGGGAAACGCAGAGCCGGGCGGCGCGAGGCCGGCCGGCGCGAGACAAAGCAGGGATGTGGCTGCGCCCGGAGCGGAAGTGTGCTCGCGAGCAGCGGATGTTAACAGCTCAGCGGTTCCGCGAAATGCGGCAGACCAGGAAGTGGCCCTCCCGGGTCCCTCGGGAGGCGGGGAGACACCTGAGGAGGCAGGCGGAGCTGGTGACAAAACAGGGCTGAGTCAGGAGGAGGAACTCAGGGGCGGAGATCAAGGCAGAGACCAGGGCAGAGACGGGAGCGAGGCGGCGCCGGCCCCGCGCCCCCCCGCAGCGGCGGCGGTGGCGGCTGCCACCGGTGCGTTCAAACGCAGAGGAGCGGCTCGCCGATACCCGCCGGCGGCGGCGGCCGCGGCCAGCAGCCTGGCGCGGTTTGCAGGGGCTGGGCACCCCAATGCTAGCGGAATGGCAGAAGTAGCCACCCAGACAACACCAGAGCAGAGCCCCGAAGATGCCAGTTCCCATCCCACCACGGTAGCGCTGCGCAGCCCACTCCCATTGAGCTCAGATTCTGATGACTCAGAACCGGACCTCTCTGTTGTCAGTTGCAGCAGGGACACGCGATCACAGAACAAGATACAAAGACCAAATACGTTACAGAAAAAAAAAACCCGCCTTGCCACCCTCTCAAATCGTCAGGCTCCACCAGTGGAACCTTCCACTGGCCAGCAATTGGCATCGCCAGCAGTTTTAAAAAAATCCCTTGCAGTCCCGATGGGCGTCAGTTGTGAAAGATGCTCTTTTAGACGGTGACTGGAAAGCTGCCAGCTCCCTGGCTTGTCCTGTTATAGTGTCTAATGGGAATGCCATCTGGGAGCCCCATGACTGGAAAATCCTACAATCAGCTAAGCAGACAGTCACCGCTTATGGGATCAGATCAGAAGCAGCCAGGAACATCATTCAGTATATATTCACAGCAGATGTGCTTTGTCCTGGTGATTCATCTAACATTGCATCCCTGCTTCTGACACCTTCTCAATTCCTCATGTTTGAAAGGGAATGGAAGCGGTTGGCAATTGAAGAGGCCAACAAACACACAGATGTGGGAGACCCCTTTTTTGGAGTCCAGCCAGATATGCTGACTGGGCAGGGACCATATGCAACCAATCAGGTGCAACTTACCTTTCCTGTTGAAATACACAAATTGTCACAGCAATTGGCCCATCAAGCTTTGCCTTTGGTACCAGACAAGAAAAAGTCAGCATCCTATGCCACCATAAAGCAAGGAGCCACTGAACCATTTGGACAATTTATTGATAGGCTGTCAGCTGCTTTAAAGGATGCACCTGACGTGCCACCAGACGTTCAGGAACATTTATTCCGATCCCTTGCTTTTGAGAATGCTAACCCACCCACCAGAACCATCCTAGCCACCCTTCCTCAGGGCTGTCCAGTCGATGAGATGCTTGTCAGAGCCACACGCGCAGAACAGAGCAACCAAGCTGCGGCATTCACCGCAACCATCCAGGACGCAATTGAACAACAAGGACACATCATTGCAGCTGCTTTATCAAGCAACAACACAAGGAGACAAAAGACGTAATGAAAAAGTATAGCAATACTGAGTGTTTTCCATGATGCCAAGAGGGATGGACATTATGCAAATCAAAGTTATTTCAAATACAATGTGGATGAAAATTACTGAAAAAAAAAAAAAAAAAAAGGATAGAAATGTTAATAATTATTTAATTGCTAAAAATGTCTTTGAAAACAAAGATTTGAGAAAAGTCAGTCAGATGGAATGTTGGCATTGAGTTCACAATTTCTGTTTTTGAGTTTTTATAGATAATAAGATAAATAATAATTGTCAAGTTTTTATAGGTAATGATAAGTAGTGATTGTTACTAATGTTATATGAATGCTTTGACAAGATTGTTTTAAACTATTTTAAACATTTCTTGTTAATAGGTTGATCATATAATGTAAGTTGTCTGATTTTTGTGATAAGAATTATTATTAGGATGTTAAGGTATTGAGGTGTTGCTTTAATATTTACCGTCAGTTTTCATATGTTTTATGGGTTTTTTAAGTGATTGATTGTAAGATGTATTTTTCAGGATCCTGTGTGTTTGATTTTTTAACTACTCATGTGTTTTCTTTATTCAATTTTCTATGCAGCTGCAGTTCATCTTTTAAAAATTTATAGTCCAAGTTCTGGTTCAAGATTTCAGACTTCAAATTCTCAGATTTTTGAAGAAAAGGTTTGTTGTATTTAGAGAATTTTTGTCTTGAAACAAATTTTAGACAGGTTCAATCATTTGATGTTTTGATAAATTTTTAATAATAAGGTTTTTCACTTATAACTGTTATTTTTAAGACTTTTGTTTTAAACATATCCTCCAATTAGAGTTCGAGCTCTGGCCAGGCTCTGACTCTACGTGGATGGTGTGATTGATCCAGATGTTTTCTGCATCAAAAAAGTATTCAAGTCCTTTTGGCTTGACAATTTGACCATACAGGACAGCTGAGCCTCAAAAGGAGGTTTTGGAGAGACATGATCCGGACATGTTTTATCCAAATCTCTGTTGTTTTAAGGTTTTTCAGCTGCTGCAGACTCTGGGATGACAATTTGATAGTGTAGCACTTGGTAACTGTGATTTTATATGTAATATTAATTGTGTATTATCTAATTAATTTTTATTTGTTGTTAGTTTCTTTACTATATGCATTGTTTTGTTCTTAATGTTTTTCATGTTTATAACAAAGATGTTGATATTTCCATTTCTTCATGCAAGTTTTAGGGAACAGAATTGAGAGAGGACCCTCCAGTCCCTGTGGGGGTGTTGGGTTTGTTTGTGTTTTAACAGGTGCAGAATCTAGATGGATTTCAGTGAAGAATGTGGAACTTATCAATTGCAAGAGGGCACTGATCTCTCCACAAGTGGATCAGAGGATGCACAGCAAAAGTGGATTGTGCAAAGATTTGTGTTTCACCCACAGAAGATCGTGGGCTTTGAGTTTTTTTTATAAGTGTGTTTTTAATGATGTTATAGAAATTTTTTTGCTAAGTTTTTAATAAGTTTTAGTAATGCCTGTGATTTTTCTGTTCATCTTGCCATTGTCTTTCAATGGCAAAAGAAAAAGAGGGAGGTCCCAACGTGGATCAACAGAAATTCTACTTGAGTGAGTGTTTTTACCCGTCCAACCAAGACGTCTGGGCAGGACAGATGCTCTCGCTGCATTGATACGAAAAGGCAGAAACAGAATTTTAAAAACAGATGAAAAAGATATCAACCCGCAGTGATAACAACGTGAACAACAACAGTTTGCCTGGAACATCCCTGATGAATCCAGTTCTGATGAAAATTAATTTTGTAGAGTACAGAAAAATAAGTTGAAATATCATAAGTGTGAAGTTAGATTTATCAGAAGTTAGTTTATTAGAAGTTATAGTTTATGTTTAAAATTAAGATTGTTTCTTTCATGTTAGCTGGGTCAAAGGGTATTGCACTTTTTTTTTATCTTTATAGTTATTTAAATTGTTATACCGTGTTTTTTACAGTGTGTGCAAAAATTTAGTTCATTGCGCCTTCACTCCAGCCTGAGTAGCTCAAAAGAAAAAGAGGGAATTGTTGCAGCATTTTTGAGAGAAAGAGGGCATGAATTGTGAAAGTTGAGCTACTCCAGGCTAGGCCTCAGATTGAGGCCTGGTGGGGCCTTCAGGCCTCTGACGCAGTTAGAAATTCAGAGTTTGTGGCGCAGATAGAAAATAGTCTTAAGGTATTGTGGGGACCACGGGGTGTGAACTAGTATAGGTTTTATGGTGTACAGTGTAGGCCGTTTTAAGGAAAAGGTAAACAATGTTAGCCTACCAATCAGAGTGTCTTTGTTTCTGTAAACTATGTAGAAGCTTATATAAACTACCGTCTGATTTTGAATAAACGGAGAACGTTGCATTAATCATATTGATTGGATGTGCGTTTGTCTTGTCCAGTTTCCCGTTTTCCTGAGGTTCCCTGGCTTTATAAATCCACCCTTTTATGAAGCTATTGGGATTACATCTGAGGCAAGAGACATAAATGGTACAAATCCAAAGGAGTGTCTCTGGAGAAAGGGAAGAGATAGTGTTTCAGGTATTACACTGTCCCAGGTTAGTGGACAAGGAAGGTGTGTAGGGAAGGTTCCAGCAAATATGCGACACCTCTGCAACACAACAATGAGCATTAGCAAAACAGACAAGCCTTCTGATTGGCTTATGCCAGCAGTCAATACTAAATGGGTATGTCAACAACTTAGAGTTACACCCTGCCTATCGATAAAAGCCTTTAATAATTCAGACTTCTGCATTCAAGTTCTAATAATCCCCAGAATCGTATACCATCCAAAAGAATACGTACTAGAACATCAGATGACCCCTGAACACTACCGGGCTAAAAGGGAACCACTTACAACACTAACAGTAGCAATTTTGCTCAGCATAGGAGGAGCAGGAGTAGGAACAGGGGTTGCCTCCTTAGTAAGTCAAAACCAGGGTATGAAAGCTCTGCGCACATCTGTAGATGAAGATCTGAGTAGAACAGATAAAGCCATGAGTGAACTAGTTAAATCAGTGAAATCCCTTTCTGAGGTAGTCCTCCAAAACCGAAGGGGATTAGATTTGTTATTCTTACAGCAAGGGGGGCTGTGTGTTGCTTTGCAGGAAGAATGCTGCACTTATGTAGATCACACGGGTATTGTAAAAGACACGATGGCTGAATTACGCAAACAAATAGAACAACGAAAAAGAGAAAGAGAATCCCAGCAGAGTTGGTATGAATCCTGGCTCACCTATTCTCCCTGGCTAACCACTCTATTATCCACCCTTGCAGGACCAGTAATTTTCCTAATTCTAATACTTACTTTTGGGCCATGTATTCTTAACAAGCTTATTACAATAGTGAAAAATAGGTTAGAAGCTGCACATTTAATGATGGTAAGATCAAAGTACGAGCCACTTAGCGGAGTAGAAACTGAAGATTATTTAGAATTAAGCAAAAGGGAATTAGAGCGCTTTAGTGAACAAAAAGAGGGTTAAAATAAAAAGGGGGGATATTGTTAGGAAAATAAGGCCTTTTTGTTCATAATATAGAGTTTTTACATCCATAAAATAGAATTTTATTTAGAGTTTTCACTTGTCTGAATATGTTCTCATTTTGCCAGGCATTCCAGTGAATATCTCTCAAGGACAATTCCGTTACAAACTGTTTTAGGGAGTTGAAACTGATTTAGGGAGTTGATGTTGCTAGGCACCAAAGCACCTAAGCGAATATCTTCCAAGGACAGTTCCGTTACAGACTTAGCAACAACATGTACTCTTGTGGAATGCAAGTAAACGTGCCTGGAAATAACATTTCTTGTTTTGAGAGAATTCCCAGATCACAGGGACAACCTTGAGGAAGACTACTGGCCTTCATCCCACGACCACCAAGAGACAGAAAACGACCACCTAGCAACAGGGTGCACCTGCGCAGAAAAGACACAAGAACGTCACACATCCGGAAGAGAAGACCCAATAAGTTGGGGGGGAACGGGGGACGAAGTGCGGTAGTTGGAATAACTGCTGCCCAGCGCGCTGATTTGCTTTCGTTTCCTACCATTAATAAATCTTTTTAATTGGATTAGAAAGCCTATTGTGCTCGTTCATAACACCATGGTTCCCGGCTGCAGAGTAGAGCACGTTCTTCACATCTGGTCCTGTCCTGACTGGGCCAAGGGATGCTGCATGAGCAATTTCCTGCTTTATCTGGGCGAAAGCTTGCTGCTGCTCAGGGCCCCAGCAGAAATCATTCTTCTTGCGGGTGACCAGGGAGAGGGGACTCACGATCTGACTGTACTCAGGAATGTGCATTCTCCAAAAACCGATGGCGCCTAAGAAAGCTTGTGTCTCTTTCTTGCTGGTTGGTGGGGACATGGCTGTGATCTTGTTGATGACATCTGTAGGAATCTGACGCCGTCCATCTTGCCACTTCACTCCCAAGAACTGGATCTCTCGAGCAGGTCCCTTCACTTTACTCTTCTTGATGGCGAAACCAGCTTCCAGGAGGATTCGGATGATTTTCTCTCCTTTCTCAAACACTTCTGCTGCTGTGTTCCCCCACACAATGATATCATCAATATACTGTAGATGTTCTGGAGCCTCACCCTTTTCTAGTGCAGTCTGGATCAGTCCATGGCAGATGGTAGGACTGTGCTTCCACCCCTGGGGCAGTCGGTTCCAGGTATACTGCACTCCCCTCCATGTAAAGGCAAACTGAGGCCTGCATTCTGCTGCCAGAGGAATGGAGAAAAATGCATTAGCAATATTAATAGTGGCGTACCACTTCGCTGCCTTGGACTCCAGCTCGTACTGGAGTTCCAGCATGTCTGGCACAGCAGCGCTCAGTGGTGGAGTCACTTCATTCAATGCACGGTAATCCACAGTCAATCTCCATTCTCCTTCAGATTTACGCACAGGCCAAATGGGGCTGTTGAAGGGTGAGTGGGTTTTGCTGACCACCCCTTGGCTCTCCAGCTCTCGGATCATCTTATGGATGGGAACCACAGCATCTCGAGTTGTTCTGTACTGTCGACGATGCACTGTTGAAGTGGCAACTGGTACCTTTTGTTTTTCTCCCTTCAAAAGTCCTACTGTAGTTGGATTCTCAGACAGTCCAGGCAAGGTGTTCAGTTGCTGGATGCCCTCTGTCGCTACAGCTGCTATCCCAAATGCCCACCTGAGTCCCTTTGGGTCTTTAAAATACTCCCTTCGAAGGTAATCTATGCCCAAAATACATGGGGCCTCTGGGCCAGTCACAATAGGGTGTTTCTTCCACTCATTTCCTGTCAGACTTACATCAGCTTCCACCACGGTAAAGTCCTGTGATCCACCTGTCACACCGGCGATAGAGACAGATTCTGCCCCTACGTGTCTCGATGGAATTAACGTGCATTGTGCACCAGTATCAACCAAAGTCTTATATCTTTGTGGTTCCGATGTGCCAGGCCAGCGAATCCACACAGTCCAGAAAACACGGTTTTCCCTCGCCTCTACCTGGCTAGAGGCAGGGCCCCTCTAAGCCTGGTTATCCTTCTTGCCTTGGGCGTATGTCTTAGAGGTTCCTTCAAGGGGATCAGACATGTCATCATCATCAATCCTGGCAGTTTGGCTACGGGCAACTGGAGCTGCTCTCCTTTTGGTGGCACTTCCTCTCTGAGTCTTACCTTCCTTCAATTCATGCACCCGTTGTGCCAGAGCACCAGTAGGTTTTCCGTCCCATTTCCTCATGTTTTCTCCGCAATCGCGCAGGAAGAACCACAGCTCAGTTCGTGGGTTGTACCTTCTCTCACCATCTGAGGAACGTCTGCGTTGGATACCAGAACCTCTGATCTGTACTGCTGAGATTTGGAGAAGGTCCTCCTTTATCTCCTCCCTGGGTCTCTTATGATTCTCCTCTATCTTATCTTCTAATTTCTGCAGACGTGTTTCCACTGCTGCAATTCTGGCATGGGTTGGGCCATGTACAGCATCTGCATATGCTCGGAGTTTCCTTGCCATTTCGAGCACGGTCTCATCCCTCTCATCTTGCTTCATTATTGCTAAGGCAGAAGCGTAGTCATGTGGCCCAAGCCGTACAAGTTTTCGCCACATCACAGATGTACATGGTACCAAGTCTGGATTCCTAGTTGTTATTTCATCTGAGAAGATAATCTCTGCCACTGCCATTTCTCTCAGACGTTGGATCCCTTGTTCTGTAGTCTTCCACTGGGTCTGCTGCATATAAAGATCATCTGCACACAGGTATCTTTGTGCTACACTTTCCAGAACCCGTGCCCAGAGGCTGTGAGGGTTAGCCCCCCTCATCATTCCTTGGTCAATGACAGGATCATGTGATAGGGATCCCAAATGTCTCGCTTCACTACCATCCAGAACTGTAGCCTCGCCTGCAGCATCCCAAAGATGGACCAACCGACTAATTACAGACTCATCAGGTCATCGGGTATAATCCTTCCTCAGGCCACGAAGGTCCTTTAGGGAAAAGGACTCAGTATTGGCCTCTGATCTTGTACCATTTGCTTTGACTTCTGATTTTATGTCAGCAGGCATTGAGGGTCCCTCTCCTGCATTATCATCATCATCGTCATCATCCACTGGTCGATTGGTCTTTTCTGTGCGCTTCCCACTTCTTGTGCTAGTAGCAACAGCCATTGGTTGAGGCTTGGCTGCTGAGAAGAAGAAGAATTCTCCAGGACGTCTGCATCAGGACGAAGTCAAAACCAAGGAAAGTGGTCTTGGAACACCTGCCATAAGCATGCCAGCAGTGATCTGAAAGGGCAGACAGCTGCCGTCACCGTCCTCTTGCAGTCCCAAGGCTGCGCACACAAGCCGGCTTCCTTCTTGGCCTTTCAGAAGCCAACCGCTCTCTCGGTCTCCCGGAGGCAAAGAAGCGGCCAGTACTTGCACCACTGGCGTGAACCGCTGTTGTAGGCTGCAAAGCGCGGCTTCGGCGGAAAGACGCCGGGAACCAGCACATCCCTCTGGCAGCTGCGGACAGCCTGAGCCTACATCTCTAGTGGACTGCGTCATAGCGCAAAGCTTTTCCAGCATGTCTCGCAGGGAGAAAGCTTGCCAGCACAGTGAACGTATCCCGCTCTTGCCCAGAAACATGGATTTGCTGAACACTCCAAAAACACTGCTCTTTACTAGCCGATGTTCAAACTGCTGTCAGATGTCTGTGCTCTCTGTTTTCCGGTGCCCAGTTCGTTGCAGTAGAATGCAGAGCCCACCCTGGCATTCAGTTCACAGTAAGGACAATTGCAAAAAACCAGCTGCGGCTCACTCTTAAACTCAAGGCGCTGTCTATGTCCTTGCTTCCCGACAAACTGAGCGCAGCCCTTCTTTTCTGCAGCTGCCATTAAGTTCTCTGCATCTCAGAAGATCACGGCACGAACAAGACTTCTCCCGGCTGTCTGCATCAGGACGAAGTCAAAACCCAGGAAAGTGGTCCTGGAACACCTGCCATAAGCATGCCAGCAGTGAATTGAAAGGGCAGGCTGCTGCAGCCACCGACCTCTAGCAAACACAAGGCTGCGAAAACAGTCCAGCTTCGTTCTTAGCCTCTCAGAAGCCAATCGCTCTCCCCGGTTCCTGGAGGCGAAGAAGCGGCTATTACCGGCACCGCTAGAGTGAACCGCAGTTGTAGGCTGCAAAGCGCGGCTTCGGCAGAAAGACGCCGGGAACCGGCGCTTCCCTCCAGACAGCTGCGGAGAGCCGTAGTCCACGTCTCTAGTGGACTGTGTCATAGCGAAAAGCTTTTCCAGCGTGTCTCGCAGGGAGAATGCTTTCGAGCACAGTGCACGTATCCAGCTCTTTCCAAAAAACATGGATTTGCTGAATACTCCAAAAACACTGCTCTTTCCTAGGCGAGCTTCAATCTGCTGTCAGTCGTCTGAGCTTTCTGTTTTCCGCTGCCCAGCTCGTTGCAGTAGAGTGCACAGCCTACCCTGGCATTCAGTGCACAGTGAAGGCAATTGCAGAAAACCAGCAGCTTCTCACTCCCGAACACAAGGCGCTGTCTATGTCCTTGCTTCCCGACAAACTCAGCCCAGCCCTTCTTTTCTGCAGCTGCCAAAATGTTCTCTGCATCTCGGAAGATCACGGCACGAACAAGACTTCTCCGGGACTTCAGCATCAGAACGAAGTCAAAACCCTGGAAAGTGGTCCTGGAACACCTGCCATAAGCATGCCAGCAGTTAATTGAAAGGGCAGGCAGCTGCAGCCACCGTCCTCTTGCAGTCCAAGGCTGCGCACACAAGCCAGCTTCGTTCTTCACCTCTCAGAAGCTAACCGCTCTCTCCGGCTCCCGGAGGCGAAGGAGCGGCCACTACGTGCACTGCTGGCGTGAACCCCTGTTGTAGGCTGCAAAGCGCGGCTTCATCGGAAATACGCCTTGAACCAGCGCTTCCCTCCAGAAGGTTGCGGAGAGCTGTAGTCCGCGACTCTAGTGGACTGCGTCATAGCAAAAAGCTTTTCAAGCCTGTCTCGCAGGGAGAAATATTTCCAGAACAGTGAAGGTATCCCGCGCTTGCCCAGAAACATGAATTTGCTGAACACTTAAAAAACACTGCTCTTTCCTAGGCGAGCTTCAAACTGCTGACAGACATCTGTGCTCTCTGTTTTCCGCTGCCCAGCTCGTTGCAGTAGAGTGCACAGCCCACCCTGGCATTCATTGCACAGTGAAGGCAATTGCAAAAAAACAGCAGCTGCTCACTCCAAAACACAAGGCGCTGTCTATGTCCTTGCTTTCAGACAAACTCAGCGCAGTTCGTCTTTTCCGCAGCTGCCATCAAGTTCTCTGCATCTCGGAAGATCAGGGCACAAATAAGAATTCTCCAGGACTTCTGCAACAGGGCGAATTTAATACCCAGGAAAGTCGACCTGGAACAACTGCCATAAGCATGCCAGCGGTGAATTGAAAGGGCAGGCAGCTGCAGCCACCGTCTTCTAGCAGTCCCAAGGCTGAGCTCACAAGCCAGCTTCGTTCTTCGCCTCTCAGAAGCCAACCGCTCTCCCCGGCTCCCGGAGGCGAAGAAGCGGCTACTACGTGCACCGCTGGCGTGAACCGCAGTCGTAGGCTGCAAAGCGCCGCTTCGGCGGAAAGACCCTGGGAATTGGCGCTTCCCTCCGGACAGCTGCGGAGAGCCGTAGTCCACATCTCTAGTGGACTGCGTCATAGCGAAAGCTGTTCCAGCATGTCTCGCAGGAAGAAAGCTTGCCAGCACAGTGCACGTATCTCGCTCTTGCCCAGAAGCATGGATTTGCTGAACACTCCAGAAACACTGCTCTTTCCTAGGCGAACTTCAAACTGCTGTCAGACGTCTGTGCTCTCTGTTTTCCGCGTCCCAGCTCCTTGCAGTAGAGTGCACAGCCCACCCTGGCATTCAGTGCACTGTGAAGGCAATTGCAAAAAAACCACCGGCTGCTCACTCCCAAACACAAGGCGCTGTCTGTGTCCTTGCTTCCCGACAAACTCAGCGCAGCCCTTCTTTTCTGCAGCTGCCATAAAGTTCTCTGCATCTCGGAAGATCACGGTACGAACAAGACTTCTCCCGGACGTCTTCATCAGGACGAAGTCAAAACCCAGGAAAGTCGTCCTGGAACACCTGCCATAAGCATGCCAGCAGTGAATTGAAAGGGCAGGCAGCTGCAGCCACCGTCCTCTAGCAGTCCCAAGGCTGCGCACACAAGCAAACTTCGTTCTTCGCCTCTGTCCTAGGTTGACTGTATGATACCTTTATCCCCAATCGTCTGCTCTGTTTATATTGAATAATAAGTTCTACACCTTTAAGACTTGTTCCAGGAGTAAAAGGGAGGGGGGAAGAAGCACCCAGTTTGTTTTCAAGAACTGCACTCCCTCCTCCACATTCCTCCTCCTGGACTGTGTCGTCTGCGGATGGACAGACAGCGAGAGAGAGCTCTCCTTTTTTTCTTTTCCTAGTTAGTTTTTAGCTAGCTGAGGCAAAGAAGTTCCCTGGACTGTGTTTTTTTCCCTTTCTCTGGACCTGCTCTGGACTAAACACCAGAAGAGCAGCAGCAGCAGCACCTGTGGCCCAGCGGGCTGGGCCTGGACCGCAGCATTTCCAGCGCTGGAGGGACTGATCAGAGACTGAGTGAGCCCAGCAGCAACCCAGGGGATTTTTTTTCCTGAGTTTGTCTCTCTCTTGGAGTGGCAAGAAGTTTTATTGTTTAATATTGTTTAAAATTGCTTGTTTAATAAACAGGTTTTTTCCACTTTCCTCCAAAGAAGTATCCTTCCCGAACTGGTTGGTGGGGGCGGGGGAGGGGCCGATTGAGTCTGCTTTCCTAAAGGAAACCCTTTTAGGGTTCTTTCCCCAATTTGACCTGAACCAGGACAAATACATTTATTGGCGCCCAATGTGGGGCTCGAAAAAAAGTGGAAAAAGACTTTATTCCTTTACTGATTGGATGTTGGTTGTGCTTATTTTGTAGTGGGTTTAAGCAGTCAGTAGCCATGTTGTTTACATTCATAATGTCTTTTGGGGTAGAGTCCTTAATGTGGTTCTGGTCTCTAGGCTTTTTTGAGATTTTAGTACTTTTCTGGTCACTAGGATTCTTGTCCCTTACACGTAGTTTTTACAGTAGAAGAGCACAGTTTAAAATAGCTATTGGGCTGGGCTTGGTGATAGTGATTTATAAGGTGCTTGTAAAGATACTGGAGTCTGTTCAAGATATGTATAGTTTATGGTTTTTTCGTCCTACCCTGCATCCTAGTTCCAGTAGTATGTTCTGGGGGTTTATTAGTAATTGCACCCAGTTTGTTAGAGGAGGAGCAGGGCATGAGGTTTTCCAGCCTCTCCTTTCCTTCTTCTCTTTTGAATTTGTTATGTCACTTTTTGAGAATGTTCAGTTTCCCCTGAATGTTAAAGAGACCATCTTTCTGGTATCTGTTCTGGTAAACTTCCTTTATACAGCCTGCAGCTTCTCTAGAGTGAAGGCTGAGATGTCCAGAGGAGCTGATGAAGCCCCTCACCCAGGTGTGGAAAATCCTGAGTGGGGTGGAGAATGGGAAAATATAGGCCAGATCCTGAAGGAATTTTCTGACCCTGTGGAGTGGGATTTTCCACGTGAACAAATTCAAAACCCAGCTGAAGTGGGGAAATATCTGAAAGAGAAGTGCCATGATGACTCTAATGAGAAAAGGATCATTGCAATAAGCTGGGCCTTGGCTAGATACTGTAGGCCGGCAGACAGAGGAAGGGGGGCAGGGAGATAAACCAGACAGTAATCCTAAACCACTGGCAGTCGCTGCGGGGAAGAAGAAAAGCAAAACCGACCGGCCAGGGACTGACGATGATGATCCAGGAGAAGGACCCTCAAAGCTAATTACTGGCACAAAAGCCGGGGTTAGGGCAACTGAGGCAGGATCAGAAGCCACCCCTGAGTCCTATTCCCTGAAGGACCTTCGTGGCCTAAGAAAGGATTACACTCGATGACCTGATGAGTCCATAATTAGTTGGTTGGTCCGTCTTTGGGATGCTGCAGGCGAGGCTACAATTCTGGATGGTAATGAAGCGAGACATTTGGGATCCCTATCACATGATCCTGTCATTGACCAAGGAATGATGAGGGGGGCTAACCCTCACAGCCTCTGGGCACGGGTTCTGGAAAGTGTAGCACAAAGATACCTGTGTGCAGATGATCTTTATATGCAGCAGACCCAGTGGAAGACTATAGAACAAGGGATCCAACGCTTGAGGGAAATGGCAGTGGCAGAGATTGTCTTCTCGGATGATGTAGATACTGTAAATCCAGACTTGGTAGCGTGTACATCCGTGATGTGGCGAAAACTTGTAAGACTTGGGCCACAAGAATATGCTTCTGCTGCAGCAATAATGAAGCGAGATGAGGGTGAGGAGACTGTGCTCGATATGGCAAAGAAGCTCCGAGCATATGCAGATGCTGTACATGGCCCAACCCATGCCAGAATTGCAGCAGTGGAAGCATGTCTGCAGACACTAAAAGATGAGATAGAGGAAAATCATAAGAAACTCAGGGAGGACATGAAAGAGGGTTTTCTCCAAGTCTCAGCAATACAAATCAGAGGTCCTGGTACCCAACGCAGACGTTCCCCAGATGAGGAAAAAAGGCACATCTCACGAGCTGAGCTGTGGTTCTTCCTGTGTGATTGTGGAGAAAATATGAGGAAATGGGATGGGAAACCTACTGGTGCTCTGGCACAACGGGTGCGTGAATTGAAGGGAGGCAAGACTCCAAAAGGAGTTTTCACCAAAAGGGAAGCAGCTCCAGTGACTCATAATCAAACTGCCGTATATGATGATGATGACAATATTTTCGATCCCCTTGAAGGAACCTCCAAGACATATGCCCCAGGAAAGAAGGATAACCAGGATTAGAGGGGCCCTGCCTCTAGCCAGGTAGAGGCTAGGGAAAACCGTATTTTTTGGACTGTGTGGATTCATTGGCCTGGCACAGCAGAACCACAAGTATATAAAGCTTTGGTCGACACTGGTGCACAGTGCACATTAATCCCATCAAAATATGTGGGGGCAGAACATGTTTCTATTGCTGGTGTGACAGGGGGATCACAGGACTTTACTTCAGTGGAAGCTGAGATCAGCCTGACTAGAAATGAGTGGAAGAAACAGTCCATTGTGACTGGCCCAGAGGCCCCATGTATTTTGGGCATAGACTTTCTCCGAAGTGGGTATTTCAAAGACCCAAAGGGACTCAGGTGGGCATTTGGGATAGCAGCTGTAGAGACAGAGGGCATCAAGCAATTGAACAGCTTACCTGGACTATCAGAAAACCCATCTGCAGTAGGACTCTTGAAGGTAGAAGATCAACGAGTACCAATTGCCACCTCAATAGTGCACCGCCGGCAATACCGAACGAATCGAGATGCCGTGATCCCCATCCACAAAATGATCCGTGAGCTGGAGAGCCAAGGGGTGGTCAGCAAAACCCACTCACCTTTCAACAGCCCCATCTGGCCTGTGCGTAAATCTGAAGGAGAATGGAGATTGACTGTGGACTACCGTACATTGAATGAAGTGACTCCACCACTGAGCGCTGCTGTGCCAGACATGCTGGAACTCCAGTACGAGCTGGAGTCCAAGGCAGCGAAGTGGTACGCCACTATTAATATTGCTAATGCATTTTTCTCCATTCCTCTGGCAGCAGAATGCAGGCCTCAGTTTGCTTTCACCTGGAGGGGTGTGCAGTATACCTGGAACCGACTGCCCCAGGGGTGGAAGCACA